>NC_046332.1:115200374-115519588 GCF_000738735.6 Corvus cornix cornix | reverse complement strand
GTATGTGCACTGTGATAAATTACCCATATTCCAAACTTTTGCCCCTGGTCAGTGGGAAACAGAATGGGATTGTGGATTTTCAGGTAACATAAATAATAACAATCTGCACTTTCAAAAATCGTATCACTTTCTCTGTAATTTTTTTTCTTAGATTAGCAGCAAGCTCAGCTCCACACCCCATCTGTGCTCTCTGACCATGGATCATCAATGATCTAATTTTTTTCTCCTTCTGAGACAAAAGTAATACTTTAAACCAGCACCACTTTGACTTGTAAAATCTCCTTATTTGCATTTCCTTTCTCACCTCACCCTTTCTTCACACCTTCCTACATTTCCTAATGTACTTTCTGGGAATATTTTTTTTTTTTCTTCTCTCTGAAATTTCATCTGAGCCCGTGTAATTGTGTGGTGAATGTATTATTATATCATGTTAGACTAAAAAATGGCTGTGTTCTTGTGCCTTAAGCTTTTCCCATAAAAGGGAACCTCGCTGAAAAGAGCAACATGAGGCCTCTTCTTCCTGGGAGATTTGCACAACTCTTAATTTCTTCCTGCAAACTACAGTTCTTTAAATCTCTTCCCTTGTGCTAGGACCAAATCTCCTGGAACAGGAGCTGTTCTCCAAGCTGAAGCTGCTTTTCTAGAGCCTGCTCTACTTGTTACTCATTTTTCGTGCTTTCATTTGCCAACAGAGCGGGAAGACTGGGCACATTCAAAATGGAGAAAGGGTTTATGTGAAAGGAGGATATGTAGGAACTTATCCTTTCTGCCTTCACAGTCCTGACACAACGTGACGTGTTACAGGCCCTTTTAACTCTATTAATTGTTAAATATTTCAGGAGAAGCAGCATATGAGCGGTTAGGTTGAGCTTGGAACCATAACAGCATCATTTAATTGCACAAACCCTTGTGCTTTCCAAATGGCACTTCTTCTCTTGGGGCACAAAAACTGAAATGGCTCTGGAACAGGTGCACAAATAATTCTTTTATACTTGGCCTGCTGTCCCCCTCCGATCTATTTGTCTCGGTTGCAGCTCGCTCAGTGTCAGCTCCGTGAATCTCCCTGCAGAGCCTCTCAGAGTGGATTAACACTCATGCCAAGACACACTGAAAAGATCCCTGCTGCTTCCTTAAGGTGCCAGGCAGATGCCTGACTGGTGGGCTGCTGGGATTTCCTTTCCCTTTCCACTTCAGTCGAAGGCCAAGGCAGAACTTGAACTGGCAGTGCCTGAATCTGCTCGTTCAGGGTGATTCCAGTTAATGGGCTCTGACTCCGTTCCCTCCCAGCTCCCTTTGGGCACACAGTCCCAGAAATGACTTCCCCAGACTTGTGCCATGCCTGAGGGAACAGTTTATGTCAGGAAGCACAGTTTGTATCAGCGTGAGGATTTTGGAATTGGTTTTGGATGGTTAAACGATAGGGAAAGCAGAGGAAGGGGTTGGCAAGAGGTGGAGGGGATGGGTACATCCTACTTTAAATGCCTAACTTTGGGTTTTACTTTAGGAGCCTGCTCTGCTCAGGCCGTTGAGGACAGGATCCCACAGAGGTCAGTGCACCTAAAATAAACTTCAGTTCTGATGTGCCCTCTGGAGGGTTTTACTCCTGGGGGTTGTGCAGAGGGATTTTATGGAGACAAACTGCCTAAACCAGGATCTGGTACATCCTTAACCCCTCCAGTTTTCATTTTGCCAAAGCAACAGGGCATTTATACAAGGAGAAATCACTTGCACCACATCTCTAGGAGTGATTTTTAGGGATGTTTGGTACTGGTGTTTCAGTGAACCCACAGCTCCCAGTACAAAATGGGAATGCAGGTGGTATTCCCATGACCTTATCCTACAGGTTTGTGCAGATTCATGTTAGTGTGATTGAATTCAGGATCACTGAGGTTGGAAAAGAGCTCCAAAATAATTAAATCCAAGCTGTGACTGATCCTCACCTTGTCACCCAACCCAGAGCCCTGAGTGCCACCTCCAGGTATTCCTTGGACACCTTCAGGGATGGGGACTCCAAACCTCCCTGGGCAAATGCAATCCCACACATAAAAACCAGCATTTGAAGTCTGAGGAAACTGAGCCAGAGGCATTGGTTATTCTCTTCAGGAATTTTGACTTTCCTTTTGTACATCCCTCCTTACCTCTGAAAGGGATAAGTAATTAAAAAGGGGTTAAAAAGTAGGAGTTATTACTACTGCTAGTAAATAGTAGATGAAAAGTAGTTAAATCCAAAACATGTCTGCAGAAGAATTTTGTCCTCAGAATAGTGTTTTGTACATAAACTCTGAGTTTAATTACTTTAAAGAGTCTGAGTTTTTTATCCTGTCTCAAAGGATCACTGTTTATCTGCAAGACAAGAATTTTCCAATGTTCTCAAAATTACTGGAGTTACCTGGAGATATCAAAATCACTCCTGAGCACATCAAAAATCATCTGTTTTTATGACTAACATGCACATTTGACAGTCCTGGGGCTGGCTGATCCTGACCTGTGACTCTTTAGGTACCACCATAAACCAAAACCTCATGAAAATTAAAAGTTGGACTCGATCTTGGAGGTCCTTTCCATCCTAAAGGGTTCTGTGATTCTGTGATCAGGCCCGGGGGTGTTTTGATATGCAAAGGGAACAAATCATCTGGCAGCTTGGGAGAAGCCTTGCCTAGAGCCTCCTTTGCTCCTCCTCTTGTTATGACACTTTCCCTGCCTGGCCTAAGAAGTGTAAGTCTAGATATTGCCTCAGCCCATATGGCAACCCTGAGAGGTTTTTTTTTGCACAGCAGCAAGGAAAGATGTGGTTGGAAATGTCTGCTTGAAGATCAGCTGAAACAGTTTTGGTTCACACAAGCTGATAATATTGTCAAAGGGTCAACATTTGCTAATCCGAGGGGAATTTTAAATCCTCGGGAGGTTTTGTGGCGAGCTGGAGCTGGGGAGATTTTGCAGAGCAAGCCATTAGGAACTGAAGGGAAGATAAGGAGAGACCAGTGGGTGGAAGCTGTCTGGTTTTGTTTTCTGGCAGGAAGAATACCAGAGGGAATTCTCTTTCCCAGCCTACCACCCCCATTTTTTTTTTTTTCCCCCCTATTTGCACATCAAGGCCTGAATTTTTGGTGTCTGACATTTCCATGGTGCAATCTGGTAAACCTAGCCCAGATGTTTGGAAAAGCTGCCTGATATTTAAGGTTGCTTTTCTCTGCAAAAGCTCCTATTTCACTTGCTAACCTTCCCATTTCTGGATGCCAGGCCAGGGAATGGCTGTAAGTATGGAGTTAGGTGTCACAGCTGCCAAAATTTATTATGGAGAGGTTGGCAATAACCTTCTCCCCTCTGCCCTTTCTCTCTCTCCTGTATTTTGCAAGGTAAAGTCTGTCTTTCCTGATATTTTTGGATAGAATCTGACACAACAAAGCAACTTTCCAGCCTGCAATTGAGTACTTTGGTAATGGAGGAACAAAACAAAACAAATAAGTCAACCTCAAGCTATTGATCTTCATGGAGCATTACAAAAGCTGCTTATGTAAAGCTGTTTTGCAGCCAGAGACTCAATGGCAAGCCTGGAATTTTGCTGCATGCAGGAGGAAAATCTCCCCATCTTTCTGCCAATATCCCATTTGCTGTGCAAACCATCTTCCCTGATAATGGAGCTTCATGTTTTCTCAGAATTCCTCTTCCTTTGCAAACTGCAGGGCAGGTACCAACCATGTGAAGCTTTTCTGTTCCCTCACATTAAATTTAATCAATTGAGGCCTGTTTATTTTAATCCCCTTCTACTCCTCTTGTGAGTAATCATTTCAACTCTTTAAATCCCAAGTGGCTCCCTTCAGCTCTCTTCTTCGGCTGAGATTTCCTAATCAATTATGAAATTTAATTTTCAACTGGTAAATTTTTGTTATGTGGGCCAGGTTAAACACTGAATTTGTGGTCTTTTGTTTCTATGTTATACAGCAGTCACAGAATCACAGAATCACCGAATACTTGGGGTTGGAGGGGACCTCTGGAGACCCAGTCCAATCCCCAAAGACCCCAGTCTAGTCCATCACTGCCTCTCCGTCACTGCATCTGCTCTTTCCTCTCTGTTTTCTCTTCCTCCTATTTCTATTTCAGCCTCCCATCTCCTGAAAATTCATTCATAAAACTTCTCGGCTCAGTTGTGCTGTTCTGGATTGGGAATACAGGCCTGGAAACAACGTGCAGGGTGATGGGATCATGTCTGCACTGGGCTGTACAGTTCCTTCCTTCCAGAAATATCTGTGATTTCTGTTTACCATAAACCCAGTCTGGTTATTTGTGGTTTTTTTTTTTCTTGTTGTTTGAGTGTTGTGGATTTTTTTGTTTGTTTGTTTTTTAAAATTCGTGCTACAACTCCTGAATAATTATTCAGTTCTCTGATGCTTAGAAATTCCCTTTGACATAGCACTCTGCTTATTTATTTCAATTTTTTTTTTCCTGTAGTGATTTTTCCACTAATTTAAAACCATTATTACCTCCTTTTCTCCCTCTCCTTCATCTGAGCTGATACATCTATAGTGAACCACTCCCTCCCCTCTTCACCTCTATTTTCCTAAACTGGACCAATCCTTGCTATTATTCCCTTGTGCCACAAGCTTTCCATATTATCCTGCTGGTCCTTCTCTGCTCCATATCAGTTCAAATTCATCTCCCTGGTGCAGAAGGGACCAGGATTGTGACAGTATCCCTGCAAAGGGCTCATCAGTGTCATGTACAACAGAAACAATATTGCCCTTTCCCCAAGGGAACCATCCCAGCCGATAAGATGTAGGATCACATTTACTTCTTTACAGTTGCATTGCACTCATGGCTCTGTTCTCCCATGGCTCAGGGAGATAAAGTCAATTCCTTCTCTTCCCTTGTCAGTCTGATCATGTTCATAACTGAGGGCAGGAATTTCTGTTTCATTCCTGACTCTGCACTTTGTACCATGAAGTTCCATTCCATACCTATTACTCGACTCCAGTTTTCAAGGTCATGCATTGGGATATTCCCAATCTTCCTGTTACCCCAATTTGGGTAATGGACACATTTCACAGCCACTGTCATACTCTGAAATATAAAATGGTTTGGCCACGTGCCCCCTTCTCTTTTAACTGAGTTATTGTTTAAACTGGAGAAAGGAGAAAACTGACTGCAGAGGCAAAAGCCAAAAAAATGTGAGGAGTCTCCTTGCCCCAGTCCAAAGTAAGGCATTGAAAATTAAAAACCAAGGTATTGAAAATCATAGAATCATAGATTGGGTTAAAGATCATCCAGTTCCAGGATGGGACAGGGACACCTCCCACTGTGCCAGGCTGCTCCAAGCCCCAATGTCCAGCCTGGCCTTGGGCACTGCCAGGGATCCAGGGGCAGCCCCAGCTGCTCTGGGCACCCTGTGCCAGGGCCTGCCCACCCTCCCAGGGAACAATTCCTGCCCAATCTCCCATCCAGCCCTGCCCTCTGGCACTGGGAAGCCATTCCCTGGCTCCTGGCCCTCCATGCCTTGGGAATTGTCTCTCTCCAGCTTTCCTGCAGCTCCTTCAGGCCCTGCAAGGCCACACTGAGCTCAGCCCAAAGCTTCTCCTCTCCAGGCTGAACAATCCCAGCTCTCGCAGCCTTTCCTTACAGGAGATGGTGTCTCCTTCCTGCTGCAAAATCAGTGGGATTTGGTGCTCTTGGCTCCAATTCTGCAGCTGTTCCATGGCAGGAGTGACTGTCTGAGTCCACAAGACATTCTACGGATTTCTCCCCATCTTCAATAATTCACTCTTACCAACTCAAACTGGTGTTAGAGTGAAATAGGTTGTACCTTGCAGGAAAAGCTGACTGAAAGGAAGGTTTGTGTTTGACTGTGGCTAAGAAATGATGCTCAGCACCCTCCATTGTGCCTGGAAATCTGGATTCTTGCTTGGGGTTACTCCTGGTAGTGCTGTGAAGGGTAGGGAAGCTGAAAGGGCAAAAAGGCTTAGTGAACACCATCAGTTATAAAAACAAACAGGAGAACTCGCTCCTCCAAAGTGATGATTATAAATGGCTCAATTAAGTAAACAAAGAAGTAGTTAAAAAAACCCCAGCACTGACAGATATTAGATAATAAAATTAATTATAAACAGCAGCCAAAATGCAGCAAGTATGAACTAATCAAAATACTTAATTAGGCTTTGCAGTAGCTACTTTTCTCCCTACCACTCTTTATTACAATTTTATCTGGGGGTTGGTGTCTTTGGTAAGGCTCCAAAGTGTGTAATAACTGGTTTAAAATCCTTATGCTCCTACAAAATAATAATATTTTGAGACATAGTGCACTTCAGGCTGGTTCAGCACAGCAAGGAAGGAGCCCCTTGCCCTAAATGGAGAGATCTGAGGGCTGATGTTGCCTCTGCCCATTGTGTTCCTCTTGTGGTATTCAAAAGGCTTCAGGTACTTATCAATATGTTAAATCTTGGCCTGACAGCTGCCATTTGGGTCACTGCAGGTGTCTTCTCCAAGGAACACAGGTAATCTGATACAGCATTTAAGGAGTTAAAGATCTGTATGAATAAAAGCAAATCTGGGTGCAGAAAATAAACTAAAGAAGCAATTTAGTAAAAAGGTCTTGTAGATTGTAATGGATATATTGGTGTCCTCTGAGGTAAAACGTTAAAAAAAAAAAAAAAAAGAAAAGAAAAAAATAAAGGAAGTTTTACTCTGTTGAATTTGAGCAGCTAAGAAACAGCTACCCTGATTTGGTTTTGGCTCCTGCCCTAGGTTCAAGGTAGAATGTGATGGTGACTCCAAACCTCCCTAGGCAGCCCTGCCAAGGCCTGAGCACCCTTTCCATGAGGAAATTGCTCCTGGTGTCCAACCTGAGCCTCCCCTGGCCCAGCCTGAGGCCGTTCCCTCGAGCAGAGCCTGAGCCTCACCTGTGAGAAGAGTGATAGAAGTCAATGCAGGGATGGCACTCAGGAGAAATCTAAAACCAAATTGGAAGAGGATTTTGGTGAGGACAAGATATATTCATCTATTCAGAAATAAATAAAGAAATGGGAAGATTATATATATATATACATATATATATATATATATATATATGTATATCAGTTCTCTTTAATTGTTTTGTACCCAGATATAATTTAATGTGAAACTTCACAGATGTGAAGAAAACCAGAATTTTGGTTACCTGGAAGAGATTTACAGCAGAGTTACTTTTCTGTTCCATGTATGCCAAAGGATCTGTAGTCATTAGTGTCACTGGAGGATCTGCCTTTGCCAGAAAGTGCTCAGGAAAAAAAAAAAAAAAAAGCCAGACAGCTGAATTTCATCAAATTCACAGATCCAGTTCCATGGAGATGTCAGAACAAGCGAATGGATGAGTTAAAAATGATCACAGCACAAAATTTCCATTTTTATTTTTGCTCGAGAAACAACAGAAAGCTGTGTACATCCTGCTGCTGGGGAAGGCAGAAATTATAAATCCAAAATAATAAATGCTGCATAAAAATAAAGCATTCACAGGCAGTTTGCTTTCGTACAGCATCTACAGCCAAAACTCACTAGCCAGTGCTGTGAGATTTACTTCCAACAGAGAAAGCCACTTAAAATTCAGGAACTAATGTGATTTAATAAAACACAGCGTAACACACTCCTACTTTCATTTTCACAAATGAATATGAACCTCAGGAAACAACAAAAAAGCGTGTAATCACTCGGGCTCTCCATTTCACAAATAAATTCTGTGTAACCAAAACCACATCCCTGGGCTTGGGAAGTTCCTGTTTGGCTTGCACGGGCAGTTTCAGAGGAAGGAAGGATGTAGGAGCATTTCCATAAGTTTTGATGATGCTGTGGGCAGTCAGTTAATAAATAATCCTGACTCTCTGTGAAAATGCAAACCACCCAAATGCACAAGAATTTACAGAGCAAGAGATCCTGGTTTTATGAATGTCAGTAGTAATTTTGCCTTTGATTCCAGAGGGTTAAGGCTTCACCCAGGAGGTTTCTACCCTCCAGCACTTCCCACTCCTAAGTGGTGGTAATAGCTTATAATTTAATTTCTGTCACAGCAATAACAGGGAAAAGCAACTCTCTTTCCCTCAGCACACTTTTTTATTGCACCACAGGCTCCTAAATAGAAACCTGAATAACCACAGATCTAAAAGCTCTCCAAACCTGAGAGATTTGTGCACGTCTCCTGGTGGAAATGGTTGGTTTAGTGACGTGGGTGGAGTGGGAGCTTCAGAAAAAGTTTATTAAAGGATCCCAGCTACCAAGTCATGAGGTGCTGAAAGGCCCCCCCTTGCTTTCTAAACTTCACAGAGAGGAGCGTGGAGGGGCTGGACCCAGTCCTAGCCCCAGAGTTTGTCAACAGTTTTGAATTTTACCACTTTGTCCTGCAGGTCTTAATGATGGCAAATCAGATCTGTTAGTACAAAAACAAGTTCTTTATTATGACAAATGTTTAGACAAAAAGGACTCCATCAGAATTATTTACCACACAATACAATAGCTAAAGCTACATTAAAGCAATTATATTTAATTAGCAAGATAGAAACAATTAGTAAGTAGAGATTGATGTGACTCACCCATAACAACACTCATGGCAGCTCTTTCTCTTAACCTCAAGGACTATCCCTGGTGGGCATCCCCGAATTCCCAAGGGAGAGATCTCCACATTCCAAGAAGGAATATGTTAGGGGAACCTTCCAGAAGGAAAGTGGACTGGACTTTCATAGTGTAAAGGGGTTGGCTGCCAGTCTTAGGCCTCCAGGTCAGTTTAGCAGTTCATCTGCCAAATCTTTGCCTCATTATCAGGATGTTCATGCAGGGTTAATTGCCAGATTGAGCTTTATCATAACTCAACAAAAACAACAGTGGCCACCTCTCAATCCACCCTGACACATTTGCAAACATGATATTTGAGCTGCTTGACCACGTTCCAGGGCAGAGCATCCAGATCAAAGCATCCTGCCACGGTCAGTAGGATCAGAACCACAGCCACATGTGCCGCCAGTGGTCACCTGGGCAGGGGCACAGCCACAGCTTGGCTGACCAGCAGCAGGGACAGGCCAAGGAATGGATCCCTGCTGCCTTATCTAGGCCAGCCACAGAGCTGACCTGGTTTTGGGGACAGATCAATGCTATCACAACACAGAAATGCAGGCAGAGGGTGACACAAACTCCCCACCAAGGAGAGGGCATTTTCAATGAATCCTCTTGTGTTAATTCTGGCGTGAGCTGAGTTAAAAGAAGCAAACAAGGAAAAAGTGGGTGTGGAAATTGTGCAGCATCAGTGGTAGGCAGTGTGAGATTGCCCTCTCAGTGTAAGATGTGAACAGGAGGCAGCCAGGTTTGCCACTTCTATTTTGTACTGCACAGCAACGAGAAGGTTGGGGTTGTTTTTTTTTTTTAATCAAGTGCCTCTCCAGGACTTAATGGAAGGTAATGCATAATAGATAATGTTTCCATGGGTGAAACAGCTGGTTGGAAGGAATTAGACAACAGGCTGGAAATATTTTTGCTGCTAATTCGCTAGGTCAAAGCCAGTCCATGTCGGTTGCTATCAGAAGTTGCCACCATCTGTTGTTTGGTGGCCTTGGTGAGTCAGCTGCAGCTTGGTCCACCTGTTCCTGGTGCAGAATGCCATTCTCCTACCTGGGAAGAAGCACAGGAAAAGGTGTCCAGAGGTGTCTAGAGAAGGGCAGTGGAGCTGGGGAAGGGTCTAGAGAAGAATTCATGTGAGGAGAGGGTGAGGGACCTGGGGGGCTTTAGCCTGGAGAAAAGGAGGCTCAGGGGCTTCTCACTCTACCTGACAGGAGGTTGTAGTGAGGGGGGGATTAGATTATTCTTTCAGGGAAAATAGGACAGGAGGAGAGGGAACGGCCTCAGGCTGGGCCAGGGCAGGCTCAGGGTGGACAGCAGCAGGAATTTCCCCATGGAAAGGGAGCTCAGGCCTTGGAAAGAGCTGCCCAGGGAGGTTTGGAGTGCCCATCCCTGGAGGTGTCCCAGGAAGGGCTGGAGGTGGCACTCAGTGCTCTGGGCTGGGGACAAGGTGGGCATCGGGCACAGCTTGGCCTTGATGGTCTTGGAGATCATTTCCGACCTAAAAACTCCATTTCTGACTGCTTTTGCTGCCTACCTTCCCTCCTGCCCCTCTGCTGGCTGTTCTCTCCCTCTGGTATTGAGCCCTGTGCCTTCCTGGCTTTGTTCTTCCCAGCATCCTCACCCTTCAGAGGGAAACCTGTAAGGTCCTGTTAAAAAAACCAAACAAACAGGATAGCTCTGAGTTATCAGTCCTCTGGTAGCCCTTCTAAATGCTGGCCAGTGGCCTGAAGCAGTCTGGGCTTTGGCAGCACCCTGCAGTTTAAGCTGCCAATAATTTGGTGGATTCTTCCTGATTTGCCAGGGTCTAAATTACTTCCCTTCCACTGCAGCTCAAGTGCTGAGAAACAGTTTGTTTTCTAGCAAAGCAGGAGCCTCCACTTGTGTGGCTTCTGTACTCCCCTCTGTCCCTCAAAATGTTTAAGGAATTCAGCAAGGGGGGAAATGCACTACCCTGAACTAAACTGTCAGGATTTCTGCTTGAATTGCAGCAGTAAAAGTTCTGAAATATGAGAGTATGAAGACCCTTTCACTGGAAATGCTTTTTAATCCAAACTACTCTTTTTTTAAAGAAAGACAATTTCCCTCTTGCTGCGTGGGATCAAATAGAAAGCCAGTTGAATAGAAATAGAAAGTTAATAGAAAGAGTCTCATTTACTTAATAGGTTTGAATCAGGTCCTTTGAGATTACTCATGGTTTTGAGAGGGAATCTTGCACTTTTCTGTCTCAACAGCATGTCCTGAGTCTCTGAGGGATGGATCCATGGACTGAGGACAAGGTGTGAGGGTCAATAAGGTCAAGTGTTGAGTCTTGCCCTTGGGTCACAACAACCCCATGGAGCTCCAGGCTGGGCAGAGGGGCTGGAAAGCTGGGAAAAGCCCTGGGGGTGCTGGTGCCAGCGGCTGGACACGAGCCCAGGGGTGCCCAGGTGGGCAAGAGGCCACTGGCCCCTGGGCTGGATCAGGAATTGTGTGTCCAGCAGGAGCAGGGCAGGGATTGTCCCTCTGTGCTGGGCACTGAGAGGCCCCTCGAGGGCTGTGCCCAGTTCTGGCTCCTGCAGGAGAGCCCTGGAGGGGCTGGAGCGTGTCCAGGGCAGGGAAGGGAGCTGGGAAGGGGCTGGAGCCCCAGGAGCGGCCGAGGGAGCTGGGAAAGGGGCTCAGGCTGGAGCAAAGGAGGCTCAGGGGGGACCTTGTGGCTCTGCACAAGTCCCTGACAGGAGGGGGCAGCCGGGGGGGTCGGGCTCTGCTGCCAGGGAACAGGGACAGGAGGAGAGGGAATGGCCAAACCCTCAAATTTCCTGCTGAAAACCAGCATGGATTTGAACACATTGAGGCAGCTTTAGTTTATTCAGTTGACTCAAAAGCCCAGCTTGGTCTGTGGGCAGGCCGGCTGTGCAGTTCCAGTTGAGTTTTAATTGGTCCTAACTTTGTAAAAGGCTCTGTGGTTGAGCAGAAACACCTCTGATTAGCAGCCCCTCTGCAGACCTGACTCTGTGGGAAGCTGGGTGTAAATTGGTGAGATTATAAATCCTCAGGCCTGACCTCAGTGACCACTGGCTGAGGGTTAATGGCTGCTACTAATTAGGGAATGTTTGGGTCCAGCTGCATGACTTGCTCTGCGTGTCATTTGTATCACGCCAGACGGCTTGGTTTGCACTCAGTGGGGAAAAGAAGGACTGATTGTGCATTTGTGGGGCTTTTCAACCCATATTCATTGCTGGAAACATATTAACTCTCCTAATTAGCTGGGGATAAAAACCTGTTAACAGAGACCTTCTCGCTGGCCTGGGGAGTTCAGCAGAACTTTGCAATTCTTGCTTTTCTCAGTCTCCTTTTTGTGAACTCTCAGAATTTCCCCTCATCCCCGTGGTCGCCTCTTTTATGGTTCATATTGATTCCTTTTACTGGTTGGCTATATTTAACTCCCTTTGGAAATGTGTTTCTTCAGTGGGGTAGAGAGCAGTTAAATGTTACGGATTTATGACCTTGCTCATTTTTTTATCAGTTCCTTGGGAAGATTTATGTAGTATTTTTATCACCTCTGAAATGTTCTTGATTGTTGATGGGAGAAACTTCTCAGACCACTGGATATTGATTGTCCATAAGGTGTTTTTTTTCCCCTCTACCACAACAGCAACAAAATGGGCTCAGAAGTTCTGTGCTTTATGTCTCCATTCCTGGTACAGAAAGGAGGAACTGCTTACTATAGGGATGTCATGAAAATATGGTACTGTATTAAAATATGGTTTTTATGTACATAAACTGAATAGCACAAGTTATTAAATGTTAATATATAATAAATTATAATTGCAGCATGTACTTGCATACTGATATACAGATATATAAAATCCCCCCCTCCTGTTTATATAGACAGTTAGATCTTTGATTCTCTTGGAAATTTTGAGGGTTCAAACCCAGCTCTGAGTTCTTCCAACTCTGATTTCCTGCTGCTGGAATTTGCAGCATCACTTTTATTTAATAAAAGTGATATGAAATATCACTATATTTAATAGTAGAAGACATTTTGTTTCCTGCATGGCTTTGGGCTTTTGCACCCTGAAAATGCTGACTGTTTTCCACTTCAGACTTACTGCTGAGACTTGAGGTGTCCAAATAATGTTCAAAACAAAGCACTGGCTTGGAAGATGGAGGAAGACAGCCTGAACTTGTGCACCTTCTGTGCTTGTGACTCCGTGTCTACTCTGTGAGTAAATGATGGCAGCTTACTCAGCACCGTTTTCTCCTGGTTGTACCATTTTCTGGCAACCAGTCACTAAAATCAGCAGAGCTCTGGTGACGTGCAGAACTGCTGGGGACGTGGAGACAGGAGACGTGCAAATATTGAGGGAGTCTTAAGTCACCGTTTCTCAGAGAGTCCCTTCCTTTAGAAATCAACCTCTTACACTGAGTAGCGAAATCCTGCTCTTTGTCAGCAAGGCTCTTTCCCTGACGGCTGGCAGAGGCACCTTCACCCTCCTGCAGTGGCTTTCTGGCCCTATTAGTTATAAATTAGGATTCTTTGATCTGGGATGTCCTAGCAATGTGCTCTAGGATGGCCCTGCTTCCGACTGGACCACAGTGGTCCCTCCCAGCCTCATCCTTCTGGGATTCTCTGGGATTCTCTGGGACTCCTGGGCTCTGTTTCCAGCTCTGTCACTCATTTGATGCCTGACCATGGGAAAATTGCACCTTTTGCAAAGGAACTGCTCAGTCAGGAGAGTCTCCTGCATGGTGCTGCGGGCTCAGGCTCAGCTTTAGCCTCAGATGGTGCTGAACCCCCTCAGGCCTGGCTTTGTCAGGCAGGTAGTTCTACACAGGCTCAAGCTGGAGACAAATCCCATCTGCTCTGCCAGCAGGTGACTGGAGCAGCCATGTGGGAGGGACAACAATTCCAATCTTCTGGGCGCCAGGCTCTTGTGTGACAAGTCTGGGACAGCAGGTGGGATGTGCTGCAGATGGATAGCTTGGGAAAATCTCACTGAGCTCCTCTGCTCCTCAGGCAGGAGCACCTTTGGGTGCTCTGCCCAGCTCTGGGCAGAGCTGGAGTTTGTCCCTCAGCCTTCTGAGCTGGTTTAATTTGTACCTGAATGTGTTTCTGAGGGCAAATGGTTTATCTATGGTTTAGCAGTTTGCCTTTCAGCTCAGCCCTGAAGCCACTTTGAAGAGACCACAGAGGTGGAGCCCTGGTGCTTTATGGAAATGCATTGCAGTGACAGAAGAAGGGGGAATGGCCTCAGACTGAGAGTAGGGTTAGATGGGATATTGGGAAGGAATTGTTCCCCAGGAGGGTGGGCAGGCCCTGGCACAGGGTGCCCAGAGCAGCTGGGGCTGCCCCTGGATCCCTGGCAGTGCCCAAGGCCAGGCTGGACATTGGGGCTTGGAGCAGCCTGGAACAGTGGGAGGTGTCCCTGTCCCATCCTGGAACTGGATGATCTTTAAGGTCCCCATCCCAAAAACCTTTCCCTTCTCCTTCCCCTTCCCCAAGCCCCTCTAGAATTCCATGATTCTCTGATCTCAAGCTCTTGTATGAACATCTCTCACTTATAAAACAGGCAGTGAAGTGAAAACTGCTTACGTGTGTGCTTATAATAAATTTTTCTCTGCCTATTTTAAGCAGAGTATTTGAAAAAAAAAAGAACCAACAAACCCATAACTTGCAAAACTTCCTGCTTTATATCCAATGTTTTCTGGTGCAAAAGGTTAAAGGCAAAGCATATTATTGTTTTCACCTTCACTGGACACGTTTGCAAACAATCACATATGTTTAGGGGATTTTGGTGCCAGCTGTAGTTGTAACAAATGATACAATATTTCATAAATAAGCTGTCACTTATTCAGCATCTTTATTTAGAGGTGCTAAACAAGAGACTTCTTCTCCCTGCCTGGTGGAACGCACATGGAGAGAAAAATGTGAGCAATGTAGCCCATGGAATCATTTCACTTCTCAGGGCTGGTTAGAAATGAGGTCCTTCAGCCAAACACTTGGGCTCAGGGACTCCTCCTGCTTTTAAAAGAGACCTGTGTGGGTTCCTCAGGGTCAAACTGAGCCCTGAGTGGGGCTAAAACTGATCCAGCAGCAGCTGGAATGAGTCACTTGGAGGTCAGGGTTTTGTTCACTCTGGGATTGCACTTCTGCCTGTGACCTGGAGAAAACAAGTGAATATATATGTAAAATATCCACTGTTTTTAGAGTGTCACAGATATCACAGCTGTTATCAGGTGTTTGCAGAGTTTATGTCCCATGCTGCTCTATACATCTTCATAGAGCAGCTTGCCTGGCATATGATTAATAAAAAAAATTAAAGGTTGGTGTTTTTTAAATTGAAAAAAACCCTAAAATCAATTGAAGCGTGAATGTAAGAAAAATAAACTGTATTAATTCTGCCCAGCATTGGGCTTGGTATTTCCACAACTTGAATTCTGGAGGAATTTATGTTCAGCCTGTTTTTCCTGTTAATTACTTTTTGCATATAACATGAGAGCTCCTCATGAGTCGATTGCTCGCAGGGTTTCATGTAATGTAAACAGAACTCTAGCAGTGGAATTGGTAAACACTGTGCCACAGCTTTTTACCCTTTCTTTCCATCTCCACAGCCTTGAATTCCTCTTCTCACACACACATGAGGCTCTCCAAGTCCTTCTTGTGCTGGAAAGCCTCTGCATTCTGCATTGTGGAACAATTAAATGCTGTGGTGGTAAGGATTGTTAGAAAAGAGCTTTTCTCACTGTTGCTGTTGTCAAAATTATTGTGAAACACATTCACTGTAACAAAAGTACCTCCAGCCTGGATTTAAAGCTGGAATTATAAGAATTCTATGCTGTCTGAATGGAGTTTGTCTTGGAATGCAATATTCATTTGGAGGAGGAAAGTGATGTTTACCCTCATGTGGTGGCCAAGCAGGAAAGAAAGACCATTTATTCAAAAAGCAATTTCTCCCCTCTGCTCACAGAAAATACATTTTGGCCACGTCCTCTGTGCTACAGAGTCATTATTGGGTTTATTTCTTCTGAAATCACAAGTTGAGAGCAAACAAGTTGTACTCTCTCAGCAGGGTTTGGAACAGTGAAGAGGTGTAAACACGTGTTGGGTTCTGAGCATTATTCATAATTAGAATATGTGACGAGAAAAATTAGAGAGCACCCAGATGGAAAGTAAATGTTTCAATCCTTCTACATGACACACAGTGGAGATTTATTTATTTATTTTATTTTATTTTTTTCACTCGGGAATTCAGTATTTGGGTTTGATGTAGTCGGTGCAATTAACTCAGATACTTCTGAGATCATATATCTCTTGGGTTGGACGGAATTAGAAATGCCAGCTGTGCTTTCGTGCTCATTTGCACATGCACAGCCCCCACAGTGTTGTTCCCAGGGACAACAGCCTGATGGGGCTTTCATGGATGGACTGGGAAGATGAGTCAGCCTTTTTGATGGCTGTCATTTCCCCAGGATTAGCAGGCAAATCCTCCAGCCTTTGTCGTGCTTAAGGAGTTAAGGGAAATATGGGGCTGCGTCCTACTAAAAAATCCTAATTCCCGAGAATGGCTTCAGTGGTGAATACCTTTTGTAGTTAAAATTACAGAGATTTCACTGGAGGTGGTTGTGTGAATAATAACTAAGGGAGAAAAAGTTGTAAACACTCCCTGATGTTTACTTTTATGGAAAAATTGGGTTTTAAACATCATAAAATTGGGAAAACTCATACATTTCCTATCTCTGTGGACCTACGGGATCCAAATGTGACCCAGTCCATTCACTTAAAAAAAGCAACATCTTTGCCTTGATTTCTGTCTCTACAAGAGAATTGTGTCGGTTACTTTTGGTCCATGCTGAGATTTTAAGGTTTGAAAAGGTCACCCAAAACATCTGATATTGCATCCTTCAAAGAAGAACCTCTGATTAAAGCTTCTATTCCAAATAATTCCCCTCATCTTCTTGTGAATGGAAGGCATCCCGTTGTTTTTCACACAGGACTGATCACACTTCTGTTAAAAATAAGTGTCTTAAATCTGCTGCGAATTTATTTATACACCATTCATAAGGCTCATTTGCACCAGACTGAAGTTTTCTTCATTATCAATTATTTTCTCATCCCCAGGAAATTTAGAAACATTAGTTGGGTCTCTTGATGCATCACACACAGATGGTCCAGTCAAATACCCACATCTTACACTGTGCAGTTGTTTTTCCAGCCATTGGGTAAATTTATTTTTCCTGTAGCACTCTCACAGTTCCCATTTTCCCCATGGACCACGGAGCTGACCATAAAAAACCCATATCACTCTTGCCACTGCCATTGTAAAATCATATTTTTGCTGCTCCTCCCTGTGGAAACACAAAGATATTATAATTTTAACATATTTTTTGTTGAGCTCTGTGACTCCTGTGACTTTGGGACTTGCACAAGCTCTGCCAGTGTCTATTCTTGAGGTCTACGTTTTCCTGGCAGGAAAATACAAGCTCTTCTCCTACAACTCTGCTTTTTCCACTCTCTACCTGCAGAATACCTCAATATGTTCAGCTCAACAAGCAAATCAGGTGGCTTTTTCTAACTGCTCAGTCCTCAATGTTATTTGCCAGTCACTGTGCCCTCCACAAATTTCATAAAGAGTAATTTTATGTCTCGCACTCTCACCACATCAGGGAGAGCTGAGCAGGCAGAAAAGTGTCTTGTATGAAGAGCCTGAATTGCAATGATTCATTTGTATGGCTCTGTAACACTCCATTGTTATTTCCCTCTGCTGATTTTCCAGCTTTTACATCCCAGGGTTTTGTCCTGAAATCAGTGCTGGAATGTAAAACACACTTCACAAGCGAAGGTTGATTTTATTTCAGTCCAAATCCATCATTTATATACCCACTAAATTCTACCAGGGCACCATCTGGTGAGGAGACAACGGGGTTGAATTACACATAATGCAATTATGGTGTGAAAACACAGCCGTCTCTGCTATTCATTAGGTTGTATTCCTAAAATACTTAGTAAAGATTAGAATGTAAACTAATAATACTTTTCATTAGGCCCGTAAAAATATCTCTGCAGATTTCACAGTGTGTGCATCTCTTAAAAATGTGAGGCAGTGTTCATTGAAGGCATAAAAGATGGACCAAAAGGGACTTGAAATGCAGCTTCTTGACCTTCCTCCCACGCTTTTTGTGGGTTTTAATTTTCATCCATTAATTTTAATGATGTATCTGCTGAGCATCACCCCTGACACGTGACACTACATCAAAATATAGGTGGAATTGTTTTATACAGAAGTGGTAAAGTTTGAAATTCATCATGAAAAGGAGATGTTGGAAGGTATCGATCAAAACATTTTGGGCTTCATGGGGATTTTTCTGGGAATTCTTGCTGGAATTTGCAGCGTTGTGTTCTGCCTCATGTCCTTCAGTAATCAAACCATCACTGTACACAGATATTCCCGCAGTTTATGCTGGGTACACTTTCATCTTCATTCAGCTCTTTATGCTTTAAAACACACCCTGAGAGATTTTGCTGTTGTTATTCCAAACAGCTTTTTTCCCATGTTGTATTGGACTGGAATCTGGAAACCTGTATTTCCAAAGGATTTTCTGTGACTTGCTTGGAGCCACCTGGGCCAGTGGAAAATGTCCCTGGTTGGAACTGGATGAGCTTTAAGGTCTCTTCCAACCCAAACCATTCTGTGGTTCTATCTCCATATATTTATCTAATGTGAGCACATCTTTTTAAGGTGTGAGCCCATGAAGATTATGAAAATATAAGATTAGGAGAGAAGCTGGACATCCAACATATTAATAGGATTTCTTTCCATGCATGCACAAATATTTGTACATATTTGCCTCTACCCTACCAATGATAAGGAAGTCCTAAATCCACTTCCCATATTTATTCAAACCTGTAGTTTCTTTACATATATTTAAATACATAAAATATTTATATATATATATATTTATAAGTGCACATATTTTATTAGGCTTGTGTGAAGAACACACAAGTTACGTTCTCTGAATCCGATTTTAAATGCAGGCACTTTATGGAGTGATAAATAACACAGCTCCAAGTGGGAAGAGTCATGATTAATATCCATTCTGGAATTTTCATTTGTGAGGGAACAGATTTCCTGGCTAAAAGAGACTGGAATTGTGCACATCAGTTTAAGCTTTTATGTATCAGGTTATGAGGGAGATTCTGATTAAAAAATCTGTTTTGTTTTCCTTGTTTCTGCCTGCTACTGAGAACAAAACCTTTTAACAAAAGGATAAAACATGGCAAAGAATATGGGGGTGGGATTTTTGGTGGTTTTTTAATTAATTAATCCTTTTAAATCAAATTAAAGTTCACCTGGAGGTACCTGATTTTAATATTATTTTATAAGAGGTTATGTTGAGAAAAACAAGAATAGTGATGATTTTTCTTCCTGTGACAGGATATTCACACAATATAGAAAGATTTCTAAGAAATAAAAATTGCATGTTTCTACTAAGTAAAGGAAGTCTTTGGATCCATGACCAATTTTTTTCTTCCCTAGGAAAGGTGGAAGCCTGAGCAGGATCTTTTCATATTGCAGTGGTGGCTATTTTTTCTGGTTTAATGGACTCACAGAAGATCCTAAGGTGGCAAAACAAAAAATACTTTGACTTAATGCTATAAAATTCGTGACCTGGGAAGAGCAGTGCTCACTTTAGTAAGAAGAAATTTGATTTTTCAAAATACAGATGTCTCATTCTGGCAGATTTTACCTGGCAATATCTATCAAGTATAAAGTAGTTCTTGATTTGAAGGAATTACCTTTCAGAGGCACAAGTTTAGGTCATTCAAATTGCTTTAGTCCGTGGGCTTCATTTCCAACAGCTGAGCCCTCAGCTCACTGAATCTCTTGTTGCTGCTGAGGTTAATTTATCAGAAAATAAAAATAGACGTGAAGTTTCACCCAGAAAAGCCTGTGTTTGTTTAAATTCTGCTAAGGTTTTTTTAGTCATAAATATTGCTGGCCTCCAAATGAGTTGTGTGGGAGTAGGATTCCTATGTGTCCATATTGCCTGCAGGATAATTTGAAGTTGATGTATTTTTTAAACTTCATATCACCAAATGTAAATGAAAGATGCATGGTGGAATTCATTAACTTGGCTACAGACAGGATTGCTTTTCTTCTTGGGGTTTTTTTCCTCAAGATTGCAACTGTAGAAGTGATAGGTTGGCATGGAAATTCATGTCTTGTTGGTATGCAAATCTTTTTCAGCTTCACTTGGGGATGTTGTAATTCAGAACCTGTTTGGGTGCATAAGGCCCAGACCTATAAACTCTGCCCATTTTTTTTTTTTTTTTTTTTTTTTTTTTTTTTTGGTCCCCTGGACAAATAAAACCAAAAATCCATCTTTTCCGTGATTCCCTGGCAGCTGTTTCTTGGAGGCACCATTTATGTTTGCAGGGATAAATTGTTCACTACCTGACTTTTGACTAAGGCTGTAAATCTGTGACAGAGGGGTGCCCTCAGCCACCTTTTTTTTATGACCATTGAACCAAAACTTGCCAATCTTTCGAAGAATAGAACAGCACTAACAAAAAGTCTCTGCTGGCCTGGCAACAGCATCACACATTGCTGGCACAGCTGCAGAAGATTTTCACACTGCTCCCCTGACTCATCCCGTCCCTCTACATTTCCCTGCATGCAGGATCCGTTCCTTAGGATTTGGAGGGGTGATTTTTCACTCAGTCTTTCAGGAAATGGCTTTACCTAGCAACAGTAAATAAGTCAGATGATGAACAAAGCTAAAGTTACCACACAGGTTCCATCGCTGCTTCCGGGCTTCTTAACACAGCGTGATGGGCAGAGCTGTGAATATATTTACTTAATGTGAGCTGTAAGTCAACTCAGATACAAATCTTGAGATCCTAAGTACAGCCTGATCCCTTATGAGCTGCAGAGTTTTGATAGCTGACTCAGGGTTTAGACTATTTAGCATCAGCAAAAGCCTAATATTTGCAGTGGAGCTGACACGAAAAGGCTCTAACCAGGGATTTCAGTAGCTTGGTATTTAAATGTTTGGTACCTGTAGGTACCAAAGCCTGAGGCAGGATAAAGAATTCATCACACCATTCGTTTTGTAGCCCATTTCATATTCAATCATGGCGTTCATTGTCATTTATGGAAAAATCAAGAGATTTTGAAAGATATATTTTGGGATTTGCTTGGGGAAGCTGTTAAAAATAACTGCATTAAGACCTAGGGAATGGGAAAGGAGAAAAAAAAGGCCATTTTTTTTAAAGGTGGGTACCCTGTCCAAACTGGGACCAACAAGAGGAAAGCCAATGTGTGCCCAGGTAGACAAGGCCACTGGCCCCTGGGCTGGATCAGGAATTGTGTGTCCAGCAGGAGCAGGGCAGGGATTGTCCCTCTGTGCTGGGCACTGAGAGGCCCCTCGAGGGCTGTGCCCAGTTCTGGCTCCTGCAGGAGAGCCCTGGAGGGGCTGGAGCGTGTCCAGGGCAGGGAAGGGAGCTGGGAAGGGGCTGGAGCCCCAGGAGCGGCTGAGGGAGCTGGGAAAGGGGCTCAGGCTGGAGCAAAGGAGGCTCAGGGGGGACCTTGTGGCTCTGCACAAGTCCCTGACAGGAGGGGGCAGCCGGGGGGGTCGGGCTCTGCTGCCAGGGAACAGGGACAGGAGGAGAGGGAACGGCCTCAGGCTGGGCCAGGGCAGGCTCAGGGTGGGCAGCAGCAGGAATTTCCCCATGGAAAGGGAGCTCAGGCCTTGGGAAGAGCTGCCCAGGGAGGTTTGGAGTGCCCATCCCTGGAGGTGTCCCAGGAAGGGCTGGAGGTGGCACTCAGTGCTCTGGGCTGGGGACAGGGTGGGCATCGGGCACAGCTGGGACTCGATGACCTTGGAGTCCTTTTCCATGCTAAATCATTCTGTGATCCCACGGAGGTGTTGGGTTCCAGGTATCTTGTGAAAGAGATTTCTGAGTTCTGTGGTTACAGTCTGGCATTTTAGAAGTTTTTGGTTCTGTTGCATTTAGCCAAAAGTTGCTCAGCACGGACCCTCACAGAGAGCAGCTGAGCTGGCACTAGGTTTGTTTGAGTTTCAAAAGCTGCAAGGTGTGGTCTGGTGCCAGAGAAATTTGAAATCCAGAAAGTTCCAGAGCACTCAGAGGCCTTCTTGTAACCTATAGCTCCAAATGATCATGGCAAGATGAGAGAAGAAGCATAGACTGATGCAGGACAGGAAATTTGTTAAGGAGGAGCCCAATGGATAAGATTTGAGGGTGGAAAAATGGATCATTTGGAGACGAAGGGAGCACCTTGTCAGAAGGGAAAGAGGAGAATAAACTATTGTGAAAGCAAATGTCTTTTGCAGAGAGATGGGGGCAGGGCTTTGCTCCTCGTGGAAGGGACACCACTGAAGGAACAGAGAACCTCCAGCCACTAAGAACAGGTCTGAGAGGAGCTGTGATTTCATAGCACACTTTGGATCAGGATGATTTAAGTGGATGAATCCTGGTGCTTTTCCAAGGAGTTGTGTCCCTTAGAGCTTGGAGTGACAACCCTTCCTTTGGTTTTCTAAAATCTTCTGAGGGAGTTGGTGCAATTATTTTATCTAACAGTCATGTAAGCCCTCAGGGTGGGATTTCCTTCACTTGACTTCAGACAGATCCCAACAAGACACCTGCAGCTGTACAATTCACCTGGGACTCTGTGGAGTCAGTGCAGACAGCTGCATTTTTCCTGGAAGGGATTCTGCTGTTTTAAATCTATTTGAAATGTCTACCTGAGGAGGAGATGAGTGATGCTGTAGCCCATTTCTGTCTAAACCCACCTACACCGTTCACTGCCTGCTGTTTAGTGCCTCATGCATATTGAAAATTGTTGTTTGCCGTTTCTCCTGCTTTAGTGAAAGCTTTAAATGAGTTGTCTCAGGCACAGGGATTGTTCTGGAGAATTTCTTGGCTATTCTTTCAGGCAGAAGTATTCTCACAGCAGTCTGTACTGCCTTCAAGTTTGGGGAAGGCAAAAGAGGGGGAGAGAGAGTGAGTGAAGGGGATTAAAGTAATTATCCTAGTAAACAGAAATATGTGTTAAACGTTTCCTGTGGATAACAATAATTTATTCAGTTCAAAACTTTGGAGAGCTAATTAAAATCACAGTTTTACAGTGCAAGCTTCCAGCGGAACTATTTTTTCCCAGAAGGTAGGAATATCAGAGTATTTTTAGGCAGGGAAGAAATTGCTTGAGCTCGTAATTATATGGGATCTTTGCTGACATGGAAAGACTGGCAAAGTCAAGATGTGCAGGCAGTAGTTGAGATCTTCCTGCAAAGAACTTTTACTCAAAGCAAATTCTCCTTGGTTTGGTGATCAGAACTGGTGGCCCAGAGTTTATGCAGCAGGTTTGGGTGTTTTGCTGGGTCTCTCAATCCAATATTGCCAGAGTGGAAGATTGGGATGCACTGCACCGCTTTTTTTTTCAGGCTTTTAAGAGGTAACAGATGTCACATATTTTCATCTCCCCTTTCTGCATGATCTATATTCTCATGGAATCATTCTGGTTGGAAAAGGCCTCTAAGATCAACAAGTCCTGTTCACCCAGGATCATTGTGTTTCCCCTAAACCACATCCCCCAGTGCCACATCCACACATTTTTTGAACTATTCCATATCACACCCATTGCTAATTCCTCTGAATGAAAAAAGGCAACTTGGATTTTCTAAAAGTCCTTAAAAAGCCAAATAAAATCCCCAAAAGGTCCTTCCAAAACCTCAAGCCTCACAAAGACTAAAACATGGCACTTGTTATATTCTCTTTCAGCAGTTAAGGACAAGGAATAACAGAGCAATAAAAAGGACTGGAAGTTAAAGAACCTAAACAAGCTGGGTGAATTTGTGGACCTGTAGAACTACTTTGTTCTCTTAGTAAAATACCTTAGCTCTCTTCATAAAATATCTGCTTAACAAGATAAGAACTTGGCCCCATCAGAGCGTTTTCCATTTACATTGTATCACTAAAATAACTCTCTGAAGGTTGGCACACTGACATTTCTAACTCTTAGTCACCGTGGAAAATGCTGGGATGCAACTGGGGTTTGCTTGCCTTAAGACTGAGATTGCAAAGCCTGGAACACCCCTTTTTTTTTCTTTAATCTTTGTGATCAGTGGTGGAAGGCCTCTTTTATGAATGTGCATTCACACCCAGTATCTTCCAAAGAGCCAGTTTAAGTCTTTAAAATCTTTAAATCTGGTTTTAATAAAGGCAGGTCAGAGTAACGAGAGGGAGAGCATGAGGCTTATGAGGTGATAGGTGGAAAAATTAAAAAAGTAGTGGTTAAGAAATTAAGAGAAAAACTTTAATTTCTGTGCAGTGGGGAAATGTGAAAACCTCGGAGAGAAACCAAGGATTTTGCAGTGTGTGATTAAAATAACCCCAAATTCTAACCCGTCAAAAGTCAGTAGCATGATAGACTGACCTAGCCTTTTTAGGCAGGGCTTTATTTTTTAAAATTGTAAAGCTTTTTTTTACAATGACCAGATTTGCCCTCTGGGCTCACCTGTTCAGGTTTGAGAGGACAGTGTTATTCTGGAGATGATTTGCTGCAGTTTGGGGGTTCTTTTTAGGGAAAAAAGGAGAAAAGTTTTTAAAGTGCAAGTGAAACTGCCTTGTTATCTGTGCATTTTATGATGCTCAGCAAGAATCTGGCAGTTTTTAAAAATATACTGAGTGAGACATTGTAGTGAAGTCTTATTATTTGGACTGTGGGATTTGCTACCAAATTTACTACATTTCATTTATTAGGAAAATCCCCTGAATTATTAACACAACCAAGGGATCTTCGGGATAATGAACAAAATATATTATGAGCAGCTTTATGCTTGCTTATTGCTTGTCTTTGATTATTCATCAATTTGCAGTCCGTGGTAATTCACAATTCATCTGCCAACCATTAATGTGAATTACTGCCAGGATTATGTCTGCTTGCTGCACTTCCTCGCAATATGAAAGAGAATATTGAACAGTCAATTGTCCAAGATGTGCCTTTACTATGCACATAACCAGAAAAAAAACCATAAGCATAGAAGTTGTGGATGTACTTTAAGATCTGTCCTGAGTATTGTTTCTATTTTATGAGCCTTAAGGGAAAATCTGTTCAAGAATTGCCTTTACATTTACTTTCCCTGCTAGAAGAAAGGGGAAATGGAAAAAACAATTAATTCCTTCATGTACAAACCAGCTAAAGGGAAAATGTCATAAAATCACAGAATCAGTGTTGGGAAGTGTGGTAAAGCTCAGTGTTATCCTTCCTTTATATTAATTAACTATTTCTTAAGGTGTTAAAAAGATGACTATCCACTCAAATCCCTGTCATTTGGTTATTTAAATAACCATGTTTTATAATCTTTACTTGACTCAATATACCTCCTTTTCTACTTCCATATTTAGAGTTTGCATTGGGTTTTTTCCTCTGCTTTATCAAGTCTTGAAATTTTTGGGCGAACTTGAGGAAACTTTATTATAGTGCGGATGTCAAACTTCCTGTGAAGTTATTGAAAGGTATTTTCTGTTTTCCCTAAATCCCATTAAAACAAGTAGGATTCAGCAATAAGATTTATAACTGCACCCTGGCCTGATGCTGAAGTGTAAAAGTGATTTCATTAAATTACAAATTTACACATCTTACATTGTTTACTTGATTAAGGCTTAAAAGAATAAACTTCTGTTCCACTAACTGTGCAAATTACTTCTAGAGCCTGGACATGAAAGCTCCCAACATACATCATTGTCAAGCATAACTCACTAATTACTAATTCACTTCATTAAGTAACACCTGCCATAGAGGGAGGGAAAGAAGGAAAGTGTAGCTAGATCAAAATAAAAGAGGGTCGTGTGTGTCCATTGCACAGTCAAAATACTTCCCTATTTTCAATTAGGAGCAACTATGACTCCAAAACCCTGCTTGGTAACAGTAAATGAAATTTAAACCCCCAGATGTGGAATTTTCACATTCCTGCACTGCTGCACAATTTACTCTGCACAGGTAGCTTGTCTTAGGCGTTTAAAAATAGACTTTGTGTGTTTTAATTAAAAATTACTGCATAA
Organism: Corvus cornix cornix; assembly: GCF_000738735.6. Taxonomy (NCBI): domain Eukaryota; kingdom Metazoa; phylum Chordata; class Aves; order Passeriformes; family Corvidae; genus Corvus; species Corvus cornix. The sequence continues at coordinate 115,493,958 of NC_046332.1, read as the reverse complement.
GAAATTCTGCAACTCTTCATCAGAAAGTTTATGAGAAATTTAGCATTAGCAGAAATTTTCAAATGCAACCTGCATTCCCAGCACCTTCTGGTGGGTCCTTTCATCACTTGGTCAGCTGTTCTGTCTGTTGATTCCAACAACAACAACATCCAGCTCAGTGAGAAGGAAATTAAATTTCAAATATTGAGTCCCTATAGGGAATGTCTCCTCGTGGTTCCCTTAATCAAAATACGCTCCACTTCAGAGAGGAAATTAAATCAAGGTGGCCAACTTCCCTCTCCTCTGTCTCCCCCCATGAACAAGTCAGCCAGAACTGCACTGATTTATTGAGGAAAAGAGTAATTTTCAAGGGGTAAAAAGGGCATTTGGAATGAAAGCACAGTGTCCCTGCACAGCAGAGCAGAAGACAATTTCTATTCCTGCACAAATGTAGCAGAAAATCTCTTTGCAGTATTACCAAAGGTGCTACAAATATCCCATGTGGAGGAGGATAAATAGTTGTGCTCTGGGATGTGAATCCAGCCAGGTGAGCAGACACGTGTGGCAGGGAATGTAGGGATGGATACAGATTAAAGTTTGTTTTCTGGCACTTGCTGAGCTCAGTGTGTGAAGTTTGAGGTGCTTGGAATGCCCCTGGTCTTGGAGGAGAGCTTGGACTCTCAGGATCTCCTGAGGGAGGCAATTCCTGCTCACAGGGAGGTCCCAGGGGAAGTCAGACAGGCTGGGAACCAGGAAAATAACCAAAAAATTCCAGGGATGACCCTTATCCAGGTGCTAGACATCCCTCAAAAGTTTCATTACAAGCTGATGGCCACCAGCTGTGTATTAAACCTCTGTGGATTTTTTTCCCTTTTACCATTTCCATGAAAAATCTCCAACACTCGGAGCAACATTTTCAACTAATTTTGTGAGAGAAGACTCAGATAGGAAAATGAAGTGCAGAAAACAAAAGGGATTGTCTGGTGCTTAATAGGAGGACTTAGGGGGAGATGTTTAATGTCATGTAGGGGAATGAAACACCTGGATCCTGCTCATTTTCTGTGGGACTCAGTTGCCATCTGTGCCTGCAGAGTCCAGCCCTTAACATTTTCATTTAAAATCCAGTGCACAGTTAAAACAGCTCAAAATCGATGTAGGTTTTCATCCAACCCAACTGGGTAAAAAAAATTAGTTTGAAGACCGTAGCACCTTTTGTCTCAGTTCTATGCAAAACCATCCTCCAAACTAAATATAGCAGTTTTTATTCCCCAGCTCTGAGTGCAGAGAGGAAAACAAAGAGACCTATGTCTGTGCACAGGATTAAAAGACTGGAGACAGGATTTATTTCAAAAATAACCAGCCCATGGGCTGAGAGCTGATCGCTGGAAGTCCTGCTACTCTGTTCAGCTGATTCAACAGAGCATGAGCTGGAAAAGGCAATGTGCAGACGCCAGACTAAAGTCTAACTATTAAAACACCTCCTAATGAACCAGCAGTGCAGCATATGTCTCCCTGTCAAAAGCAAACCGTTTAACAAACATTACCTTAGGTAATTTATGCTGTTCTGAGGGTGAGTCACAGAAAGTTGGTGATTCAGTGACCTATCTGGGTCTTGCTATTGTTAGATTGCCAGCTCCAGTTCCTTTTAAGTGCCACTCCAACAATGCGACTGATTAGGAGAGCGAAGCCTTATCAAAATAAAGCTATAAAAGGACTATTTAGCATGTTTGTTTGGAAATGCAGGCTAAATCCTAAATCTAGGGCTTATCTCAGCACCGAGGTGTCCAATCAAATGATGTTTTTATCCAGTAGAAAACAAAGTGGGCTTTGTCCTCACCACTGCACACTTAAAATGCATCTCCAAAATCTACAGAACTGTACTTGGAGGCATTCTGTCCTAGGGGAGATTTAGCAATTCTATGCAGAGATAATTATTCAGACAATTTTGTGTCCGGAAAGTTTTAATTATAATACTGTCAGCTGGTTCACCTGTTCCTGCTCAGTTCATGTTCATGACCAGTCCATGCTTATTTCCTAGACCCATCTTCCATCACTGAGGAGAGAGAAATTACATTTTGGAGAGTTTAGTTTCGAACTTCTCTCTGAATCATAAAATCATAGAATGGTTTGGGTTGCAAGGGAATTTAAAGCTCCTCCAGTGCCACCCCTGCCATGGGCAGGGACACCTTCCACTGTCCCAGGCTGCTCCAAGCCCCAGTGTCCAGCCTGGCCTTGGGCACTGCCAGGGATCCAGGGGCAGCCCCAGCTGCTCTGGGCACCCTGTGCCAGGGCCTGCCCACCCTGCCAGGGAACAATTCCTGCCCAATCTCCCATCTAACCCCACTCTCTGTCAGTTTGAAGCCACTCTCCCTTGTCCTGGCACTCCATCCCTTGGAAATAGTGCCCCTCCATCTTTCTTGTGGAGTCCCTTCAGCTCCTGCAAGGCCACAATTAGGTCACCCCAAAGCTAAATAACTGCAGCAAAATGATTTCTTGCAGTGTATTTTTCAAGACAGCGGGTAGATGCTGTAAGACAGACTCAAAAACTAAGAAAAAAAAATATTAGTGTTGTTAAAGAGAAGTATAAGAAGTCACTTAAATGGCTCCATGCTGGAAAAGTTATAAGGCCCCTTGGAATTTAATTCTCCATTTATCCTGAAGCAGCAGCAGACAATGACAGTGAGCAAAATAAACAAATATCTCTTATTTTCACTGTTTAGTTCCTGGTGGAGATGTGGGGACACTGAAGGTTTTCCATAAAGGGCCACAGAGATCATCTTTCTTTCATTGTTGTGAAATACAAATTGTCTGCTACAACACCCTGTACAACTAGTGGGTTGTGATTCCTGCTTACAGACCCAATCCCAGCTCCTCCAAACTCACCTTTATGTTTTATATAGGAACACACTTTGTGTTTGCATTAAATGACTGCATTTGAGCAAAGGTGGACGAGCTGAAGAGAGATTTTTCACCACATTAAGCTCAGGTGTGGTTTATTCATAGAGGGCACAGAAAAACAGGTAAGAGCCCTTCATACAACAGCTGATACAGGATGGCAACTGATGTGTGCTCTGTGTTTCCCCTGTATTTCCCCTGAAAACAGGATGTGATTTATGCAAGCGTGGCTTTTTCAATGAAAGCTGGTTGAGTAAACTCAAGTTACCTTTCCTTTCCTGCCTGCAAGGCACATGTAAGAGAAAAGAAGAGCAGCAGAGGCATATCACATTCTTATTGTTTCTTGGTATCCCAGGCAGGGCAATATTTGTTTCTCTGGCAAGGTCTGACTGGGCTCTTTCTAAAATTGGCAGCTGTCACTGACTTGAATGGGTTTAAAATTTGAGCTAAAAATGTCTCTTTATGTAAATAAGCAACATATTTTATATTCTCAGCCAGTATCCTCTAGCACAGCCTGAATGTGTTTGTGAGCAACCCATCATTACATCTTAAAAAAAAAATAAAAAAACCTCAACATTTGTTTGTTTGTGTAACATTTGTTTTAACTCTGTGAATTGTTTATGCTTGGTGGGAAGTGATCACAAAATCTGAATGATTTGGGATTATTTTGGGGACATCTATGGCAGTGCTGACTCTTGATTCCTCTATTTGCGCACACGAGTCACTCTGAGTTTCTGTCCTCACTACAACTGGGCTGCAATAATTAATCTTGATCTGGTATCTGATGCTGGTGTTTCAAAGCAGCAGAATTTGCAGGGCTGTCACTACAGGCATGTGAGTCACATCCCATCCTGAAGTTTTTGGTTTGTGCCACTTGCTGTGGGTAACATTTACAGTCAGCTTTGCCACAGAATGATAATTCCTGCATGGCGTTCTCCATGAGCCAAATATTGTGCAAATATTCACTACCTAAGCCTTGTAGAATATTTCCTGTGAGTAAATACGTTGTAGTCCTCAGAGGGGCAGGTAGGAGAGAGTGAGAGGGAAAGAACTTCTCCCTTCCTCTGCAAAGAGCAGGAACAGTTTTCCCTCTCTCACAGATTTCTGTGAAGTGTTTCTCTTGTTTCCTGGACTGTGGAACAAGGATGGCTTTTTCTGTTCCTGTCCACTTGAGCCTGGTTTTGTCCTTGTTTTATAGGGAAGATAACTGAGGGGAGAAGGGGATTGCACAGAAACTGTGCAGCAACTCTGGCACCGATTCATTCCGACCAGGAGCACTCACCACTGCACTGCCCCTCTCCACACCTCTCCGTTTAACTTCCTTCCTTCCAAAATGTTTTTGCTCCATGGTTTTAACATGGAGGCTTGCAGCATTTTATAAGAAATCCCTCTTAAGGAAACACTCATGGATCCAAATGTCAGAAAGAAAAAGAATAAATTCACATTTGGCTGCTGAAACACCTCTATGATTAACTGAAAGAGAATCTCAGAGTTTGTCAGTGAAACTGTATCATGTCTCCTTCAGGTACAAGAAGCACTTTGAATACACCCCTGGCCCAACACAGGAGGAGAGATTTTATGTTTTCACTTTAGGACTTAAGAGACATTTCTGTTCCTTGTATGCTGGGTGGATGTGGAGAAAATTATGGAGAAAATGTCAAGCCCTTCTCTGTCTGGAACTTGAAGTTTCTCACACTGCTCCATGCAGCACAAACACAGGGAAGATCCCTGGAATAGGTGAGTAGATATGGCTCTGATTCCTCATATTCTTAAAGGTAAGTGTGCTCTGATGGTGTCAGTGCAATACATGAAGGTCAGAGAGGAAAAACAGTTTCACAGAAAGTGAATTTTTGTTTCCTTGCTCTGAGTTTAACGGGCTGCAGTTCGTAGCGGCTGAAAATGAGCAAAGCCACTGCTCCACGAGGCAGAGATGATGGGCCAGGGATTGCTGTATCTATCCATGTATCTATGCCAAGCATAGAAAAATATCAAGAACTTGTTAAGTGATGTATTTTAAGTGATCAGCTACACGGGTTCTGCAGTCACGCACCTCCTACAAGTGCCAGTGATCCATCAGCTCTCCAGCACGCAGGCATCTCATTACAATGGAGAGCACATGAAAATCTACTCAGATTTGCCACACTTGTCAGAGTTCCCACTCAGTGTAGGCCCTTTGTTCATGGCTGTGTGCTGGACTTTGTGTGCTCTGTCCCTCCTCTTCCCAAATAAACCAAATCTTTGCTTTTTGGATAGCGAGTAAGTCGTAAAATGTGGCCTCAGCTACAGCCTGAGTTGTTATATTTTGCTCCCTTTGTTGCTGAGGCCTTTCCTGCTCTGAAAACACATTTGTATTATCACGGATAGTATAGCTCTATAGATAGATATCTTCTATATCTTACAGATACCTTGATTCTAAAATAGAAACCAGACAGAACCTATCCCACCACTTGTTAATCTATCACTTCCCTTCAGACATGAAGGTTTACATTTCATGTATTTTCCAATCTTTTGCAGTGGGTCTGCTGCAGAAAATGCCAGCTGTAAGAGTGGCAACAGGAAAAAATGGTGAATTTTTCCTTGTAAAGAGTAAATTCAAAGGTCTGTGACACCTGACTGCAGTCCTCATTTAAAGTCAGGATTATGATAACAAGGAGAGTGGGGAATTATGATAGGAAGTGTTTCTGCTGTTTGTTAGTGTTCTGAGCCGAAGGGATATAATATTTTTGCCCTTTCACTGAAATCCAGAGAAGACTCTTAGAAGAAGGGTTCTGTTACCATCTGTTTTGAACATCCAAGGCACAGCAGCCAATGCCCATGGGATGACATTTGCTGTTGTGTAAAGTACAAGCACAATGTCTCCTCCCCGGTTACCCTGCGGGCTTACATGCTCCAGAAGTACCCAGGATTTTCACAGCGAGTTGCACAACAGTGGATTTCAGCCAAAAAGTAAATGATAGCAACTGAAGGCAGCCTCTGTAAAGCTCTACCTGAGTAATTCATGATAATGTCATTTTTTTTCCCTCTGCTCAAATGCCGGACTTGTTGATCTACAAAATATTGCAAATGCTGCCACGGATATTGGAGGAATCTGTCCCCTTGCAAAGCTGAGAAAAATGATTGATCTTATCATTTGATGTAGAGATGGGTATGAGGTTGGACTTGATGACCCTGGAGATCTTTTGCAACCTAAATGATTCTGTGAAAAGGGTGGAAGTCTGTCATTCTTAGGGACAGAATCCTACATTTAACTGCTGTCCCTCATCCCTCTCCTGTCTTTTGACTCTGTGGGGCACAGGCACCACCTCAGCTCTTGCTGGTGGTAGTTCTAAATCCTCCCCACCCAGTTATTCCAGGGCAAGGGTTTGAAAGGAACTTGTGACAGCAGCTAAGTGTCACAGTCCTCTAAACTACAACATTAAGTAAGTGGATTTAAAGCAGGTGGATTAAATGTTTTAGTGGGGACCGTGATGAAAGGAAATGCCTTGGCAGATCTGCAGGGCTGTCCTGGTGATTGACATCCTCAGGTATTACTGGTGCTGCAGCTGGGACCTGGAATTTCACATCTTAATACATATTTGACTAATTTTAGAGTTCTGAGGGTTTGGCAGTGACTGAGCAGACTGCGAGCAGACACGGTGGGAGAATCAGCTCCTGATTCACCAGTGATCCTGATCATGGATGGGGTGGGTTGCAAAGGGCACCTTAGCAAGGGGACACTTGTCTGGCAGACAAAATTGAGAGCTGAGCATTGAATGAGAAGGGGGACAGTCTGAAGAAAGGTTTATCTCTTTTTGTAAAGGGTTCCCCAGGAGAGCTGTTACTTCTCCCTATGCTTATTGCAGAATTAGCACCATGGTGTGGTCAGATCAATAAGTCTTGACTAATATTAGGCTACTAAAAGTTTTACTTGTCATATCTGCTGCCTGTTTTGGCAGAGGACAGAGAAAACCCTCTCCAAGCAATTATTTATTCCAGATGTTCATGTGTAAAGCAAAACCAATGCTCAGTCTCACTGGAGTGCTTTGAATGCTGTTTTTTCCGGGTGGAGAAAGACTTCCATACACGAAGCTCCACACATAAACCAGTAAGAAAGGCAACAAATCAGTCTTCAGTCGTGATTATGCAGGGTGGGCTGGGCCACAGACTGAATTACAGGTGTAAAAAAAAATCACAGAGCAACCCTTTGGGTAATTGTCCTTCTCTTTGTACATGGAGCAATAGGGATCCCCTGGGGAAGAAAGGAATACCTGGCCAGGTAATTATCCTCACCCATGCACACAGAAAGGCTTAATTGGAATTACACAGAAAGCAGCAGCTCTGTTGTTTCCTTGCACATAAGGACTAATTTTGCAACCTCAGTATTTTCCACACGTCCTTTTCTAATGTGAATGTGTTATTTTTTCACTCAGGAAGAGTTAAATATCAAGGGCTTCAGGCAGCAGTGGGTGAGTTGTAACAACTGATTTAGTGGCTGATTTAACCACGTCAAAGTTGGAACCTGATGTCCTATTTTGAGTGTGGAGGAAGACACAGAGGGAAAAAAGAAGAGTGATTGAGAGATAGCATTGAGTACCTGAAGTAAATTATTGTACCACAATGAGATAAAATTGTTGGTAAATCTGGAAACCTGAAAGGCTGACAGGTAGCAAACTCAGGAAATATGAGAGGCATTAGGAAAGCATCAGCTCTCTCATTAAGTCTGCTGCTGATGAAGTTTTCCCACATTACCCATTTAAGCATTATGCAACAAAGCCAGAATTGCTTCCTACTCCAGAAAAATTAATGTTCTATAAAACTTGCTGTTGCTTTAATATTTTCCTATTAAAGTGGCATAAAATGCTGTTACATCATTTTAACAAAACGAATGGATGTTGGCCCAATTTATTATCAATTCTTGTCACCAAGTGTTTCTGCAAGATGTAGGAAAGGGAAATGATCATTTGCAAAGCTCTCTGAGCCAGTGAGAGTCTGTAAAATATGCTTCTGGATGAACCCTGCCCTTCAGATCCCCAGTGTGGTCATGAAATAGTTCTTTTACATTTGGACAAACCCTGGAAATTCACCTTCTCACATCTCTGAAAGGCCTGTGGAAAGAGAGGAATTTGTATGTCTTTCGTTGTGTCCCTCTTGTGCAGTGCTTTGATGACCCAGCACAGCTCACAAGTGTCCTCACCTAAAAGAGAAAAACAGATTTCAGTAATGACAATGTGTATTTTTAAGAGGGCACATCTGAGTTACAGTGTGAGCAAAGGATCTGAAAAGGGAATGTAACCCAAATTTAGGATTAATACTCTTTCAAACCCCCATCCAGGTATCCTGTCCCCTGACACAAAATCCACTGTTACCTTTCAGTGATCAAAACTGGTTTTAAATCAGGCCCCTGTGGAATGGATTTTACAGCCATTTGCACACTTTATTTATTTGATTAAAATTCTGGCCCACATTACTCCTAATTCTTCCATGTTGCAATTTGTCCCAAGCAAATTCATCTGTCACAGATGCATTTTTCATGCAGGGATTCATCCAGACATGGTGTAATAGCCTTGTCCACCATCTAGGCCTAGATATATTATTTGGTTTTCATTAGATTTTTTTCCTATTTTCTCCTTAAGACTCAGTGAATTGAAGAAATTGCACTATGTAAATACTTTTTGAGAGTGTCAGCTCTCTCTATTTTTTCCACTTGCTGTAGTAAAAATATTGCTGTCATTTTTCTTTAGTTGCAATTTCATGAAGCCCAATATTTAATTTTAGGATATTAAACCACCAAGAGTTTTCATTTTTGATTAAATAAAGTCCCTCTTCATACAAAACACAGCCATTTTTAGGTCCCTTCTGAAGCCTGGTTTTGGTTTTCTGGGGGGGTTTAGTTTTATTTTTCAATTTTTCTTTCTCATTTGCTTCTCTAATCCACAGTGATTTTCTAGGAACAAATAGGAAACCTTTCAACCACTTCTAATCAGTCCCAACTGTATCACATTGCTAAGGACTGAATTCCCTGCTGTACAGTGAGGAATCTGCAGCAGGCACTGGAATTTTTGTAACAACCACTTTTTAAACACTGTGGAGTAGAATCAAAGCTGGTTCTGTTCCCTCCCAAATAATTCCTGCTAAGCTGCTCCAGTCCTGACAGGAGATGTGGAACTGTGGAAGGTTAAGGTGAAATGTTTCATCTGAACCACGGGGGCATCCACAGGGACCTGGACAAGCTCCAGAAGTATCCCATGGGAATCTCGTGAGGTTTAACACCACCGAGGGCTGGTGCTGCACCTGGGTTGGGGCAATCCTTGGGATCAATCCAGGCTGGGATGAGCAGATGGAGCAGCCCTGGGAGAAGGACTTGGGAATGCTGGTGGGTGAGAGCTTGACCTGCTGCATCCCAGAGCCCCCCGTGTCCTGGGCTGAGCCGCAGTGGGGGCAGCAGGGAAGGGATTGGGATGGTGCCCCTGTGCCCAGGTGAGAGCCCACCTGCAGAGCTGCCCCAGCCCTGGGACCAGCACAGGGAGGACGTGGAGCTGCTGGAGAGAGGCCAGAGGAGGCACCAGGATGAGCAGAGGGATGGAGCAGCTCTGCTGGGAGGAAAGGCTGCGAGAGCTGGGATTGTTCAGCCTGGAGAGGAGAAGCTTTGGGCTGAGCTCAGTGTGGCCTTGCAGGGCCTGAAGGAGCTGCAGGAAAGCTGGAGAGAGACAATTCCCAAGGCATGGAGGGCCAGGAGCCAGGGAATGGCTTCCCAGTGCCAGAGGGCAGGGCTGGATGGGAGATTGGGCAGGAATTGTTCCCTGGCAGGGTGGGCAGGCCCTGGCACAGGGTGCCCAGAGCAGCTGGGGCTGCCCCTGGATCCCTGGCAGTGCCCAAGGCCAGGCTGGACATTGGGGCTGGGAGCAGCCTGGGACAGTGGGAGGTGTCCCTGCCCATGGCAGGGTTGGAATGAGATGATTTTTCAGATCCCTTCCAACCCAAACCACTCTGGGATTCCATGATCTCTTCTAAGCAGCTCCATTGAACCAAAGCCCACCAGGGCTCTGTGGGGTTTCAGATGTGTCCAAGTGTTACAAAATTGCATCTCTGCACTGCTCAGCGAACGAGCTGGATAAATGTGGGAGCAAACAGAACATCTCAGTCCTCCAAACCAGCTCTGCCAACATTCCAGCACTGAAAAGCAGCTGCAAAACTTTACCAGGCACTCACTTTAGATGAATACCCCTGGAATATGCAGCCCAGTGACTGCACACAGGGGCATTTGACCCTAATCATGGAGAAATGTGGAGACAGAGACCACCTGTATAAAGAGAGTTTGGCCAATAGATGCAATCATGCTCAAAACATTTGCCCCTGCCCACCACCCCCACTTCCTTTCCAGGATTCCCGGGTGGAATACATCAAGGGCTTGGGGTTTTTTTTCTCCTGTGCATTTGACTTTCACAAGCAATATTTTATTTTTTAAAGGTTTGGACTCATGATCATTCCTGTTAAAAATAGGCCCTTCCTTGCGTGCCTTTCATGCCCAAATGCCAGCTCTACTTTCAGTAGACTGGAAAGTTTCATTTCTCTTTTTTTTTTTTTTGATGTGAATTGAAGACTGGCTGGTCAGCTTTCACTACTGATTGAATCCTTCAGCTTTGTTCTGGATCATGATTATGTTTGATGATGAATCAAATTAGCTTTTATGCTTGACAACTGGTAAATAAAAAAATCTAGTTTAAAAAATTATTTCGAGGGAAATGAAGTTTGGAGAAGGTGGAAAAAAACCCCCCAGTCTAATGAAAGCCAAGTTCTTGGAAGTAAAACTAGGGGACAGATAAAATTTAAGTGAAATGCAAATTATTAAGACAGCTTCTTTGCTGAATCAGGCAAGTGTCCAATTCACTGTTTCCATGAAACATGGTGCTGTGTTCACTTGTCACAGGCGATTTGTAAATTCCAGCAGGTCTCCTGCTTATTCCTACCATTGCTCCAGCAGATCTTACATATTTGCTGTATTTTTTATATCACACTTAAAGAAATTATCACAGATTGTGGGCTGGCAGGAAAAAAAACTCCCTGGCGAGCTGCAAGTTTGTACTCTGCCTTGGGTAAATGAGTCAAACCCCACCACCTCTCCCCTCTGGCTCAGGCTCTGGGAAGAAAAAGCTTCAGCTCACACCTGCTCAACAGGACATCTCTGCTGGAAACATTGTTCAAAAAATTATTATGGAGATGCAAATAGGAGATAATAATAATAACTTCACTGAGACAAGAGGCCGCCAGTTACTTTGAGGAGCCTCTGAGGTAATTATGTGCTGATAAATTGTGTGATAGTGTATTTTGGGACCTTCTGATGGTGCCATTCAGGTGTTGCACAGATCATCTCTTCTTGCAAAAGCTGATTGGTGTGGTTTGTCCTGCTGGTGAATGTGGTCTGTAGAAAGCATGAGGGTGGAAAAGCTTAGGGCTAAACCCTGACCACCAAAATGCCTGCAATGAATTCTGCACTAGCAACTCAATCACTTCAGAGCACCCCAAAATGCTCTCAGTCCCCTTCTCCTTTTTTATGACGTCACAAGATTTGCAGCATTTGATTGTTGTAGGTCTGTGGTTATTCATTGACATATTTCTTCTTGTATTGTAAAGAGAGAGCACAGAGAATCAAATGTCAAATTTCTTGTCATGACAGGGATTCTTTCTGTGTTCCTGGTTTAGGCTGCTGGGCTGGAATTATACTGGATTTATTCTGGCAGAACACTGGCAGAGCTCTGTGCAGGTACAGCTGGGTGGAAAGGTGACAAGAGACTCTCTGCATGCTTGGTGTGATGGTGTTCAGGAGAGTTTTGATGGCAGTGGAATCTAACTGATAAAAACAACCTGTCTGTGTTACAGACTCCTTGAATTCCCTGCTCCTGCAGCAGGAGACACAAGGGTTATCCCACCAGCACAGATGCCCTCTTTGCCTGCCCAGTGCCTCCAAATATGCTGATCTCATGTGAAAGGTTCAAAAACAATTGGACAGAAGGACAAGACAGGCAGGTTGTATAATTGCATAAACCTTTTTTCTTAAGGAAATACAGGAAAACCCCAGTAATTGTTAGTAAAACCTCTCCCCCCAGCAGTGGATCTATTTATTTATTTATTGGCTTTACATGCAAAATATCCATAGGATTCTATCAAAACTGTGTCCATTCATTGCAAACTGATGATATTTAGCTGTGCTACAGATATGGGATACACCAAAAGATGCATCTGAGGTGGCCCTGATTTCCCAGGAGATGTTTAAACAGTCTGACCCCATTCCCTGTTCCCACTGTTGTGGTGCCATGTATTTTCTCACACCAGGCACCAGTATTCCAGGGTTTTGTTCATCTCCTGCACCCTGTCTCTGATCTGGAGCTGCACCCCTGCCAGGACACCAAACACAAACCAAAAATCATTTCTTTTGCATTCCTGGCGGTTTTGAACAATGTTTAATGACCTGCTCCTTTCCCTTTGTGTTGCAAAAACCTGGGGACTCTTGCCAGCTCCTGGGGTCCAGAATTCCTCTTGCACCACTTCCAGCCTGCTGCAGTCACGAGGGGAAGGAAAGCAGCTGTCACACAGCCATAAAGCAGAAGTATTTTTCCTATTTTCACAGGTTTTCCTTTAAGCTGTCCCCTCCGTCTTCTCCACACTTTGCATTTCACTCAGATCTTGTTTTCCAACCCTGTGCCTGTGTGCCCTGCTCCCAGACTCTCCTGGCCTGGAGATTGTGCATTTTTTCCCAAGGGGAACACGCAGATTTTCTCTTTGAAATCTGCCTGAAGCGTGGCAGCAGAAATCCCCCACTGTCATTTCACATTCAGGGAATGAACAGGGGAAGGAAGGTCCTTCACTCCCCGTTTGTTGCACAGGGGATAAGGGAATATTTTTGTCAGCCGTCCACACTAGGTGGTATTTTTTTTTTGTTGCACTGCTGGGCACGGAACTTGTGAATTCATTTCTGTCTTCAATCATTAGGCAGGTACTTCCAAATTTTCAGCTTGGGATTTGGCAGCGTGCTGGAGCACAGGGTGTGTGTTATTAAAATCATCTGCTCTGCAATGAGGCAGAGAACGTGTGATGTTCACTCACATTTTCACTCTCTCATCCTGGAATAATCATTCCCTTGTTCCCACTGGACAAGGCATCAACTGGGCAGTCTCAGTTTCAGCTGAATCAGCAGCAAAGTGCATTTCCTCAATTTAGAGTGAGTGTCGGACATGGATTTGTGCTGGATTCCACCTGGGTCTGGAGGACAGATTATTCCCAGAATTTTTAAAGACCCCGGAGGCAAACATATTTTCCTGACACCTTTTTGAAAAAGTTTCAACTCAGAGTTATCTTCTACTGGCTTGGCTGTTTATATCCCATATTTGGGGCATTTTTGGCCTGGTTTCTCTATGTCTCATGGAAATACTCTCCTTGTAGCCCTGTCAGAATGGGCAGGTTTGGCTGCAGGATATTGATGGGATGTGATGCAGAAAACATTCAGATGTTGGGATTTGGCTGTTTCAAATAGAGCTTGTCTGCAATTAATTGAAAAGCTCTTGTTTCCTTTTATATTTCTGTTTATGTTGGAATTCTGGTGGGTTTTCCCCCCAAATATTCCAAACTCAGTACAAAGCAGATATGGTGACAATGAGTAGCCTGGCTGTAAATGGTTTGGAAAAAACTTTCAAAATGATCAGTACCATATTTATCACAGAATCACATGATTATTTGGGTTGGGGGGGACCTTAAATATCCATTTTCAACCTCCTGCCATGGACAGGGACACCTTCCACGAGACCAGATTTCTCAGAACCCCTTCCAGCCTGTCCTTGAACACTTCCAGGGATGGAGGTGTTCCTACAGCCACCCTGGGCAAATACCAAATAGTATTTTACTATTTTGGTCTATAAAACTTCATTTTTAGTGAGTATTTTGCATTTTTCCCCTTAAAAAAGTTTCAAGCACTAACTAAAAAAAATATATCAATAATATTAAGAAAAATATCGATTCTTCTAAGTCAGAAATTACACAATGGGAGTCAAGTCAACTTTTTTGTTGTTTTTGGAGATGTTTTTTAAATTGCTGCACTGATTTGGCAGAGGAAAGACAGGATTTTTGAAATCTCAAATGACCTAGTGTTGCAAGGAAAACCCTTTCAACTGGTCCCAAATATGACAGAGTTCATCAGAAAATATTTCATACTAAAATGTCCTTCAGAAATCACTGAAACCTATTCAGGTCTTGAGTTGTTCTCTTCAGAATTTTTGATGGCTAGGAACAAATGGAATTAATTATGAGCCTTGTGTGTGTGTGTGTGTGTCTTTAAGTAATTGTAGAATAGTCCAATATTAGTCCTGGTCTAAAATGTGAAATTATGATCAGAAAACCTCCGCTTGGCTTCTCACAGTAAGAAAAAAGACACTGCCCGTGGCTGGAGTTATATAATGTCCATCTCTATTATGTCCTTACATAATTTGTGCAGTGGATTTGGTGACAGTAAAATGGGATTAATGTTTTGAAAGGTTCAAAGTGTCCCAAAAGGAATCTGCTAAAGAATTCTACCCTCTCCTCTCCTGGAGCCTGAATTCTGTGGGAATGTGAGACAGAGGGAGAGGTGAATGTGTGGGAAAACAATTTACCTGGCAACCTGTCTCATGTTTGCTGACTGTTGAGGGTAAGAAACTTACAGCTCTGTGAGGGGGAAAAAAAATCCCCCATTAACTTTGCTGCCAGAAGAAATCAATTTTAAATTCCACTGTAGGTGCTTTTTAAATAAATCTGTAATTCCAACTCCAACAAGTGCAGCTGAGCACAGGAACCTCAGCAGAATTTGCCCATTTTTTTCTGAGTTTTTGGATTCAGGGGACATGTGGGAACATGAGTGTGAGGGGACTGCAGCCCCATATGTGTGGGGATCCTCTTGGCAGCCATCACCCTCCATCAGGAAGGGATCCAAGGCAAGTTCTTGATGTGCTCCTAGGGATTAATAAAGCAGCAGAATGGGAAATGGTTGTGGGATATAGATACAGGGACTGTGTGAGGGATGGAGTGCTGGTTATCCCTGGTACTTGTCAGGTGACTGGGTAAAAAATTCTCCTGAAAGACTTCATGAATTGCAGTGTGGGGTGACAGGAGAATCCTTCTGGCCAACATCCTCCTGATAGTTTAAAATGACCCCCTTACCATGTATAAGGATCTTTCCTCATTAGAATGAGATCATCCACGGCTGTTAACATTTTCAAATATTTTCCCTGTCATAAGTGAAATGCTGCAGGTGTCCTACTAAGTGCAATTGGGACATAAAAGCAGGAGGATTTAGGAGGGTGGCACATCAGTACTTTAGTCCTTCACTGGACTCACCAGATTTTTTTAGACTTCTGAGAAAGGAAGTGAGATATGTAGGCCTTTGACATCAGACTTGCTCATTTGGCACCTGTCCATCCTATACATGGCTGGTACCACATTCCTTTGCATTTCCAGTCAAGGAGTGCCTTCAGCAGCCTCACCTTCCCCTTCCTGGACAGGGGGATGGGATGGTTCTTTTGTGAGAAAAGGCAGCAGTTTTTTCCCCTCAATTCTGTCCCACTTCTAGTGAGTTACACTATTTATTTGTTCGTGGCTGGTGTACAAAGGGGGTTTGGTGCCACCTGGCAATCAGAGACTGATTGCTGACCCAAAACTGGGACCATATCACAGGGATACAGCTAAAACTGGAGGGGCTGAGAGAGGGTGGGAGCTTGCAGGCTTCACCTGGAGCTGACCAAAGCTGAAGTGCTGCAGGGCACTCATGCTCTCCAAGGTGTTTGAGTTGGTTTTACAGAAAGGGCCAGGCTGGAAGGGACCACAGAGGGTCACTGGTGCCACCTCCCTGCTCCAGCAGGGCCATCCCAGAGCACAGGGCACAGGGCTGTGTCCAGATGGCTCTGGAATATCCCCAGGGAGGAGAGCCCAGAGCCTCTGTGGCCAATCTGCTCAGGGCTGGCCCTGCCCAGGGCAGCAGTTCTGCCTCCTGTGCAGGGCAATTGCCGGGCTCAGGCCCTGCCCGTGGCTCTGGTGCCGCTGCCGGGCCCCGGAGCAGAGCCCGGGCCCTGCCCTGAGCCCTCCCTGCAGCCAGGGACAGCCAGGGCTGAGGGCCCCTCTCAGCTGGGGCTCCTCTCGAGGCTGAGCAGCCCCGGCTCCCTCAGCCTGTGCTGGGCACGGAGCTGCTCCAGGCCCTTCCTCAGCTGCGCAGCCTCCGCCGGCCCCGCTCCAGGAGCTCCCTGGCCCTGCTGGGCTGAGGAGCCAGAGCTGGGCACGGCACCCCAGAGGTGCCCCCAGGGCTGGGCACAGGGGCAGGATAACCCTGCCCTGCTGGGAATGCTCTTCCCACTGCACCCCAGGACACCATTAGCCCTTAAATTCAGTGCTTAGGGAAGGAGAAAGCTCTGTGTGCTCAGCCCTTGCAGCTGCTCCACACTCCCTGTTCCTGACACTGATTTATGCTGTGGGGGAGCAGACAATGCCTCAGAACACAATAATAGACTTTGGGTTTGTTTACTGACTTTCATGCCCTGAAATGCTCTGAGCAACCTCCACAAATGGCAAGTTAAATGTTAACAGTTCCATGTGCTGCAGAGTTCCGTGGGTGAATTAACCCCCGTAGATTTTCCACTTGTGAACTCGCAGCTACCCTCTGCTTGAGGCTCTGTACCCTTTCCCTGGCAGGTTTTTCCAGACATTTGGTGGCAGAAATCTTCCCCTGGAGGCTCTCACGCTGTTGCCCTCATGCTGTGACCTCGAGGGCCCTGCAAGCCCAGACCCTGCTGTTTTGGTGGCCCTTTGTGGGAAGCAATATCTGCCAACAACTGTGGGCTCAGCTGGTAAAGCTTTGGAATATAAACCTGTCTCAACACCCTGTGTGCAACAAAAGCCTGAGCAGACAAAATTCAGCAGCCAGTCTGAGCTCATCCTACCTACATTTCTGTCTTAGAGCATTTCCAGCTGAAGAAAGCACCTGCTGGGCCAGGGTGTTAAAGATCACCAACCATTTGTACCAATCCTCCCTCTTCCCCCTGCTTTCCCTTGAACTTCTGTCCCATATTCAAATTAGGTATCAGAATCCCAGCAATGTATTCCATCAGAAGCAAGTGGTATTTATCTTTCTTAGCCTGGCTTCCAAAATAAATGAGGCTGGTGTGACCCATCTGACAGTCAAACCCTCTCTCTCATATCTTTTAAACCTGTTGGGGAAATGGTCCTGCAAAGCATTAAAATAATAAAAAGGTTGTAAATTTGCTCAACCAGGGGAAAAAAAAATATCATTCAGGTATGTAATTCTCATATCTATTTTCACTTTAGTTGGCAACCTCACCAGTTCTCTCACTCATTTAAACTTTTTGCAAGCTTTAAACATTAATTGATGTACTGTATTATCATTTCTGTTAAACTGTTTCTGGCAATATTTGGCAAGTCCTTGTTTCTCCTTGCCAATCTCCTTGTTTTGGATTGTGTGAGGAAATAATGTATGCACAGATCAGGCTGTGACTGGGGAGTTATTGCTTGATAAAACCTGTGACTTTCTTTTCCTGATTATTGCATTTTAAGCTGTGTTTGTGACAGACTGTCTGACATATTAGACATAATAAAGAGCCTAATAAACAGTATTATTGAAATCCATGTAGAAGATAGGTCAAAACTCTGAGAAGAAGAAGAAAACACTGTTAATTATAGATGGAAGGCTGGCTTCTGAAAGTGCTGGAGGGCCTGTTTTAAGGATGTTTATCTCCAGTAGGTTATGAAAAAGTCAAAAGATCACATCGCTATCAACAAATATGTATAAAAGAAATTTAGAAATGAATATCCATTATATTCCTTTATTGAGTTATGAAGATAAATGAGATGCCAGAAACTAAACTTTTATCTCTGGTGACATAATGTTTTTCTGTTTTCTACTTTTATTTCCTTCCTCAAGTTTTCTTTTCCCCTCCAAGCCAAAATGTTTTTTTCTTCCCTGTGCTCAGCTGAAAGTAAATGAGTCTTTAAATGATTTCTCGATTTTTACTGATCCTTGCTACTCCGTAGTTTTGTAATCAAAAACATCTCAAGCATAAAGGAACAAAGTCTTCTACAGCAACACCACATGCTTACTTAGGAGGATATGCTATCTTTTGCTGCAACTTTATCTTTTTCTGACAGCTATAAATTATGTTAAAGCTTTAGGATTCTTAATATGTTAAAAATATTCTTCCTTTCCCAGTCCCTTAATCGTGAGTGATGGCTTGGGCCTCTGGAGTTTAATTTTATTTTAATTGGCCTGGGTCATGCCCAGGTATGATAGTGGGCAGAAGTTATTTCCGTAATCCCAATAATTTTCAGGTTGTGTCAAACGGGAAGACAAAGCAAAGGGCCATGGATCTGTCCCAACTCAGCCTCTTGCTGAACAGTTTGGGGGGAGGGCATTAAATATTTAAGGGGTAATTAGTGATGGTTAAAAGGCACCAGGCAGTGCACAGATTTGGGAGAAGCTCTGAAGGGACACATGGGATGAAGAGAGACACAGAGTCATAGAATTACTTGGATTGGAAGGGGCCTCATCCAGTCCCACCCCCTGCCATGGGCAGGGACACCTCCCACTGTCCCAGGCTGCTCCAAGCCCCAATGTCCAGCCTGGCCTTGGGCACTGCCAGGGATCCAGGGGCAGCCCCAGCTGCTCTGGGCACCCTGTGCCAGGGCCTGCCCACCCTGCCAGGGAACAATTCCTGCCCAATCTCCCATCCAGCCCTGCCCTCTGGCACTGGGAAGCCATTCCCTGGCTCCTGGCCCTCCATGCCTTGGGAATTGTCTCTCTCCAGCTTTCCTGCAGCTCCTTCAGGCCCTGCAAGGCCACACTGAGCTCAGCCCAAAGCTTCTCCTCTCCAGGCTGAACAATGCCAGCTCTCGCAGCCTTTCCTCCCAGCAGAGCTGCTCCATCCCTCTGCTCATCCTGGTGCCTCCTCTGGCCTCTCTCCAGCAGCTCCACGTCCTCCCTGTGCTGGGACTCCGGAGCTGGGAATTGGGTTTGGAAGCTGATTAGGATCTTTTGTAGGTCCCTGTAAGGCAAAAGGAAGCAGAGTTTTTCTTTATCTACTCAATCCACCCGACACGAGGCTGTGCAGAAGCTGTAGAACACTGGGGATCAGTAACACTGGAAGTGAGTGGCACAGGCTGCCCCTTGTTGTAGCAGGAGCCTTCTCTACCTGCCAACACCTGCACGAGGTGTCTGGAGGTGGGAAGTCTATGAAGAGACAGCTGGGCAGGGCTCTCACCCCACTCCTGTTTGGTCTTGTTGATGTGGTTCAAGTTGTAGATCACCAGACTGTTGGAATTCATGGAAGTGGACCTTCCTGTGGCACTCCTTGCCTGATCTACCACTCTCTACTGCACTCAGGCTCCCAGATGGATTTGTAGCACCTTCTGCTGTTCCTCTGTATCTGCAGATGTCAAGCAGGCCTGTGGAGTCTCCTTTAACACCTGTCTCCTCCTTGGATACTGCCATGCCACGTCTGACACATTGCCTGGTGTCCCCTCCACACACTCCTGTCTGACAGCTCTGCCTCCTGTTCCCATCTGCGCCTGCTGCACCCGGCAGGAGCAGCTGTTCCTACTCCAGACTTCCCTACTTTCCCCTCTGGCAGCTGAATCTCATGGTCCTGGAGCAGATATGCTCTCCTGTTATGTGACTGGACATCTCCAGCCTGTGGCTGGAGACGCGTGACCCTCACATTTGGGGATTTGACTGACCTATAGATGGAACAAGTGTGCCTGTGGGAATGGTGACATTGTTTGGAATCTGAACATCTAAACATTTTTTCTTCATGGAAAGGGTGGTCAGGCTTTGGAAGGGGCTGCCCAGGGAGGTTTGGAGTGCCCATCCCTGGAGGTGTCCCAGGAAGGGCTGGATGTAGCACTCAGTTGACAGGCTGGTCATAAGTCAAAGGCTGGACTAAATGATTTTGGAGGTCTTTTCCAACCTTAATTATTCTGTGATTCTGTAAAAAACTGAGGAGTGACATCACTGGAGACTGGGGACTCTTCATGGCTGGAGAGATCCCAGTGCTGGGAGAGCAGGGATGGAGTCTCCAAAATCATTGATGATGTTCTGCTCAGGATGCCAAGAGAGGCTGAATGGGAATTGTTGTGATGGAGAGGTAAAAGAGGGAATTACTTAGAATTCCCCTTGAAGGATGGTAGCCAAACCACCATCAAAAATTTCATTTATCGTTTCTTAGATTAAAAAGGCTGTTTAAACACTGCATTTGTTTGCATCAGTGGAGACCAGGGTCAGAACACTTCTTTTGCACTTCCCTTCATTTCTCTGAAATGTAAATACATTTCTTTATGTGCTGAGGGATTTTCTTCGGTCCACAAAGGTACTTCCAAACTCTGAATTGCAGGACTTGTTGGGCACTGGTTTTCACTTAGTGAATTGTATTCCCAAAGAGAGGGACTGGGATTATTGGAAGGTATTTATGTCTCTAATGATGCCTTGGAAAAACAGGTCACAACTGAGGTCATGTTGGCTGCCAGCTATTGAGAATCTGTACAAATACATCTCTTGGGCTGTGAATAAATATCATACATTCTGCAGAATTAGGTTTTGCTTGCACTTTATGGCATTGGTGTTTTTCCCTTTGGTTAAACTGTGGAGATATTTGGGGATTTACAGTTTACATTTTAAGAAATAAAACCTCTTGCTTTTCTACAGTGATTTTTTTTTTTGCATTTATTTATACAGTGTTGAGGTGTTTTTCCACAGAAGGTCTAGGTAGCAGTCATTTTTAGGACTTTTTTCCCCTATTGAGTTCTTGCATTCAAAGAATTACTAATTAAGTTCTTCATTAGCTAATTTGTGTTGCAATTTAACCTCACTGAGTTTGTAAAAGGTTCTGTTGCTTCTGACAACATTTGTGCTACAAACGAATTTTTCTACACTTCAACAGAAAGTGCCTGAATTTAGGGAAGAACAAATATTAATCTTAAAATACATTGAGTGATAAATCCCAAACCTCTTCATTTAGGTGATTATAAATCAACACTTGATTGTCCTATGCAGATGCAGTAGGAAGTGTGACACTAAACTTAATTTTTGGATCCAAGTACCAATACAATATTGGTTCACAAATATGGCCAGGAGATTTATGGACACAGAGCTTTCTTTTTCATGAGCATACAGATCATTCACAATTGTTTCTCAGTTTTTATATTTAAAAAAAAAAAAAAAAAAAGGAATTTGGTGTTTATAAAAGCCTGATCTTCCTGGCAAGCTGCTGGGGATAGTGTAGTTCCTCCTCCAACTGCAAGGCAGTAAATTGGTGTTATTAGCGGAGGAGGAAACATTCCCTGTTATTCAGGTTGTTTAATATTTCCTACATAAGAGCCTGTATTTAATTCTAATCTTTGTACTGATCTTGAATTCCACTTGGATGAAACTTTTTCCAGAAAGCCACATGCCTTAGGTGGAGATTTTTGAAGGAGAGAGGAGACCGTCACTGAAATAATTGGTATTCTGTAAGAGACTCAAGGGAAAAACAAAAAGTGCTTTTCACTCCAGTGAAACATCCAATAATCTTTTCTTCAAGTTAATCTTCACCCCATGTGCTTGGGACTTAAAGATAGATTTTAGCAAGAGGCATCCTTTTGTCCATGAGCAGGTTCCAGCTGAGCAGGATCTTCCCTGGAACCAGAATTTCAGACACCTGGGGGTTACTCCGTCCGTGCTCCTTTGTGGAGAGGAGCAACATGCTCTCAGTTGCTGTGCTGCTGAATCCAGCACCTAGAACCTGTTTTTCACTGATGAAACCAAAATAAAATACTGTGGAAAGAACTGAAAGTGGAAAAAGTGATACCAGCACTCAGCAGCCATAGTTGGACTGGAAGCAGGTCTGAGGAGGGAGTGAGAGGAGATGACAAAGAATCCTTGATGGAAAAACTCATGAGATTGCAATGCAAACCACCAGCAGTAGAGTACAAATACTGACATTTTCCAGGCATGGAGTTTCCTATGACATTAAAAAAAAAAAAAATTGAAAACACTTCAAATTTTACTGTTGTGATACAGAACTTTGTGACATCTGAAGGTTTTCATGCAGGCTAAATTATCTCAGCTACTACTGGCTAAGTCACCTCACTGAAATTGTTATTTCTTGATTTTAGACACCTCTGTGTTATCATTCAGTCTTCTGACATTGTAACACCACCTCTCAAAATCTCCTGCACAACCTTTCCAAGAGATTACC
Source organism: Corvus cornix cornix (assembly GCF_000738735.6). Classification (NCBI taxonomy): domain Eukaryota; kingdom Metazoa; phylum Chordata; class Aves; order Passeriformes; family Corvidae; genus Corvus; species Corvus cornix. Next base: position 115,471,852 of record NC_046332.1, on the reverse strand, counting down.
TGGTTTTAATTCTGATTTTGCCCTGACCTGAAAGTAAAAGTCCACTCTGCTGTCTGCAAGTGGGTGAAATGAAAATTACAGTAAAGACTTGCAGCTTTAACTCCCTGGCAAACTCTTGTGGAAAGTGCTGCTTTTCCTGCTTTCTTCTAATGTTATTCCTGAGCCTCAGCAAGACTGATACATTCAGTCATCACAACAATTTATAACTTGCTGCAGAATCCCATGGAGGTAAATATGAATAGACTCAGGAAATTAGGTTTTCTCACAACGGTCAAGTTGATTTTATTAGTAGCAAATCAAAACTTTCCTGTTCTCCATTTCCTCCTTGCTTTGTAACAGCATCTTTATCAAAGAACCTCAATTTTTAGATGGCCAATGCATTTGTTTTCATTTTATTTATTTGACATCAGCTGACACAGGGATTCTGTTGTGCTTGGGAGAGATGATTTTGTGAGCAAATCGTGTTAAGTAAAGCCCAGAGTAAGGGAATGATTGTACAGGATGATGCTGAAGACTTGTGACTCGGAGATCCACTGTTGAAGCACTTCCATAATCCTTGCAGGAGTCAGCAGTGTGTCAGGAATCCATGGATATTCAGAGAGCTCGTTTCAGAATAAACAAATTAACCTCAGTTTATTCATTTTCCTAATGTTTTTGAGAGGGTTGAAAGGTGATCTCTGAGAAGAAAAGAAGGTTGTTGTTTCCTGTTACAGAGATCTGTCTGCAATACCATAAATTACTCACCAGATTAAAGGACAAAAGAAATTTTAAATTGAAATTATAAATCAGCAAGGAAAAAATCAAGCAGATTAGATTACTGAAGTTGTAGAGCAGTGCTACTCTGACAGAAACTAATGGAAAATGGAAAAGCAAACAGAATGATTAAAACATGATGATGGATCCACAAAACAGAAGCAAAGAATATTCAATTAGTTTCCTAAAATATTAAATTAAGCCAGTAAATTAAAAATGCTCCGGTGAAAGATATTCTTCTCTCTGTATTACATTATTGCCCTCTCTTAACAGTGATCAATTATTTTATCTTGTCAACTCTATTAAATCCCGCCATGGGTAACGAATTTCTCAGGATATGTGTTGTTTGTTCAGTCATTTTTTAAACAATCTGTCATGGTTTGACCTCAAACTGTGCTGTACAAGGCATAGGTGGCCCCAGAGCTGGCTGGCAGGTCCAGAAACAGAGTTCCCTCTGCTGCTGGATCTCTCACATGAGGCTCTGATGCTGAATTTGGGAGATGGGGGACAAATTTTAGCACAGTCCCTGCCATTTACAGCCTTTCTAACTTCCCAAGAGACCTCAATGAAAGTCGTGATGAAGACATTGCTTATGAGGATGGGTGGCTGCATCCAATTTGTCTATTTTCTCTTTATCTGTTTAGATTTTGGGGGTTCCAGGATAGGCACTGTTCCTTGAAACTCCTGAGAAAATGTTTCTGCTTGGAACTGAAGTTTCTAGGCATTATTGGGAATAAATAATGACAACAAAAATGATGATTTCATCACCATAAAAACTTAGGTAATGGGACAGGTTTCCCAGAGAAGCTGTGGCTGCCCCTGGATCCCTGGAAGTGTCCAAGGACAGGTTGGACAGGATTGGAGCAACCTGGGGTAGTGGAAGGTGTCCCTGCCCATGGCAAGGGGGTTGAAGAAGATGATTTTTAAGGTTCCTTCCAACCCAAACCATTCTCTGATTCCATGATAACATTTTATTTAAATGTTTTAAATTTAAACTGTGTCCTGGTTGTTCTGTCCATGGAAATGATGCAGAGTGGATGTAAATTTCACATATCCACACGGATGTTGAGTTGACTTCTGGCAGTGCCTGGTTTTCCCTTGACTTTGGAGAAAATGTTGGATTTTCTTTGGACATTAGCTGAGTTAGACAATACCCTTTTACAGAAGCCAGCCAGACTTAGCCACAGACCAGGGAAGAAAACTCTTGTTTGAGACTGTCATGGAAACATTTGGGAATTTCCCCCGTGAAAAAAGTCCTGTCAAGGATAAACTACTGAGAAGCTGTTCTGTAGTAACACTTCAGTTTTAATATACAGTTTTCAAACTTGAGGACTTCCTCAGCTGGTCAGTCTTTTAAAGTGGGATTAGAAGGAAATTTCTACAGTATCTTCCACTGGGAACCAGGGAAATGTTAAATGTGTAGATTAAAGAAAAAGGATGATATATATGGGGAAGAAGAGGGTATTTTTCCCTGTACAAATACACTGTGGGTACCTTTGAGGTGTGTTAGCCAAAGGTAGATCCTCTGAGGATAATTCAATGTGACAACAGGGAAGAATTGAGCCCACCAGTCCCAGAAATCACTCACTGTTTATGTTTTCTACCAGAATGCAAATGTTTCTGTTCAGATGAGGTCTTGGTGAATGCAAAGCCTGCAAACCTTCTTCCTGTTTTCACAAAGGGAAAGGTTCCCCGTAAAAAACCCACTTAAAGACCAGCAAAGACATTCTGTATGTTCTCTCCAGCCTATTTTCTGTTCCCCCTCGTTGTGTAAGCGTCTTAATTTAGACCTGATTCTTTTATCAGCACAGATTGGATGTGTCATGAAGTAGCTGAATCCCAGCTGGGTGGTCCCAGCATGGAGCATTTACGCAGCTCCTCGGAGGCAGGTGAGACTTGGATCCGCACGGACTCCATACCTGCCATGTCAGCATCCCGCTCTGGAGAACCAGATTTCCTGGATCACAGGGAGTGCATCCCTGCTCTGCAACAGCTAAAGAGGGAGATGTGATCAGCACTGAACTGATTTCATCCTTGGAAGATAGCTGGAAACAGTTTTTATGATAACCTGCAGGCACGAAAATGTATTATGTTGAAGCTTGATTTGATAATGGGTATAATTTTATTTAGGTCGCCTTAATCTTGGGTCAGTATAGAGAAAATACGCCTGGAACAATGGAAAACATTTTAACAAAATGTTCTTCCACTCATTCTGTGATTTTGTGATTTGGTAGAACCAAATTTTGGCAGAACCTCCATGCCTGTATGCATAATTTTAAAAAATCAGTTTTAATATATAGAGAGCGTCATGTTATTAATCATACTTTAAAATTGTAAATTTGGAATGTTTTCTTGTGCCTGTTCTATTAGATTTGTAATAATTATTAAAATTTCAGCTTTGTTATAAATCGTTTCACTGCTCAGTTTCACGCTCACCAAGAAAAGACAGCGAAGAATCAAATATCCTTAAAAAAGGCAATTGATGAACACTTCTCATGTCATATCTGATTGGTAACACTTTTCTAATAACTTTGGCAAGTCATGAGAGCGAAGCAAATTATGCTTCTTAATTAGGGAGTGTATTTTGAACCTCACAAGAGTCTCAAATCACACCACTATTTTTAAAAATCCCGTGTATGCGAGCTTAAAAGCCTAATTTTAGATTTGCTATTTTGAAAATGATAGTCTGTGTGTATTAAAAAGTCTCTATTAGTCTATTGAAAGCCTAATCATTTCAGTTTTTCAGAGTGACAGATTCTCTGCCACTAAAAAGGTTTAGCAGGAAAATAGACACTTTAGTAGGAAAATGGGTCATTTTCTTTGATTCACAGATTTCTTTATCATTTTAATGTCTATTAAAGCAGCACATGAGCAAAGCTCTATGTTCTGTCGGCTTTGTGGGCCAACAGTCTTAATCGTAATATTTTGGAGTTCTTTTCTGCAAATTACTGTGACATGGCCATGCAAGATCTTGTTTTGAGTGGAGTTTAACTCCAGCCAGCAACTGACCCCACGCAGCCCTTGCTCAGTCCCCACCAGTGGGACAGGGGACAGAATTGGAGAGTAAAAGGGAAAGAATTTGTGGGTTGCAGTGAAGACAGTTTAATAGGTAAAGCAAGAGCCACATTCACAAGCAAAGCAAATCCCAGAATCCATTCCCCACTTCTCTGGGCAGGCGGCTGTTCAGCCATCCCTGAAAAGCCAGGATCTATCACCTTTAACAGTGACTTGGGGAGACAAATGCCATCACCCCAAACACCCACCTTCCTTCTGCTCCCATCTCCAGACTCTGAGCACGATGCCATATGGTGTGGGACATCTCTGGGGTCATTTGGGGTCAGCTGGCCTGGCTGTGTCCCCTCCCAAATCTGTGTGCACCCCCAGTCTCCTCACAAGTGGAGTGGGGTGACAGGCAGAAAAGGCCTCAACTCTGTGCAAGTGCTGCTCAGCAAAGCATCCCCAAATTGTCAACACTGATTCCGGCACAAATCCAAACCAGAAGTTTCCTCTTCATTCTCCCACATTTCTGGATCTCTCTTGGATCAGGAGCAGGGCAGGGATTGTCCCTCTGTGCTGGGCACTGAGAGGCCCCTCGAGGGCTGTGCCCAGTTCTGGCTCCTGCAGGAGAGCCCTGGAGGGGCTGGAGCGTGTCCAGGGCAGGGAAGGGAGCTGGGAAGGGGCTGGAGCCCCAGGAGCGGCTGAGGGAGCTGGGAAAGGGGCTCAGGCTGGAGCAAAGGAGGCTCAGGGGGGACCTTGTGGCTCTGCACAAGTCCCTGACAGGAGGGGGCAGCCGGGGGGGTCGGGCTCTGCTGCCAGGGAACAGGGACAGGAGGAGAGGGAACGGCCTCAGGCTGGGCCAGGGCAGGCTCAGGGTGGACGGCAGCAGGAATTTCCCCATGGAAAGGGAGCTCAGGCCTTGGCAGGGGCTGCCCAGGGAGGTGCTGTGAGGGTTGTTGCTGGTTTTGGTTTTTCTGTTCCATTTTTCCTGGCAGCTCTTTCACCCTCTGATCTGACTGAATTTGAATGTTGTTGATCCGTACTGCAAATGAGCAATTAGTGCTTAATGGTTGTCAGACACCACTCTCTTCATTTATCAATCTATTTAAAATTGGAGGAAGTGGTTGGAGACAAACAAGCGGAATTACCATGCAAAGAAAATAGACTTAATTGAGCTCAAATATTTGCAGTGTATCAAGGTAAGGATTTACAAAATACAGAGATGTAAACAATGATTTTCCTTAATTTTTCCCAGGATTGAAATGAATATTGAATGAGGCTTTGTTGGTTGAGTCTAAAGATGCCAGTGACTCTGCAAATGAGACATTTTCAGTATCAACATTACTGTAAAATTACAGATTTGTTTTGATTTTCATTCTGTTCCCAGCCTTGTGGTTACTCTTAAGTATTTCTTGCAAATGTTATCATTATTCTCAGGATTGAGTGTGAGGAAAAGGAGTGTTCTTCCTCCTGTGGATCCACGTTCCAGTGCGAGTCAGTAGGAATCACAGACTTTTGCAGGTGTGCTGAAATTAGGATAGCACAGAACCCTTGTGGTTTCTAAAAGCACTGAATCAAATTGCTGTGATGAGATGGGCAACACTGTGAGAGCACCACACTGAGTTTTGGTGGGAACAGGTTGGAAATAGAAAAATCAAAGAAGTTGATCTGACATAAGGCTGGGAAAAGGAATCCAAATAGATGGATGACAAGTCTGCTGGTGGTTCTAAGAAAATCACAGACATGCCTTGTGCAATGGAATTCCTTTGTTCCTGTTTGGTTTTCCACATGGAACACCGTTTTCTGATGCCAGCCTGGTGGTGCTACTTTTCTTTATGGAATGTGATGGAAGCAGCAGCAGAACAAGAATGCTGTCAGCTTTTACAGGATTGGAACCTCTGTTTCCACTGTTCAGCACCAGCTGAATGCAATTTGAACTTCGTGATGAGTTTAATAAGAAGTCAAGGATGACCAGGATGCTGAAATAAAACCAAATAAAGATTTGTCACTGTCTAGTGGAAAACACAGATGAACACCCTGCCTGCTGGTGGATGGACTGCCTTTATTCCCACATGGACATGATGAACTGCTCATTTGGGATGAGGAAAGACATCTTTCTCTTTGCTGGCAAAAATCACAGAGGCATCTCAAAAAAGTCTTTTCCCTGCTAACTCTCTCTGCTTCCTCTCCTTCTTTCTTTCTGTCTTTCTCCCTTCGAGGAAATGCTGTGGGTTTTTTTTTTTTTTTAACTAGGGAGAATCACGGTGACTGTGATCACAGGGATCTGCTTTCCCAGTTCAGAAATAGGAGAAGTGTAGCAGCTTTCCCCCTCCTTTCTGATAGCAGTGCTGCAAAGTGAAAGTTTCCCTCCTTTCCCCATTTCCAGGCTTTCCACAGCACTTCTGTTCTGGGTCTCACTTTGGTTTCTACCTCATTTGCCCCACACTTGAGATAGTCACGGCTCAAATCCAGCAGTAGTTTCATTTCTGTTTCCTGCTTGGAACAAATGGACAGAAACTGAGCCAATTCCAGTTGGATGAGCTCTGGACAGTAACCCAATCACTTCCATGTGCAGAGTTAGCAAAATCCACACCAGCAGGGCTTTGACAACTGCCCAGCACCTTAAATTGTGTCAACTTCCCAACCTGATGTCACAATTCATCTCGATTTCTGTGATGCAGAATTGATCCGTTTAACATCATCACTTATTTCTGAGTTTGTTTTTTTTTGCCTGTGTGTGACAGGGGATTTCTGCTATCATTTTTGTTGGTTTTGTAAAATTTTGTTGTTTTTTCTTTGGCTCAGGATCTTTGATGATGGAGGCTGGTAATAAATTTTTACTGTCTTGACTTAATTTCACTTAAAATTACATTTTCAGATAAATCTTGATATCTTGCACTATGGTGCACAAGAGGTGGTTACATCTTCTGCTTCACAATTCTCTTTCATTTCCTCCACCTCCTATAAATCTAGGAGCTCCCTATTTCCTTCTGGTTTATTTCTTAGTTTACACCATTTGACTAAAAATGCACAAGAAGACAAATGTTTATTTAGAATTTCAGCTTGTCTCAGATGTTTTTACTGTGTTTTGGCAGGTTTTACCTCAGAACAAATCCATCCTGTTCCTCCTCACCTTCAGGTCTGAAAATCTGCATTCCTATCCCTGTTAGCTTCTGTTGTGCTGCGTGCAGGAATATTGGCAGGAGCAGAGAGACGGATTTGAGGTTGTCAGTGAATTTCAGAACCTTTCCAAGGAAGCCTTGGGGAAAGGGAGCTTCTCCTTAAATTTGCAATTGCTGGTGAGTGGTTTAAAGTAGTTTTATTAATAACTGCAGGCTTTTTAATAAGGTGACAGCTGGTAGAATAATTTAATGGACAAGCTTGAAAGATTATTTCTTTTTCTTCTGCTCTCAGAAACAAACTGTTCAAACTGCAAATAAACACTAGTGGGTACAGAATCACACATTGCTGAGATGGTAATGTAGGTTTGGTAATTTGCATATTCAATGAGGAATGGCTAAGTAGGCATTTTAACCATTGCAATAATGCTCAATTATCCTCAGTGCTGCAGCCCTGGAATACCTTGGACAGCTCAGGATGCAACTTCCCACCCAAAGAGGAGCCTGAGCACAAACTGCCTCAGCTGGGACCTGCAAAGGTTCCTGATTTCCAAAATTTCACCCCAGGTTGGACTTCAGTGGTTTATTTACCCCTGAAGGAAATGGAAAACCGGTGATTTCAAAGAAGGAGAAATCTGAGTGGAGTCTGTGTAGAAGTTCAGGCTCGATTTCATGGAGTGACTGAAGAAACAAATCTCCATTGTGGTAGAATGAAATAAAATAAAACAAACAGTGCTCTTTGAAGTGAATGGCCTGCTGTGCTTCCTAATGAGAAAGTTCAGGAGAACCTACAAAGAGTTTAAAATCATATGCAATCAATGAACACGAGTCTTAATCCTCTTCCACTCTGGGACACTAATTTAGCAAAGGATTTAAGCACGTGTTTATCTCCATTCCTGTGAGTAAAGCACTTGCAGCACTCAACTTCCAGTTGATGGAATTGATGTTTTTTTATAAATCTAAGCATGAGTCTTGCTAAAAAGAGTTGGATACCCTTCCTAAGGCTCTGGCATATCCAGAGCTAAGATTCCATGCAGCAGACAGGGCCTGGTGACAAGCAGACCTGGCTCAGAATGAAATGCTTTGAGATTAACAGCCAAATAATTTTGTTTTCCTCAAACCAGTGTGAAAAACAGGAACCCTGATTGAAGACAGAAAGGAAATGGTGTAATCCACCAGGATTCAGCGGTGTTGGCAGACTCCTGGAGTGTGCTCCATGAAGTCAGAGGGAGGGAATCCAGGGCAGCTGGTGAGTGTGGACTTGGCCTTCAACAGCAAGTGCAAAAAGCAGGTGAAATGCCTCTCCCAGGTGCAAAATCCTGGTCACCAAATCCCACATATCCCATATGGCCAAGATCCATGTTCACTGGATGCCCTGACAGCAGAAACAGAGGGACAAGCAGACATTGTCCTGCTTGGAGTAAAAACACTCTCCTGCCAGTGGGAGTCCTGGAGCCAGGCTGAGGGGGGCTGACAGACTCAGGGTTCTCCTGGCAATTACCCTGTCCAATAATCCAAACCAGAAAGGGTGTCTGCTCCTCCATGCAAGGGGCCAGAGGAGAACTTGGCTTTTCAAAGTGCAGGATTTCAGCTGTGAGGCCACAGAATCACCTTACAAGAAAGTGCAGACTCTGCGCTATCAATCCAGGATTCCTGAGCTGCCCTCCAAAGGATTTTGGAAGCACCTGACTCCCTGTTTTTCCAGGATCACCAATAAGTATCTAATTTAGCTAATCTGAATCACGCTGGTGGGGTGAGAAGCCTAAATTTTAGGTGCTGCAATGCTACACTTAAAATGTCTAAAAGGAGAAGTCTGAATATAGGTCTCAGTATCTAATGTATGGGTTAGGTACAAATCACTACCAGGTTCTAAATTACAGGGTGAAGATAATTTCAGGCTCCCATCTTTTCAGACTAATTAGTGCACATTAAATTTCTTCCTTGTCAACTGGGAAGAGCGGTGCAAAATCAGCCAGTCTGCGGTTTGTTTGAATCCCTTTTCTGCAAAGGATCACACAAGGCTTGGCTGTAGGGACCGGGCAGAGTCTTTCCACAGCAAATATATGAGGAGAGGAACCCAGCCTTGGCTTAACCTGAACTTCCTGATGTCCAGACATCCTCTCTGACTTCTTAATCTGAATGACAATCATTTACATCTTATTCTGCGCAAGGAGAGATCCTCAACTGATGTTCAGCCTCATTGCACAGCAGGGGAAAGCTGCAAATTTGTAATTAATATGTCCTAGGAGACCATGAGGTTTGGTGAGTTGGTGTCTCTCCTGTCTCTCTTGACTTCAGGGGAGCTGGAGAAAGATTTTGGTTTTTATGAAGTTGCCAGCACATTTTAATCATTCAGTTTAACTGTACTCCCCTGTATATTTTATATTTTTATATATATATATATGTAAATATATATATATTTAAAGACTGTAGTTCCCCAGTGCATGTCCTTATCCCTTCAAGCAACTACAGAGTTGCAAAGTCTGAAATAGAAGCGGGTTATTTTATCCTTGCCTAGGGAACACTAGAGCTGGTTGTGACAAATATGCTATCCCCAAAAAATGTAAGTATGCACAAAAGAAGCAGGGAACAGCCTCTAAACTTGGACATTAGAGTTCTTTTGTGTGTGAGAGGATTTTTTTTACTTTTTTTTTTATTCTCTTGATAAAGAGACCCCACAAGTGTTCATAACGTCAGTGAGACAGAGCACCAGAAAGTCCCTGAGAGATTTTATCCAAATCTCAGAAACCGTGTGTGCATTTAATGTCCTCAGGCACAAGTGGACCAAGAAGGACCCTTGGAGAATAGGAAGGCTCTGCAGAGGGATCTGGACAGGCTGGATGGATGGGCCAGGTCCTGCCCTTGGGTCACAACAACCCCATGGAGCTCCAGGCTGGGCAGAGGGGCTGGAAAGCTGGGAAAAGCCCTGGGGGTGCTGGTGCCAGCGGCTGGACACGAGCCCAGGGGTGCCCAGGTGGGCAAGAGGCCACTGGCCCCTGGGCTGGATCAGGAATTGTGTGTCCAGCAGGAGCAGGGCAGGGATTGTCCCTCTGTGCTGGGCACTGAGAGGCCCCTCGAGGGCTGTGCCCAGTTCTGGCTCCTGCAGGAGAGCCCTGGAGGGGCTGGAGCGTGTCCAGGGCAGGGAAGGGAGCTGGGAAGGGGCTGGAGCCCCAGCAGCGGCTGAGGGAGCTGGGAAAGGGGCTCAGGCTGGAGCAAAGGAGGCTCAGGGGGGACCTTGTGGCTCTGCACAAGTCCCTGACAGGAGGGGCAGCCGGGGGGGTCGGGCTCTGCTGCCAGGGAACAGGGACAGGAGGAGAGGGAACGGCCTCAGGCTGGGCCAGGGCAGGCTCAGGGTGGACAGCAGCAGGAATTTCCCCATGGAAAGGGAGCTCAGGCCTTGGAAAGAGCTGCCCAGGGAGGTTTGGAGTGCCCATCCCTGGAGGTGTCCCAGGAAGGGCTGGAGGTGGCACTCAGTGCTCTGGGCTGGGGACATCGGGCACAGCTTGGACTTGATGGTCTGGGAGGGCTTTTCCAACTTCAGTGATTCTGGGATTCTATTTCTCAGCTGGGCTGACTGAGAGCATCCCACAGAAGTTGTGCCAAGCAGAGCAGGAGCTCCTGCATTCAGTGACAGCAGAGAAGTGGTTAAAACACTGAACCAGAAGATTTGCCAGGCAGGGAACACCTCTGGGGTTCATTTAGGAACCCATTACTGAGCACAACTTTATCAAAGTCCAGTTCTGAATTTGTCCCTTCATCTCTCTCCACAGAACAAGCTCAGCGCAGCTCCTATCACTGTGTGTGCACAGATTTACACACACGTGTGTGCAGGGTTTAGAGTCTCTTGATTTACGGTAGGGATCATTGCTTTGGTGGTGGGACCTGGGCAGTGAACAAAGCAGCACAGAGGCTTGTACTTAAACAAGAGTTAATTGCAGACAAATCTGATTTTATGCACCTTGGCATCTCTAACTGAAAAAGAACAGAAAAGAATTAGGACACAAGGGAAATCTGGGCTGGGGATTAACCATTAGGGTTACACAGAAATGCACAAGGAGAAACGAGGGAGAGTGCATAGAGGGCAATCATTTTGTGTGAGGAACATTAATTATTTGTCTCTATTAGAGGTTCTGTTGGGGTTTTAGGAGCTGTCTTTCAAACCAAGACAGGTTCTTAGCATTCCTCCTCATACTCTGATTTCTGGAGACTAAAGTGAAGAAGATGACAGGCTAAGATTCAAAAGCACAAACTTTGTTTTTGCTCCCTCTGCCTCCAAGATTCGGCTTCTTCAGCAGCCAGAGACAGGGACAGTGTGCTGAAAAGATTCTCTCTCACCTGCTGTTTTATTTCATGCTGTCTTTGCAGGTGGCCTTGCTCCTGTCACCATCCAATGCTTCTTCTGTAATGAATCACAGTAGCTCTGTCCTTGCATTGGAAATGATAATTTGAGGGAAGGAGAATTAATACCTGAAAGTGCTTTGGTTTCAGGGTTTTTTTTTTCCAGATTATATCTGGTCTCTAGTTAATAAAAATAACAGTAATGATAATGGTGGTGATGATAATAATAACTCTCCCTGCAAACTGCATCTTGCTTTGAGCAGGACAGTGATTTTTAAGGTATTTTGTTGGTAGTCTCTGCTTTTCTTGAAAGCTGTAGGATGCAGCGTTGATGTGAAAATGTCATTGCATGTTATTAAGGGAAAACTGAATTATGGCAGCGACAATTGGGAGAGCCTGAAAATGCGTCTATTAAACTCTGTTTTACACTTCACATTTGGGTGAACAGCTCTCAAGGGTTCTGTCTGAGCAAAGTAATTAAATTTGTGTCTAACTTTAAGGTTACACTTAAAGTTCTAAACTGAAATGGAAGTATGTGCTCAACAGATTTGGTCATTTGCAATTCACAAGCAACTTTATTTGAACAATTTTGGAGCTGAAGTTCCATCCTTTCTTTTTTCTTAGTCTATATCTTTATCAGCCTTGTCTGTCTAAGTCCCTACACCACCAATGCCACAGTGTTCAGATGCTTTCCTTGGTTCCTTTTGACTGTCTGTTTGAGGTACTTTGGTAACAAACTGTTAAACAAACACATTTTGAAGGTGTGTGTTGCTCTCTGTACATGGCTGTGAATGAAAGGTGGAAGAAATGTGCCTTCACCCCTCTGGAGGAAATGCCACTGAGTTGGAAGAGTAGGATTGTTACAGAAAGCTGAAGGTTACGAGCTGGCTTTGAGATGGTGAACGCAGGTGGTTGATCACCTTTAAAGAGGGGACCAGGATTTTCTGGGGATGCACAGAATAGTTCTTCATGGAACTTAAGAAACCTGGTCTAGTTTAAGATGTCCCTGCCCATGGCAGGGGATTGGAACTGGCTGATCTTTGAGGTCCCCTCCAACCCAAACTATTCTTGGATCCTATGAACCAATAGAGTGTTTTCATTTTTGAGTAGCAAAGTACCTCTCATTAGTACCGCGTCATTGTAGTGAACATGCAAATCATCAGGCAATACTGTCTCTTATCATTTTATAATGCACTGGGAACTTCAGCTCTAAAGGAAGTTTAATGTGTGAATTGTACTATGTCCAAAATCAGGCTGCCAACAGAACCAGTTCTATCACTTCATTTTTCAATCAGGGTAGCATTTTGCAGCACTTAATTAAAATATATTTATAACATAATGGCTGTAAGTATTTCATTCTCAGGTTTTGCTTGCCTAGGAGCCAGTGAAGAGATAATTCTGTTTGGGTATTTGGATCTCTCCTTCCTTCTTGAGCATGTCCAGTTTACACAGAGGTACGAGAATTTGCAGCACCAAGTATTTCCTTCAGTAAGATATGAACAGAGATGTGATTATTTCTTCTTCAGCCTGTCATTGTCCTGATGAACCTTGCAATTATGGCCTTGGGCCTGGTTTCCTCTCTTGGCTTTATGGTGGGATCTCATCCCCCAGAGAGTGAGGGGACCTTCCCTAAGAACCACAAGGGTGTGGGTCCTGTGGCCCCAAACCTCATCTGCACTGAAGGTGCAATAAGGCTGCAACCAGTCTGTCACTCTTCAGAGTGCAGTGGTGACACTGGAGAGGCTGTATAACGACTTGGGTAGCTGTCAAGGACATTTTCCCCCCCTTTAACTCTTCCTAGGATCCTACAGAATATTTGATTTCTTATGATGGACAGATTGCAGGCTGAACCCTGAAGTGTGCTCTTATTGCAATCTGTGCCCAACTGAAACTCACCAGAAGATTATTTCTGTGTTTCATGGCCAAGAGCCTTTCAATAACAGGGTGATTTGATGGATAATGTTTGGATGAACATGTCACAAAGGACGGTTTTTGTAAGGTTTGCTTCAAATTGAAAAGAATGTGGGGTTTTGTTCTTCACAGAATCACAGATTGGGTCAGGCTGGAAGGGCTCACAGTGGTCACCTGGTGCCACCTCCCTGCTCCCAGAGCACAGGGCACAGGGCTGTGTCCAGATGGCTCTGGAATATCCCCAGGGAGGAGAGCCCAGAGCCTCTGTGGCCAATGTGCTCAGGGCTGGCCCTGCCCAGGGCAGCAGTTCTGCCTCCTGTGCAGGGCAATTGCCGGGCTCAGGCCCTGCCCGTGGCTCTGGTGCCGCTGCCGGGCCCCGGAGCAGAGCCCGGGCCCTGCCCTGAGCCCTCCCTGCAGCCAGGGACAGCCAGGGCTGAGGGCCCCTCTCAGCTGGGGCTCCTCTCGAGGCTGAGCAGCCCCGGCTCCCTCAGCCTTGTTTATCTGCAGTATTAATAAACCCATTAGGTTCTAAATCAAGTGTGTTACAATTGAGCTTCAAAGTTACGATTAAATGATCATTTTATCTGTCTTTTCTGTTGCATGATCCACGAAAGCTTCTATTTGATAAACGCTGCAGCTGTTAATAATGTGAGGAATACAAATAGGAGCAAGAAGAATGACAGGCCAGTATCTGCCTGCATGCTAACGAGCACAGGCTGTGCTAATGGGGGGACTTGGGAGAGGGTGAGAGGGAAAGGAAACCTTTTTCACACGCGACATCTAAAGTTTAAAACTTGCAGAGACATAAAGGCAGCCACTCGCTGGCTGTGCCAAAAGTCTGAGGAGGATCGCGTGCGAGCAGGAGCCATCCTGTCACAGCTGATTCCTGTCTGCTCCTTCTGGCCCAGAGTCTATCCTGTGTGTTATAAATCTGGATCTGGGAACGGGTTATACTGATGGAAGGCCTGTGCTTTCAAGGAGAGTTGGACAGAGCTGGGTAGAAATGCACAGAAAGCCAAATCTGCTCTGGCGCAGGGGTATAAATGTGCAAATACCTAAAATGGGGGGGAAATTGAATGGCTGCAGGTTTACACCAGAGAAATTGGGAACATAACATGTCCAGAGGTGTTTTGATTACTGGCTCACATTTTTTCATCACTGGGGATGGGGACACAGCAGTGAGGGCTTGGTGACAGTCAAAGGAACGCAAGCAGCATTGCTTGGGCTGTTTGCAGGCTGTATCTAGATTACTGTGTGTTTTTCTGGAAATATTTCCACCTGGATAAACCCTCAAAATAACTCTGCTCTCCTAGGTGGCCAGAAGACAACAATGACCAGACTTTTAATTTAATGGAAAAGCTTGTTAATAGAGAAAGAAAGGGTAAGGACTGAATTTCAGTGTACCAGTGCCTTGGAACAATCTAGGCTTTCATTTTGGGTCGTGTCTCACAGTTTAAAAAATCCCTTCTGGATTCTTGGGGAGGGATTATTTTGTTCAAGACTTTAGATCCCAATGGACTTTTAAAGCTCTGTAAAGGAAGTAAATGTAGCCACTGGGATCTGTACCAGGGATATTACCCTATATCCTCATATAAAATAAAGGGGATTAGCTCCAGATGAGAAGGAGATGTCCCAGGCTCAGAAACCCAGACAGGGAGTTCACATCCCAACATCTGTCTGGGCAGTTACAGGGTTCTCACCACCAAGGAATCAAAGCAGCTACCTCCGTTTTGGCTGATTGACAGTGCTCTAAAATTAGGCTGTGCCCCAGTCATTAGGAGCTATTTAAAAGTCTTTCTGAGTGTTCCTTACCTGGGTGCTTCTGCTAAATTTGACACGACTGTTCCTTCAGGTTTTTAATTTTTTTTTTTTTTTTTTTTTTGGTGAGTCCTGTAGCAATAATAACATTCTAATGAGAAATCTGAAAGTTGTTGCATTGGCAGCAGTTGCCCAAGAGCCAGGAGCTGGTTGGTTGTCAGGGCAACGCTGAGAACACCCAGAGCGGTACCCGAGGAAAGGCTTCTGCTCACTCTCCCTTTGCTTCTTTTTGTTGGGGAGTGGATGCTCAAGTTCATTTTCAGGGGTTATTTAAAATATCTCACCAATCTAATTGTCTAAAAAGCTGGAAATAGACATTAAAATGACTGGGTTTGTATTACTTCCCTCCCCTTCGCTGTATAAATACCAGAGAATCATAGAATCATGGAATGGTTTGGGTTGGAAAGCACCTAACAATCATCCAGTTCCACCTGGACACCTTCCACTATCCCAGGTTGCTCCAAGCCCCATCCAGCCTGGCCTTGGGCACTTCCAGGGATTGGGATCCAGAGCTTCTCTGAGCAATATGAATATAAAATGGAATTATTTATTGTTTTCACTCTCTATCTCATTTGAAACATCAAGGAGGCTTTTGCAAGCCTTCATCTGGGGATCATTTCTTTCAGACACTCCTAAAGCTGGGCAAACTGAGTGTCATCCCTGCCAAGCTCTTAGCCCCTGGTGCCAGACACCACAGCATCCCAGTGCTGCTGCTGGAAGCCAGAGGGGAAACCAGGGGTTTTGGTCCTGCCTGTTGTGAACACAGGGGAAGGAGCACGAAGAGGAGGAGGAGAAGGAGGAAGATCTCCAGGACAGAGGAATTCTGGCTGCCATCTCTGGAAGTGTTCAAGAAGTGTCTGGATGTGGCCCTTGGGGACAGGGTTTTGGGATGATGCTGGTGGTGCTGGGGATGGGACTGGATGATCCTGAAGGTCTCTTCCAACCCTGATGATTCTGTGATTCTTGATGGCTCTGTAAATGAAAGTTCACCACAGAAATGCCATTTATGGTAGGGATGGAAACATGAGGCTGTTGTGCAGTGACATGGATGTGAATGGGGATGGTGTGCCCTCAAACATGAATTGGATTAAAGGTTCATGTCCCAATTTTGCTCAGTTTCTGCAGTCTGTGACTTCCAGGTTTATAGTATTTTTTATTTTGATATGCTGATACCAACAAGAAATCATGGTTAATATTGCAGTGCATCCACTCCTTGGATTTCTGAGGGGCAGCAAGATTCCCAGAAACAGCAACCAGTCAGCTTCCCAGTTTTCCATCAGAAATACAGGAGATACTGGGTTTTAACCCCCACAGCTGGAGCTCTGACCCCAGGGCAGCTGTACCTGGGGCGGTGATGCCTGACTGCTCCAAGGGCAGACCTGTGTTATGAGTTAAGTGTTCCCCAGTTCCTCCTCCTGAAGGATGGGGCATTCCTCCATGGTGAGACTCCTCCAGTTCCCTTCTCCACCTGGTTTCTGTTTCAACCTCAATTCTGCTTTTCTGCTTTGCTCTAACCTCTGTTTTAGGGGGATTTAATCACAGTGATCCTAATGCCCACCTTAGCACTTCTGAGTGGGCATCCAGCAAGACAGGAGACCAATTATTTCCTCTCCTGCTCTGGAAAGAAGAGATCTGAGAGGAAAACACACACAGAGGAGAAAGCTGTTATTAAAAGTTATATGCAAAGTATTTTTGAAAGATTCAGCTTTTTTTGTCACCTCACCTTGTTCAAGAAACGTCTGGGAATGTTTCTGAATTATATTTTGTCCTCTCTTCTCTGGTTCTCTTCAAGAGCAGAGTGAGTGGGAGTGTTGAACGGACTTGATCTCACTTTAGAGGGAGAGTGTTATATCTTCAAAGAGGGCTGTTTTAATTCAGAAAGGTTAATCAGTTATTGAAGTTAAAGTAGTGCCAGTGGACACCAAACTGTAAAGACTGACTGTAATTTCCATGAGGTGTATTAATAGATGTGGTGAAAGAAATTGTAGCCACGTTGCGATTTTGGTGCTAATATTTGTTCTGTGACATGTCTAGAGAGCTGGGTGAAATGGAGCCAGGAGAAAGACTGAGAGAGACAATGTCCAATGGACGGAGGGACAGGACAAGGGGGAATGGCTTCAAACTGACAGAGAACAGCTTTAAATGGGGTATTAGGAAGAAATTCTTCCCTGGGAGGGTGGGCAGGCCCTGGCACAGGGTGCCCAGAGCAGCTGGGGCTGCCCCTGGATCCCTGGCAGTGCCCAAGGCCAGGCTGGACATTGGGGCTTGGAGCAGCCTGGCACAGTGGAAGGTGTCCCTGCCCATGGCAGGGGGTGGCACTGGGTGATCTTTAATGTCCCTTCCAACCCAAACCACTCTGTGATCTCATGATTCCATGATTCGTGTCATCTCTAAGTGTAGTTTCACCTGGAAGTGTGAAGAGCTATTGAAACAACAGTTGTCAATAACTTTATGATGATTTTTGCAGCAAATCTTTTGAAACAACTCCATGCCAAGCAACATCAACACTTCTTGCAATTTGGCTACTTTTCCTCAGGTCCTCATCACCAGATTCTTCAGTTGTGCTTTTGTACATTTAAGTGCACATGGTGGAAGGGATTCTGAGTTTGTGCTTTGCTAAATGCTTACCTGGTGAGAACAAAATCAGAAATCTACGACATTATCCTATGTAGTTTATGAATGCTAGAAATTACTCCAGTGACCTCCCAAATCCAGGTTTGATTATTTGGGTTTTTCTATTTCTACCCATGACTCATGAGTGCTTGCTGGAGGTGGGAATAAATGCATTATTCTCCAAAATTTATTTGTTCTGAAAGAACTTGCTGAGATGTATCACTTGGCTTGCCTCTGTCCTCTGCTTCCTTGTGTGACTTCAGCAGCTCCAAGGGTGCTGACATCCTGGTCAGCGTGACCACTGGTGTTAGAAAATCCAATTTAGGGGAATTAAATGCAGTTTTGCATAGCTCTGCCACAGTTCTGTGTTGCACCAAATTCAAATTCATGGCATATAAATCACTTTCCCTCCTTAGCTGAGTGTGTGCTGATGGCTGCTCCACCAGAGATGAAATGGCCAATTATTTACTATCAAACTTAATGGCTTGCCTGAATAAAACATGTGTTAGGAATTCTCTGTCCCAGCATTAGCAAGAACCTGTCACAAAAGGCGTTGTTTTCTCCCAGGGCTGCCTGTCACAAAAAGCAGAATACGGCAACGTGCTCAGTCTCCGTGACTCAGCTGTCAAAGTTTTATCTCCTGTGCACACAAGAAATATTATTTGTGTAATGAAGCTAATAAGCACGTATCAGAAAGGTTGTATTTCTCACAGAGATGAAGCAAAACAGTAGTTACAACTCTCACCATGGCAGTGCTGTAAAATTCCAGGCACAGAGGAAATGTTTCTTCTGCAGGAACACGTTGTAAAGCAGAGGAAATGCCAACTGTGCTGGTTGTTTCCAGGCCCTGAAGCCAGATCCAGCTGAACGGGAGCTGTGTAAAAAACAGTTTACAGACCAAGGAAATGGACCTGGAGGTATTTCCAGGCAGGAATAAGAAACGTCCATGCTGCAGCAATGAATAAAACACTGCAGCTATTAATCTTCATCAGTGGAGTGTGTGACTCTCCTGTTGCAGACGGAACATCTTTATCCTAACAAAAGCACAGTGAAAGCAGGAATGTGCCATGACTCTTTGATGGGAATACATGGCCACATCCACAATCTCCCCTCCCAGTGTCATTCCTGATCAATAACTGAAAATCCCCAGTAGTGATGTGGTAATGACATTTTTTCCCTGGCAATTAAAATCTGTGTTGACCCTAACTTTATGTTATTTTCTCTCCCGCTTGGTTTTTTTTCTATTTAAGAAGTGCTCCATCAGTGGATGCCCCGTCTTTAAGAGCAAATAATTTTGCATTTTAAATACTTTCTGGTTTAATTGTGTTCTACACAATTGTTCTACAGCACATGTAGATACCTGGGTTTACAGCTACTCACAGTGTTTGTTCTGTGCAGCAGTGCAGGGCTTGGAACAAGTTAGATAAGAGATAAGGGACCAAGAGGCATTGGATTGTACAGATAATGCCAAAGGAGTGACCTGGGTGTCCCTGTCCATGGCAGGGGGACTGGAAATAAATGATCTTTAAGGTCCCTTCCAACTCAAACCATTTTGTGATTCCACTATTCTATTCAAGCACAAGAAAAAAAACGGCTATATATAAAAATTAAAATCAGGCTGTGATTTAAAATTTCACATCCTAGGCCACAAAAAGTCTTAAATTTCAGGTGAAATTCAAGGTATTTTCTAGATGCAGGTAGACTTAACTTGTTAGTTAAGCTTAACAACATGGGGAGAAAGTGTTTAAAGAAGTAGTTTCGACCTAGCTGGAACTGCACTTAAAGAGTTAAGTTGTGAAAGAGCATTTGATATATTTGTGGTAATCATGAGGCATATTTGTGGTGTATATAAGATAGAAATGGTGTGTATAGCACAGAAATGGTGTATATAAGATAGAAATGGTGTGTATATGATGGAAATGGTGTATATATAAGACAGAAATATTGCATGTGCACCTCAGGGAAGGCCCAGCCCAAAGGATGCAGAAAACTCCAGGAAAATGTGCCCTGTGTTCACACAGACTGGAGACAAAAGAAGAGCAAGTGGGTGGAGATTAAGCTGTGAGAGGATGGAAAGAAACTCCAAGGGTCATCCTTGTGTGAGTGTGAGAGTTCCATGGGAGGAAGGGAGCTCTTACTGATCCAGCACTGCAAGGCAAGCACAGTGTGACTCCTGGGACCAACAGCAGCACAAAAGTGATTTATCTGAGCCTTTCTGAGTGTACTGAGTGAGTCTCACTGGGCACTGAGAGAACAGGTCCAGTTCCTCATGGTTTAGAACTGATATTTTGATATATTGATATTTTTAATGAGCAAGTGTTGATTAGCTTCCTTATCTGTCTTGTAAGAGTGCAGCAGGTCTGCTGATATGAATAATGACATTTGAGAAACTTTAAATTGCCTGGTATCGGTACATTTTACCTTTCTAGTTCCTTGAAGAAGACCTGGGATCAAAAATACATGTGGCAGCCAGAATTTCCTTCTGCTCCCCGTGTTCTCCAGGCTCTGGGCTCACTTCTTTTGAAATAAACCAGCTGTGGTTTTGTTGTAAAGCAGAATCCCATTAAGGAAGATTGGTTCACCTTTTAATCAGGATTCATGGAATATTGTTTATCAGTTTGCTATTAAGGAGTTTTAACTCCTTAATAAATCTACAATTTGGATATGAGGTGGGGAGATGTTTTTACTTTTTCTGCTCATGAATCAGAACAGCTTCTGCCTACTCCTTGTGGAAAAATAATGTAATGCTGTGGCCTCATTTTAGCCTTATCACTTTTGATTGTTTGGCTCATTTTAAAAGACAGACAGATGACCTGTTCATATCTTACACCGGTTCCATTCTAGTGATCAAAACTGCAGCAACCTTGCTCAGCATTTTCCATTAGGGAAGTGGTTACTGAGGTTAATTCACTTACAGAGTTCAGCACCATTCCTGCCTATTTAAAAGTAAAAAATTACTGCAGTCATAACCTCAGAAGAATCAAATATGATCGTGAGTTTCCACTCCCACTCATTTCATAAGACTGTCTCTTCAAAATATTCTTTTACTCTCCATCAAAATGCTATTTATTGTCTCTCTCTGTAGACACAGTTATTAGACATTTCATATCTAATGCCTCATACATTTTCCCACTCACAGGGGTTTAAGCTGGGGGAGGGCTGAATAACAAGTAGGAATAGATGAAATTAATGGCATTAACACTATACTGGCATAATAAAAGCTGTTTTAAATGTCTTGAGATGTAAAACTACAAAATATCTTAATGTGAACTGAATAGAAACAGTCTATTATCTTTTAGAAACAGTCTTTATTTTTTAAAGCTGCTTTCATAAACTAAGATACCTGTTATTTAGCAATTAGGCTCTACAGTAGTTTGCCATACCTGGTGATTTCTTGTATTTAACAACACTCAAATATTCGTTTTTTTCCCCTCAAGACAACTAAGTGAACTTCCAGACTTCAGTTTTCTAGATGTGCCCAAATAAAGAATATTTGGTTCTTCGTTTAGCCTGAATTTTGGGTTGTTCACTACCTCTGAAAAGTGGGACATTCTGCCTTGAATATTTAAATATTGATGTCAGAATTGAGCAGGTTGGAGTATTTCAGGTTTTGGAAGTGGTTTTTTTTTTGTCAAATGTGTGAAAAACTGGGACATTTTCAGGCATGCACTGCTTTCAGCAATCACACGTGTTTGTCAGCCTACGTATCTCCGGTCCGGAAAGGGAGCTGGGGATAGGAAGGAGGTAAAAGGGAGGACATCACGAGCAAGATGCATCTCCTCCTTCCAAAATATCCCAGAGCAAGGGGAATTCTCACATCTACCCCAGAGCACACAGAGTGGACAAGGTGAACCCTGGTTATTCTGCATCCCACAGGACACACTTTCTCTTTTCTTCCCCAAAGTACTTGAAGAAACCTGGGCTGCACAATGAGACCTGAACACGACCACATTTCTCAAAGGAAAATTAAATATTTCCATGCCCAGCTATGAGTAGCAGGATACTGCTACACTCTCAGCTTTCCCTGGAGCATGAAAACAAAATCAAACTAGCAAGAGGGATTCGTTTTGGAAGTTGACTGTCTTTTGTAAAGTGAGAGAGATTATTTCAGGGAACAATTCCAAGTCAAACCCTGACTTAGTCACTCTGGATCACCTGAGAGAAGCCTGTCTTTCTCCAGGAATTCCAGGCTGGCCTGAGAAGAGCAGGCAGCAATGCTGGGTGCCTGGAGTTGGGTACAATGAACACTCCCCACCACACCTGTTATTATTTCCCAGCGCACTAAAAGTGGGTATTTTCAGCTTCCCAGCAACATCAGCTGCTGCACAGAACTCTGCAAAATATGTGCCAACAGTTTTGAGACAGAACTTCATTCAGTGAAGACCTCTCTTTCTAGAAGGATAGGACCATATGGCCCAGCACGCCAGATCGAAGCTATATAAACTTATATAAGCTTCTGCTGCTGATGAACACCACACAGCCTCAGTCTAACTAAGGAACAGCATTTTGTTCGGCCGGAATTTCCCTGAATACCTGACTGGCACTAATTTTCTCAGAAACGATGAGAGCTGAGGCTAGTGAGGACTCCCATTTGTCAGGAATTTAGCACATCTTTTAGTGAAACAATTATCCTCTTTGCTCAGAACCCCCCAAGTGAACCAATGTGAACTACTGGAGGTGCAGTTTTTTCTGAATTTGGCAGCAGAAGTTCCTCAGTTGTTATGAATAGGTAAAGAAGGAGTGATTAATCTGTGAATTAAATTTGGACAGTAATCCCCATCTCCTAGGCAGAAACTGTTTGCTGATTTGTTTTGTTTTGTTTTGTTTTTGTTAAATTGAATTGAAGATGATCACGAATCACAGAATCCCAGAATGGTTTGGGTTGGAAGGAACCTTAAAGCCCATCCAGTGCCACTCCCCTGCCATGGGCAGGGACACCTTCCACTGTGCCAGGCTGCTCCAAGCCCCAATGTCCAGCCTGGCCTTGGACACTGCCAGGGATCCAGGGGCAGCCCCAGCTGCTCTGGGCACCCTGTGCCAGGGCCTGCCCACCCTTACAGTAAATATATCAATACACCACAATGTATTTGATATTCCTGACTAAAATGGGCATCCATTTTCTGACTCAGCTTTGTCTTTTCATTCTGATTCTGCCTTTTTTTCATTTTTGATCTTGAATAAAAAGCTAAGCCAAACCAGGTTTTGAATTTACAGACTGAATGCCAAATAATCAGGCAGTACTGGGGTGTGCCCTTGATCACATTGCTGGAGGTGACCTCGGCTTTTGCAAATCTGTATGAGCATCTGGAGAAACATCTGGAGAAGCAGGAAGAGAGAAGTGCATCTACCTATCCCCAGAAGCAGCTGAGGGAGCTGGGAAAGGGGCTCAGCCTGGAGCAGAGGAGGCTCAGGGGGGACCTCACTGCTCCCCACAAGTCCCTGCCAGGAGGGGCAGTGAGGGGGGGTCGGGCTCTGCTGCCGTGTGCCAAGGGAAAGGAGGAGAGGAAATGGCCTCAAATGGCACCAGGGGAGGCTCAGGGTGGAGATTGGAAACAATTTTTCCCTGCCAGAGTGGTGAGGCCTTGGGATGAGCTGCCCAGGGAGTGCTGGAGTCACTGTCTCTGGGAGTGCTCAGGAGGAGTCTGGATGTGCCCCTTGGGGACAGGCTTTGGGGTGAGGGTGATGCTGCTGGGGTGGCACTGGGTGATCCTGGAGGGATCTTCCAACCCTGATGATTCTGTGTTTCCATGACTGATACTTTGCTAACATTTGCCCAGTCTCTGGTTCATTTCTCAGCTTGTTTCCCATGAATGTGTTTCAGGAGCCTTCACTTCCTCTAAGTCCACAGCATCCTTCTCCTGGTTTCTGATGAGGATTTGATTGACAATTCAAAATTTCATCTACATTGTACACTTTGACTGCAAACCTCAGCCCAGCAAACCTCCTAACCTGCTCTTATGCTCAGACCATGGGTCCAGACATGCCCAAGGACCAGCCAAGCCAAGACTTGCAGCTGGTGAGCTGTTCCCTGCAGGAGAAGGAAGATTCCAGCACAGATTTAGTCACCAACCCGTATATGATTTGTAATCTTGTCCCAAACCATTTTTTCTGCTAGCAATTCTGGAAATTGCAGCTGTAAGACAATTGGCAAAGCTCAGGCTTCACTTGAATCTGTCATCTGTTAATTTATTACTTTTGTTGGGATGCAGCTGCTCTGTGACCCCTTCTGGGTTGCAGGAATCACTGTTGGAGGTAGTTCAGCAGCTTCTGGTGCACTTGACTTTGCATAAGTGGGACTATTCCTCATCATTTCTCTGCTGCTGCAGCTGATCTCCATGTCCCCAGTGCCCAAATGTCTTTTGTCATTCTGTCCTTTTGTCCCTCTGTCTGGTGCCCAGGCTGCACATTGAGGGGGTGGGAAGTTCACCCAGAAGGTGATGAGGTAATCTTATCCCTCTGCAGAGGTGCTCAGCTCTGACCAAATAAGACAAAATTGCGAAGGTCTAGAGATGGTCAGCAAATGGAATCCTGGAGCAAGGGCAGGGATAACATCTGACACCCTTTTGGCCAGGGGTGTAGTGCCAGGTGCTGATCTGTGATCTTTTGGGACTAGTCTCCATCTCTGATCCTGTGGAGATGCCAGTTCTGAGGGGAGGGGCTGCTGCTTCTTACAGGTCCCAGTCAAGGAGGGGACCCTGCTTGGCCAACCACCCCCAGCAGAAGGGGAACCCATGGCCCTGCTGAGGACCTGTGTGCAGGACCTGCATTAAAACAATCTCCTTGGAAGCACCAGAACCCTGGCTTCAGGTGTGTGCCACATTCTCCCGTGTGTGTGGATGCATCCCCTCTGCTGTCCCCTCCACCCTTCAGCCTCTGTGATCTTGCAAGTGCAGCCCAATCCACAGCACAGACAAGGAGGGCTGAGTGCTGGGGCTGCTGCTATTGCTCTCCCTTCTCTTTCAAGCCCAGCTGGATCTCTTTGCCCTCCCTTCCTCCCTGCACATCTCATCCTAACATTTGCCCTGAAATTACAAAGCTGCTCAGGAGCCATAACAATGAGAGCAGCACAGAAGTCCACAGTGCTTTGTGAATTTGTTTTCCCTGAGTGCCAGAGGACTGTAAAGCAGCACCAGGTACATGCTGCAGACTGATTTCCTTTGGAGCACTGTGCCTGTGCTTCAGAGAAATCCTACTTTGAACCTGGATATTAGGGCTGTGAATGTGGCTGCTCCCTACTAATTCCCCACCTCCCTGCAGCACTGTGCCTTGTCACAGTGGGCCGTGGCATTAATCACTGCTGTACTTCACCTGGAGCCACATTTAATAGGGTTTTGTTGAATAAGGCAGAAAGCCTTAGCTTTCCAATTACAAAATGCCTCAGTGATGTGCATCCCAGCTTAGCCAGTGTGCTCTTTTCTTCCTTCCTTCCCTCTTTTTTTTGTTTTTAGCAAGGCATTTGGGTTTTTCACAGCACTTAATTTGCCTTCATCAAGAGAGATGCTAATTGTTGGTAATCATTGCGTGTCTACATGAATGAGCAAGGAGAACCACACTATGCTGCTGAGGAGCCAGTGGGCTTGGCAGAAAAGCTCTAGGAATCACTTACTGAGGGAAGAAGAGCTCGTGTTGCTGCAATATTTGGTTTGCTTCCATTCCCTCATTTGTCTGAAATGTCTACTGAGCACAGCCATGCCTGTCTTGGAGGCTGGAACCAGTTAATTTTCACCTCTTAACTCTCTTTCTTGCAATTCTCTGCTCTGGTCTCAAGAATTGCAATGCCAGGAAAGCAAAGTGGTATTCAAAGGCTCCATCAAGTTCAGATTTTGTGTGGTTGTGTTTTTTTTGGTGATTCTGCCCTGCTCAAGTGAGGGCCCACCTGCAGAGCTGCCCCAGCCCTGGGACCAGCACAGGGAGGACGTGGAGCTGCTGGAGAGAGGCCAGAGGAGGCACCAGGATGAGCAGAGGGATGGAGCAGCTCTGCTGGGAGGAAAGGCTGCGAGAGCTGGGATTGTTCAGCCTGGAGAGGAGAAGCTTTGGGCTGAGCTCAGTGTGGCCTTGCAGGGCCTGAAGGAGCTGCAGGAAACCCGGAAAGAATTTCCAAGGGGTGGAGGGACAGGACAAGGGGGAGTGGCTTCAAACTGCCGGAGAGCAGGGATGGATGGGATCTTGGGCAGGAATTGTTCCCTGGGAGGGTGGGCAGGCCCTGGCACAGGGTGCCCAGAGCAGCTGGGGCTGCCCCTGGATCCCTGGCAGTGTCCAAGGCCAGGCTGGACATTGGGGCTTGGAGCAGCCTGGGACAGTGGAAGGTGTCCCTGCCCATGGCAGGGTTGGAATGAGAAGATTTTTAAGGTCCCTTCCAGCCCAAACCCATGATTCTATGACACTGTCGCAGTACAGGTGACACCAATTTCATTGATCACAGCAGACAGGAGCTTTTCTTTGCAGTATTATTTGAGAAAAATCACAGCTTTTTTGTAGCAAACTCTCTTCTCTGCTCTGTACAGAAATTCCTTCCACAGGAAAAGGTTAATGATGGAAGACCAGACCTGAAACTTCTCAGATGCAGAAATATTTCGGGAATTACAGGGCATTTGGGGTCAGAGTTGCTGCTGCAGCCGAGGTCTGCTGGGGATGGGGTTGCCAGGAAGCCAATTAGAAAGGATTTTTGTCTGGTTGCAGCAGCCTGGGGATTGCTTTAACCTGACCTCAGCTGGCTCTGCTTCCCCAGGGAGAGCATTCCCACTATGGATGGTGCCAGCACACGTGTGCTGCCCATCCTCCTTCTCACCTGGCTGTTCACAGCTGGCTGCAGGGGCTTGAAGAGGCTCAGGGAGGGAGAGGGAATGGGTTTGCCAGAAGAAGGCATTTTCTGGCTCTTTTTGCCACAGAGAATCAGACTGATCTCTGATGTATGTCCTGGTTTTACCAAATCCTCCAAAATTGCTGGGATAAACCCCTCCATCATTACCTTTTTAGTGGTAGTGAGTCAGGCCCGACTTTGTTCTTGGCCAGGGTGTGTGTGACGAGCAAAGTTCTGGCCTCCACACAGACGCGGACACAAAACATTATAATTTATCCATTTTTAGCAAACAAAGAAATTAAAGCTCCTGCTTCTAAGTGACTGTGTTGGTTTTGCAGGGCCTGCTTTTGGGTAGCGTGGGGGCCACAGAGGTGGCTGCTGTGAGAAGCTGCTGGAAGCTTCTACCATGTCCAGCAGAGCCAATCCCTGATGGCTCTGAAGATGGACACGCTTCTGGCCAAAGCTGGGCCAATGAGAGAGGTTGGTAAGGCCTCTGTGATGAGAGATTTAAGAAGAAAATCAAAACAAAGTGGGCACGCACATTTTTTCCCCTGGCCAGAGAAGAGGGGAAGGTGAGAACATGTGAGGGAAACAACACGGACACACCAGGGTCAGTGGAGAAGGAGGGGCAGGAGGTGCTCCAGCTGCTGGAGCCGAGATTCCTCTGCAGGCCGTGGTGAAGGCCATGTGGAAGAAGCTTTGCCCCTCCAGGGGGTTCCATGGGGAACCCCGGCAGATGCCGAGATCCACCTGCAGCCCGTGGGGATCCGTGGGGGATGCAGAGATCCATCCACAGCTCAGGGGGATCCATGAGGGATGCAGAGATCCCCCTGCAGCCCGAGGGGATCCGCGGGCACTGGGGCTGAGCAGTCGCTGCTCCCAGGGCACTCCCTGGGACTCAGGTGGGAAATCCATCAATGGCTCGGAGAGAGGGGAAAGGAAATCTGGAGACTGTGCTCTTGTGCCTCAAAATTGGATTGGAAAATGGAAAAATTCTTCACCAATTTGAATTCTGTTCCATTCAACCGATTGCGAATTCATGTTTCTAGATCCTATACTGCAATATAAATATACCATATGGAACAAAAAGGAATTATTTGCTAGTTTTCCTTTGCCCCTGCAGCCCGTGGGGATCCATGGGGGATTCAGAGATTCATCCACAACCCCGGGGGTGGTGCCCACACCGGAGCAGGTGGATGCCTGCAGGAGGCTGTGCTCCAGTGGGAGACCCGGTGCAGAGAGCGGCCCTGCTCCCAGGCTGGAGCAGCCTGGCCTTGCAGATCTGCACCCTGTGGAAGAGTGACCCACGCCGCAGCAGTTTTGGCAGGACTGCTGCTCGTGAGGGTGGAGCCACGCTGCAGAAGTTCACAAAGAGCTGTCTCCCGTGGGGGGGACCCCAGGGTTCATCAGGGGAAGGGCTCCTCTCCCTGAGCAGCGGAAAAAAACCTTGGGTGACAAACTGAGCAAACCCCCACGGCCTTTCCCCTGCACTGTCAGTGGGAAGGAGGGAGGGGTTGGGGGAAAAGGTGGTTTTTTTAAGGGCTTATTTTTCTTCTCATTATCCTCCCCTGATTTTGTCAGTAATAAACTCACTTTGTACCTCTAAGCTGAGCCTGTTTTGCCCTTGGATTGTTTTCTCCCACCCCTTATCTCAACTCAGCTTCATTAAATTTTCTCTCCTCTGCCCAGCTGTGGCAGGGGAGGGTGTGCGAGTGGCTTTCGTGTGTCCCTGGCATCTGGCCAGGGTCAAACCATGGCAATAACATAATTCTATTCCATTAATTAGTATTCTATCCTTTGTTGGTTATTGATTTTTCACTTCTCATGCTAATTAGTCCCTAGTTTTAGTATATTTTTCCGACTTTCCAATGCATACACTGAGTCTTCCTTATATCTTCTTTATCTTCTGGTTTCTGCCAAATGTCCTTGTGCTCCATAAATTCTGCATTCCAGGTGTCCAGCCTCAATAATACACCTTTCTCTCCCAGGATTTGTCTATTGAAGCACGTCAGAGTTTGTTTCTCAAAACTTCCAAGGTCCAGTAATTTTCCCAAGGTGTGTTTGTACAAAAGGAGCTCATGACAACTTTGCTAAATG
Organism: Corvus cornix cornix; assembly: GCF_000738735.6. Taxonomy (NCBI): domain Eukaryota; kingdom Metazoa; phylum Chordata; class Aves; order Passeriformes; family Corvidae; genus Corvus; species Corvus cornix. Next base: position 115,443,406 of record NC_046332.1, on the reverse strand, counting down.
CTGGCTAAAAGTTATGTAAGGCTAAAACACTGCTTATAATTAATACATTGGTTATGATTAATTAAAAAGAATTAATTAGAACTTAATTAAAACCATTGATTAAAAAAATTGGAACAGTTATATTATTTTCAACACTGGAATTGGACAAGTTTTGGTTTAATTCCCAAGATTTCTGACTCAAGGCATTTACAATCACACCTTTTCTAAGGGCCCATCTGCCAGGCCTGCTGAACCCCAAACTTTCAGGGTTTGCAGTGAAAACAAGGCCATGAGGATGACTGAAATTCATGGATTTGGGTATCCAGTTAGAATTTGTGTATATTTTCTAAGGAGAGCTCACCTGGCACCACATCAAACACAGATTGTCCCTGAGGAAGTCATTTGTGTGATATATCATGGTTTTCGACTGATCTTGCTTGTGGTTTTGGCTCTTACTAAATGTCTCCTTGGTAGACAAATAACAACATCAATATCCTTTCCTGTTTGCCTTGAAATAAAGATTGAGAAGCACACCACGAAATAATACAGGAGTGTATCAAAGCAAAACACTGCTCCAAAATAAAGAATACTGTAAAGAAAGACAGAAAGGAGTTTGAAAACCATAAAAATAAGGGCTGAGCAGTGAAAGAAACACTCTGATATTTAGGAAGAAACAAATTTCAAGAACTCGGCAAAAGCAGCCGGAATAATCTGCGAGAAGGTGTTATTAACATTTAGAATTTAGGGTTGATAATTCAACTGTGTAAGTGCTGCACATCAAGGTACATAATTAGATGTCCTAATTGAGGGTTTGACTGATTGCCACAGGCAGCAACACAACTGAAATGGTGCCACTGTAAGACTGGGGTCTCTCTGCTCTCTACACTCTGTTTTTCTGCCTTTGCTTCCTACCTGTTGTGAAATTGTAGGTTTGGATTTGGTTTAATTGCTGGGTTTAGACCTTCCCTCACCTCTCCATGAATAGAAGCATTTTGCACGATTTTCTGGAGTACCTGGACGTGAGGAAGAAAAAAGGAGCTCTAAAAGCAATTTCAGGGTAGACCAGGAGCTGCTCAGATGGCACAGGAGGTTGCACAAAAACTGGAGAAAGGAAAAGACAGACTCAGCACTGAAGATGGTGAGAAGACAATTGGAATGCTGTAGAAATGAAACTGCTGTGTAGACTTTATACTTCTGAACTTACACATTATCCTTGGATATGTGTTTTAGTCTGCTAAATTTAGGCACAGCCTAATGATAGTTCTTTATAAATAATTAATGGCCTTTGCTACATATGGATAAATATATCGTAAAAATGCAGTGAGAATGGTGCAGCTCTGGAGAAGTGAATGCTGTCGTGCAGCTGCAGCTGCCTGCAGCAGTCAGATGCATAGATCTGCTTCCTACAGATTTAAGCAGGTTGCATCCATGAAATCCACTGATGTATCCCTAAATTTCTACAAAAGCAGAACAGCAGGTCAGAGAAAATCAGATCACTTTGGTTACCAGCTTGATAATACTTGTATTGCTCTGTTTCCTTGGTTTAGGGAGAGCTAATAGGAATACAAAGTTATTTGCCAACATTTATGAAATGCTGAATTCTTGCAGCACTTGGGTCCTCCTTCTCTGGTGGGACACTCTCTCCTCTGTGACTGCCAGTCCCCTTAGGGAGAAATTTATAGTCATGTAGACACACAGCATCAAGTTCATGGATTTCTTAAGCCTGGCCTAATCCCTGTTTTGAGGCTGTTAAAGACTCCAGTTCACCTTTCCTTTATTAGTTTTGTTCTGACGTTCAGCTTATCCATCAGCCTCCTGGGATAAGCCAGTCTGGATGTTCGGGACAGTGTCTGTGATTTGTCTTTCAAGTGCCAGCTTTGGCCAAACCATCCTCAACAGTAACTTTTAGAAACCCTGAGCATTTTCCAGTGCTGGCAATGCAGATGCTTCAGAGAAAACATCTTCAGTTTTCCTCTTGCTCGCAGTGTGAAACAGCACTTGAGGCTTGGTTCTGCTTGCCTCTGCTGCAGGAGAGAGTGATGTTTCCTCTCTCTTGGGTGTTTCTGGATCAGGATTAAATAAAGCATGCAAAAAGTACATATTTTTGCCTCATATTCCAGTGAGGAAAGAGACAACTCTTAATTAAATTAAAAATTAAAATAATTTATTGAAAACATTTGGAGTTAGCCTTTGGGATTAAGGTGCAAAGTAAAAACACTTAAAAAATATTAAAATACATCTAACACATCTTAAAACACTTGTAAAAGTAGACAATAAACATAGGAAAGATAACTCTTAGGGGGTACAGGTGGTTTAAAGTTTGAGAAGGGGACATAACTTGGGGATTTTTTTTAAAACTGGGGATTTCTAACTGGGAATGGTGCAACTCTTAATAAACTACTTTGAACAATTGAAAACACTGATAATGGAACTTGATTTTTGTGCCTGGGCTGATGGGTTGATTTTAACATTCAATTTAAAAATATTTAACTCAGAATTAATTGAGTAAAACACTTAATATGCAAAGACCAAGCACAATTAGGGATTTCATGTATGACATTCCTCACTCAATGCACATTTTTATCCAAAAGCTTATCTATCTATCTGATATATAAAATCAAGCTACGTCCAACTTTCCTTGGCTAAGAAAAGGCAACAAAACTTCCAATGGAATAAAGAGAGTTCCCATAAAATCTGCCCCATTCACTGAATTTCACAGCCCCTCTCTGCCAGGCCCTCTGTCTGCTATAACAACTTTATTTTGGGGGTAAATAAGTCAGATTTCTTTCTGTCAGTGGCACCAGTGCACATCCCTGAGGTCAATCTACTCCACCCACTGCAGGATTTTGGGAGGCTGTTCCTGCAGGTTCTCAGCCTTTCTCAGGGAAAAAATCAGCCCTCTGTGCACAGCTTTCCTCATGAGCCATGGCAGAGAACACCCTCTCCCTCCTCCTGGCACTGTGGCTGCCTTGCAGGGACTTTTGTTTTTTCAATAAAAGCTGTGTCTCTGCAGGTTTTCTCCTTGCTGTGCTGGTTTTCCACGATACCATGTTTCTCTGGGTGATCCAGGCTGCTTTTAAGCAAATTACTCAGTCCTACCATGGTCTTTCAGCTTAGGAAGTGAAAGAAATAAATTGGTATTTGAGCTGTCTGCTCAAGACAAAATAAAGATTTCCCGGGTTTGTAGCATGCAGGTTTAAGGCCTGCCACTCCTAGACTATCTTGTGCAAATCTACACATTTTCCTGTGTCCTGGATAAATCTGAGCCTGTGCCATGTTTTTTTGCAGTTCCCAGAAGACTGTGTGGAGTTAGGGGAGTCAAAACCTTCTGCACCCACCTTCCACAGACGATATGAGCCAGAACTATGATTTTCTCTTGCTGCTTTATGCCACTTTGGTGACACAAAACAGCCACACAGTTAAAAATCCCCTTCACCAAAGGGACTTGTAGGTTGGTGGGTAACTCTGAAACTGGTGGGAAAACCCCTCAGTCCAGCTGCCCTCAAATCAGCAGGAATAGAGCCATCATTAAGGATATTTTAAATATATCCTAATAAAAATCTGTGCTGTCAGTGCAAGGCCTTGTGGACTTGGCTGATTTGGCCACGTGAGTGGTTTACAACCATCAATAAACTGCATGTCTTGAGTGCCCTTCCTATTCAGGACAAAGAGCTTGTTGCACAGCCACAGGGAATGGTTTTATTTACACCCAGGAATCCCAAAAGAGAGGAGGAGATCTTCTGTGAGACTTCTTAATATCATAATTGTTGACGGGATTTGTCTTGCCTGACTGCCAGGCTGATGTCTCATGGAAGGCAATTACCAGAGTTTCTTCCACGAGAGAGAAACTGGCACTGCCATGTTGGTGCGACCCATCCCACTGCGGGGCTGGAGCAGCGAGATGCCAATCAGTCCCAGCCCATCCCCTGGATCGAGTTCCCCAAGAGGCAGACTCAGAGGGCGGGTTGATGGGTGGCTCAGAAACCTAAGCCGCACCCCCTGGGCGGTGCCCGGGTACAAGACACCTCCCCCGGTTCGGGAAAATTCCCGGTTACTCGGTTGTTCACTGGTTCTTTGTAAGAACTCCCGCCTCTCTGTTTACCACAGTGGTTCTTGTTAAATTGTATCCTCCCCCTGGCTTGTAACTCATTGGTTGTTTTCCCCTTTCACCGAGGTTTTCAAATTCCCTATAAAACTGAGGACAAGGCTCCGAGGAGCTGTCCCATCACAATCCCATCATTCCCATCCCATCGGATTCCCATCCCATCGGATTCCAGCCTTCCGAGCTTGTTCGGGTTGCGAAACTTCTAACAATAAACCTGTTAGAAGGCAGACCTGAACAGCCTCTCTCTTCCTTTGTCTCCGAGCTAACCAGAGCTGATCCCATCGGCTCCTGCTGTGTTCCCTCTGCTGAGAAGCCAGCTAGCCAGCCCAGCCAGCAGCTCTTTTCCTGATCCCGAAGTCGCTTCTGCGACGCGTGGAGGTAACGCAGCTGGACTCCCTCTGACCTGGGGCACGCCAGAGCTCGTGCTTCGGGCACCAAATGCTGTGTTACTTCCAGGGGGGATTTCCTCCCATCTTTAAATGAAAAAAAAACCATTAAATGAATCATACTGTAAAGGTGTTTCTACCTTCCTAATGAGCAGAGAAGGAATCCAGATGATTTTGCACACAGCTGGGTAGGATACTATAGGATGTATGGATAGGACAGATCATTTTTTGGGACATGTTCATGCTCTGCTGTGATTTTTACAGGTGTATTTCCAAGCCCTGAGACTGGAGGTGACACTGGAGCTCTTTTGGGACAAATTGCTCATTGGCCCAAGAGCTCTGGTCCCCTTTGTGCCCCCAAGGAGCATCCCAGAGCTCAGTCCAAGCCGTGAGCACTGGGGCATTATCCTGGGAGCTCTGCCAGACACAGATTGGAAGGACTCTGTTTTCATTCCAAGTAGATTTGGCCTTTCTCTCTGTGTGGGTCGGGGGTAGAAGACACATTGAGTTTCTGGACAATGTTTATTGTAACACCTCCTTGCTCAGCTGCTGCTTGAAATCCTGTTTTAAAATGCTGACAGACATTTGTGGCCATATCTTTAGTTTAACAGGAATAGTAAATTTTCCAGGCTAACAGGAGACATTGGGCCCATTTTTTTCTAGAAAACAGACTATGTTAGAGAAAGCTCTTTCATTTCTCACAATAACAATTGCAGAAGTTTTAATCTGGGGCTTTTAGAAGGGCAAAACAATCCCAGCTTGACTTTGGAGTTTTCTTTTTCTCAAGCATTGTTTGGATTTGTTGGCTTCGGTTGGTTTTTTTTTTCATCTAGAGAATGAGAGGAGAAAAAAACCAAACTCTCCTCTGGGAAAACTGGAGAAATTTGAAATGGGGCCAGTGAAAGATAACAGCCATGGAAGTCTGCAATACAATTAAATTGTGTAAATTTTCAGATGATTATGCATATTTCTTGAAACAGTTCTGCAAAATTCTCCTTCTACCCCAAATTAGTCTCTTCTCTTTCTTGGAACTTGCAAGGAAAAAAAAAAAAGAAAACCAATGTTACCCTAAACTTCCTTAAGCTGTTCAAATCCACATCTGTTGTCTAGGGAATCACCTCATTTCCTCCTAAAATCCTTTGCATTACATCCAAGCCTTCTGGTCCAGAGTGAGGGTTTAGTTCAGGAGTTATTTCAGAGCTCTCTGGCTGAGATCCTGGTAATTTATACGACATTAACAGAAAGTCACACTTGAGTGAGATGGGAGCTCAATAATAATTTAACCCCTCCACCTTTCCCCTCTCTGAGCACAGGAGTCAGAGCATGGCAGGCACTGGAGGGACAGAACCACTGTCAGAGACTGCAGGTTTGGCCCAACACAGCCAAGAAGCTGGGTGGCCTTTGGGTAAATCACATCTTTGTCCTCTCAACCTTCCAGTCCCACTTTCCCGTTCAGTTGTTGAACTCTGCTGCACTGGGAAAGGCTTTTAAACACCAGGGAGAGCCTGAAATCCCATGTGTTTCACAGACAGCTTCCCTCATCCAAGCACGGCCCTCTGACTGTACTTGTGCCAAAACCCAGACACGACTGCAGCCTTCTGTTTCATGTTCCATGGTTTTGATTTGGACATCTGAGCTAAGAGTGACGTGCTCCTAAGAAATCTGGCTGATCACCCCTGATTGTCTGATCAATGATCTGCCTAGAGCAGGATGTGGAGGGGAACTTTTCCCCTGGGAGTTGTCTGTGCTCGTGTACAAGTTGAGTCAAAACATTTCAGGAGATCAGGAAAAGATTGCTGAACATGAGGAGAAAATGACTTTTGATTGTCCTTCTTCTCTTTGCTTTATTGTGCTTTGCTTGCTTGATGAGGCTCTTTGGCCTTGGAATGAACCCTGGATTAGTTTCATGGGAATGTGGGACCAGATTGGTAATCAGCAATGTGAGCAGAATTTCACTGCAGCCTCTCTGCCACGGCTGGACCTGGAGAGCTGCTGCCATCCCCAGCAATCTGTTCTGTTCCAGAGCACAGAGAAACTCCCAGCTGTAGGTACTGCCTCCCCCAGGGTGTGGAACTCCAGGATTTCTCAAAGGCAGCGTGTGGATGTGCACAAGCACACAAACACAGGCTCTGAAAAGCCCAAAAATCCAACTATTCATCAGTTGGCAGAGCAGCCAGAGAGAAAGGCTTCTCTGAAAGGGGACTTTGAGAGATATGTTACAAAACAGAGAATTATAGAATGGTTTGGGTTGGATGGGACATTAAAGACCATCCTGTTCCACCCCCTGCCATGGCAGGGACACCTTCCACTGTCCCAGGCTGCTCCAAGCCCCAATGTCCAACCTGGCCTTGGGCACTGCCAGGGATCCAGGGGCAGCCCCAGCTGCTCTGGGCACCCTGTGCCAGGGCCTGCCCACCCTCCCAGGGAAAGATTTCCTCCTAATACCCCATCTAACCCTACTCTCTGCCGGTTTGAAGCCATTCCCCTTTGTCCACATGTAGAGAGGTAGATCCATCATAGCCAATATTGGAGACCTTTTATGGAGCTTTTGCTGCCTCCCACATTTGCAGAGTTTACAGGTGGTTTTGGCTTTATTTGACAAGATCTTGGTAGGAAGAGGCCACAGGGGTGGTTCCTGTGCTGGACACAGCCAGTCCCAGGTGTCTCCAAACCGGATCCACCACTGGCCAAAGCTCAGCCCATTAGCCAAGCTGGTGGAGCCTCTGTGAAAACATATTTAGGAAAGGGTTAAAATGCAGGTGTGAGAGAGGAGTTAAAAAGGTGTGAGGAGCCATGCAGCAGCACCAGGGCAGAGCAGCAAGAGAGGCAGTGGCAGAGCAGCTGGGGGAGTGACTGGCAGCCGGCTGAGGTCAGCACCACAGCAGGTGATTGTCCTGGTAGGAATTGCACTTCCAAGGTTCTTGTGTAACTGAGGTTTTGCACTCGACCTCCCTCCCATTTGTTCTGATTTCCTCTCTTTCAGCCTCAGAAGTTGTGCAAGGTCTGGAAGATTCATTCCTCTTGCCAAACCTATCTCCATCTGCCAAAAATGAGGAAACTTAATCACCTACAGCTCCCTTTCTCAGAGCCTGTATCCCGTCACATCTCTCTGAAGTGGTGCATGCAAAGATGGGTTTTTTCTGCATTAATCTGGGGATCAAATCTGACTTTTAACAGAGCAAATCCTTTGTGCTCATAGCAAAATCATGTGTGGGAGACAAGACAATTCCTTTCTGTAAACTGCTCTTAGTTGTTTGGGTTTTTTTTCATTTCATACTTAGCTGCTGTCAATCCTTTTTTTTTTTGAAATAAAATAATGTAGAAATAATCCCACCATCTCAGGAGTAAACCTGAAAGATACAATTGATAATTAATTTTGTAATTTTTGGTTACTATTTACTGAGGGTAGATTTTAAGGCAGGAACCTGAGCTGTGAAAAATCTTTGCTGGGCAGTGAAAAGGCGATGGTGAATCCCATGTTGTTCCCAGCTGGATGGACATTTCTGTTCCCTGGTTGTCAGCACAGTTCTCTGTTTAGCTCAGGGTCACCTTCCACAGCATCTCTGATTTTAGATCAAATGTGAAAGCTGAGGGAAACATCAGCCTTGTCTGCAGATCTATAGATCTCTCCTGAGTAGTATTAAACCTGTTGCAGAGAAGAGGAGATTCTGAAAGAAGTGATGTGAAAAGCAGACAGAAGAGAGAGATTTTGGGAGCAGAGGAACAATTGAGGGAGAGAATGATGTTGTGAGTGATGAAGGATTGCAATGATCTGCCTGACCCATCTTTCTTCACACATTCCTTGGTGAAAGCTGGTGCTGCTTCCTTCCTGTGCATCCTGCTCTCGCCTCCCTCCCTGCTCCCTTATTCCCTTATCAAACTGCCAGGAAAAAAACCATGTGCTCTCAATTCTTCTAAAATTCCTGACTGCTGTGATTGCAGGTGATTCTCGAGGGCAGGACAAGGCCAGAGTGCTCTGGGAGGACATCCCTAGTCTCTGTTACACATCTGATTAAAGCAATTCAGCATCTTGGCTGCAGAGCAGCAATCCAAGAGTGCAAGGCAAGCAGTTGATCATAAAGGTACAGTTCTCTCTCATGCCAGGACTTAGCAAAAACCTGTTTCCTGCAGATTTAGACAGGCTACAGCATCAAAAACACTTGTGATCATCTCTTGTCATTGTTCATTGTCTGCCACGTGGGCCAGACCACCAGGCCCCCAGTGACACCTCGGGGTCACCATGGGCCCCTCAGCCCATCTGCTGGGTGTTGTCAGGGCAGATTGGGGCAGGTTGCAGTCACCTTGAGTGCCAAACCACCTTTCTCACCTTCCTCGCTCCTAGGAACAGTCCACAGACTTGTGAGTGGTGAAATACGTAATCCATGGCAAAATTCCTGATGGATGACAGGTGTACATTGCTACAAAACCTGATCCCTGTGACAGGAATCAGAAATAGAGCTTGGAAGGACTGAGCACAAAGGATGAAGAAATGAATGAGTGATGGAAGACTTGTTGTGAGAATGAAAGTGTTCATGCAGTGATAACCCATAACAACCACCCTGAATCATCTTTGGGCTCTGAAAGTGGTTGGAGCTCAGTGAGATCTCTGTGGAAGAAGTGCCAGGACACCTGACTTGGTGGGAAATGCCACAGAGTGTGTGTGTGTCCTTGTCCTGGTCCTGCTGCTTTCCTGCCCTGTGTTCCTGGGTACTTTCTGTACTTTCCTTCTGTACTTTCTTCATGTATAAAACACTGAGGATTGAATTTACCTCCGTTGTAAAGCTGAGTGAGATTTGGTGGATATCAAAGGCCAGATATAATTGGTACAACTCTTGAGAACCCCAGTGTTGTCTCTAGCTCAGTGTGGGATTTGTAGGTGGGCAGGAATTTGAGTGAGAAAATATTAATCTCTCTTTGATTTTTCTTCTTTTCTTCTTTTTCCTTCTTTTCTGTATGCTGATTCAGCTCCAAATTCAGAATGTGGAAGTAAACAGAGAGAAGAAATTCAGGAAAAGGCCCTGTGGAATCAAGAGTTTCCAGACAGCCCTGAAACAGCCCTAAACTAATTTCTCCAAGCCCCTAAACTGATTTTCACAGATCAAGTTTGTTCTGCCTGTGATGGTGGTTGGTGAGTGATCTCCCCTTGCCTTTATCTCAACCCATCTTTAATTATATTTTCTCACCCCAGTTTGTTGGGCACCTCACATCCATCCAGAGTCCACAGTGGCAAAGCTGCCTCTCATGGTACAATTATTCCACGTCTCACACCAGGAATGTGACTGTCCCTCCTAAGGAAGCCACATCTTGAAATGAAGCAGTTTCCTATGGCATTGTCCTCAGAAATGGCCTCAGAAATGGGAGATGTGGAGTGCTGGCATATTGCAGATATCAAGGATGATCCTTAGAATCCACAGGAAGATGATCATGGACTTCACTGAATCCAAAAGTGCCCTCATGGTGTTTTATAACTTTGGCAATGTGTTGTGCCACGAGGGAACAAAATGAAAATGTTACTAAGGCTTTCCCTCACAAAGGTTTATTGGTTCACTGGAAGGTAATCAAAAGGAGAAGGAAGAAAAAGGGAAAACACAAAACTTCCTGCAAAAAAGGGAAGCAAAGGCAGGAGAGTTATAGAATCATGGACTCATAGAACAGTTTGAGTTGGAAAGAATTTTAAAAATCATCCCATTCTACCCCCTGCCATGGCAGGGACACCTCCCACTGTGCCAGGCTGCTCCAAGCCCCAATGTCCAGCCTGGCCTTGGGCACTGCCAGGGATCCAGGGGCAGCCCCAGCTGCTCTGGGCACCCTGTGCCAGGGCCTGCCCACCCTGCCAGGGAACAATTCCTGCCCAATCTCCCATCCAGCCCTGCCCTCTGGCACTGGGAAGCCATTCCCTGGCTCCTGGCCCTCCATGCCTTGGGAATTGTCTCTCTCCAGCTTTCCTGCAGCTCCTTCAGGCCCTGCAAGGCCACACTGAGCTCAGCCCAAAGCTTCTCCTCTCCAGGCTGAACAATCCCAGCTCTCGCAGCCTTTCCTCCCAGCAGAGCTGCTCCATCCCTCTGCTCATCCTGGTGCCTCCTCTGGCCTCTCTCCAGCAGCTCCACGTCCTCCCTGTGCTGGGATTATGAAGTGCTCTGACTTCTTATATTTGATCAGAACTTTTGTTCCCTGACCCCGGTCATTGCAGAAGCACCTCCTCAGGTTTGCAGCCTGTTTGGGCTGCACAGATCCCTCCTCAGTGGGGTCATACAGACCCTGCCTGTGCTCCAGGGGCAGTGTCAGGGTTGTGGCATGAGTTAGACGTTTCAGGCTCCCCATGTTCTGTTTTGGCATCCCTGATTTATCTGTTTCTTGCTCCACCTGCAGCACTTTCCTGCTGGCACTGACATCAGCAGGTGCTGGCATGGGTCTAGAGGAACCCAGAGAGGTTCAAAGCCTCTGAGCACACAGATTTTGTGAGCAGCACAGTACTGGTTTCACAGCAGTTCTTTATCTTTGGGTCAAAGTAATTAATTACTTTTGGGAATAATACGAGATTTTTAAAGCCTTTTCCTCTGTGCACCAGTTTCAGGCAGATGGTGACATTTCCCTTCATTATACTCCTAATTTTCCTAAGGAATTGACTAACCAAGTAAAAAAGTCAAACCAATTACAGTGGGCTTTGGGCACAGTTTTTTTCCTCACAAAATAGTACCTGAAATCTCCTGACTTATTGTTTATTTGGGAGAAATTTGCATATGAAGGCAGAAGTGCTTGTGCTTTTAACTGTATCAAACCAGTATTACCATCACAATAGAGATCACAGAGTCATTTGGGCTGGAAAAGGTCTTTAAGACCACCAAGTGCAACCCTTATATGAACACTGCCAATCCCAGCACTAAACCGTGTCCCCTAAAGCCACATCTACAGCTCTTTTAAACATCTCCAAGGTTGATGACTCTTCCACCACCCAGGGCAGCCTGTTCCAATGCTTGACAACCCTTTCTGTGAAGGAATTTTTCCTAATATCTCTATTCCTAATAATCCCCAGCACTGCCACTTCCTTAGCCGTCCTTCCTGGGAGAGTCAAGGGGTTCTGATGTTAAAGTGAAATAGGAGCACACACAAATCCCACCCTATCCTATGGCTCTGGGTGCAGGCCCTAAATTACTCACCCTGATTCCCTCCCTAGACACTTCGCAAGTGTGAAGAATTTGTGAACTTTATTTGAGGCAGATGCACCAGAAGAAACACCAGGCACCATCCCAACAGCTGGTGAAAGGAAGGCAGATTTGTGCCTAGGGAATTCATCTGCTTCTGCAGTGCTTCTCTGGAGTATGTGCAGCTGCTGTGATTGGGAAAATGTGTCAGAAATTAGATTAGGTTGGTTTCCACTGGAAGACACAGCTAAGGTGGATATGGTGATAACAAGCTGATATGTCATCCCCATGGAGATCCACATTATTTTTACAGGATTTGAGTAATTTAGACTCAGACAGGCCAATTTCCCCCAATAAAATGAGTGCCAGGGATAACACAGATGCCATAATGCTGTTAATCAAACAAGAGCTTAACCTGTAACTTTCCTCGTGAGTGAGAAGGGCAATACAGACACAAAAATCACTGTGGTGATGTTTAGAAATTGTTGAACTGAAATACTGGATAGTGGCATTAGATATTGTGGTGTTTCCATTGATTTAAGGGCTTGGATGATCCTTGTGGGTCCCTCCCAACTCAGAATATTCTCTGATTGTGTCCTGTGCAAGAACCCTGCTACCTCCATCCTCCTTGTTGCAAATCATAATGAGAGTGGTAACAGAAATCCTGTGGGAAGGGACAAATGCTTTCCAAACTGCAGCTGTGAGGTGGCAGCCTAATGGAACACCACAGGTGAGTTGCTGAAACGTGGGGCTGGAAGCCTCATGGCTTTTGTCTAAGTTTTTCATGTGCCCCTGGCAGATCCTGTCTCCTCAGGCATCTCCTTGTGCGCCTCCTGTGCTGTGGTTTCCATGAGCATCTGGGATGTCCAGCACACCCCAGGCCCTACATTTGACTGTGACCTCCTGGGGACCTCTCACACAAGTGAGAACATCCTCCTGAAATTTCTCCAGACACGAGGCACCTACTTTTTCACAAAGCTCACCCTGCAACAAGTCCCTTCCTGATGGAATCTCCAGGCCACAACACAGATGGAGAATGTTGCTGTTCCTTCCCACAGGCTCACAGCCCTGGGAGGGAGGAAGACTATTCTGCCACCTCAGTGCTAAAATCTTTCAGCACTTCTGCTGCCTCCAGCAGGGATCCAATCGATTAGGCATGAAGAGAAAAATACATCCATTGAGTTTATAACCCTAAGGGGGCTCTCTGAGGATGAAATCCTGGCCAATCCACGCTGTGTGCCAGGATATCATTAACATAGTTCCTCAGAGAACATTTGCTTTAACACAATTCCTCTTTCTGTGGGGAGATGTGGCTGGAAAGTGACTGGAAAAGGCCCTGGGGGTGCTGGTGCCAGCGGCTGGACATGAGCCCAGGGGTGCCCAGGTGGGCAGGAGGCCACTGGCCCCTGGGCTGGATCAGGAATTGTGTGTCCAGCAGGAGCAGGGCAGGGATTGTCCCTCTGTGCTGGGCACTGAGAGACCCCTCAAATCCTGTGAGAGAACAGACTCTCTCCCGGGGACAGCATTTACAGCAGAAACAGCCTTTGGTGAGGGGTGTTTGAGAGGAAGATGCTCCAATGCTGCTGATCTGTGGCTTTTTTTTTGTGGGATCCTGGAGCAGAAATTGATGTGGACTAATGAAATACTTGCCTGTCTTTAATTGCTAAGGGCTAACCCGCTGTTTCATGGGCCGTGTGACTCCGGGAGGGTTAGGTAACACGGCGGGAGCTGGGGATGTTTGCGGGACGGAGATGCCATCTAGTGGGAACAGCGGCTTGGGAGCGAGCAGGAGAGGACGGTCCTGGCACCGCACCCCTCCCCTTCCCCCCCGTACAGCTGAACCCCAGTGCCACACACAGCCCTGGATGGGGACATGCGGTGGCACCGGACTGGGTTCACCAGTGACAAAGCCTTCACTAGCGCGGGGACCAAAAAAAAAAAAAACCAAACCAAAACCAAACCCAAATAATAGACAAAAAAAGAGATTTGTGCTTTCCTCGATTCTTGAACTGAAAGTTGTGCTGGAAACCAGTCTCAGCCAGAGTGCTTGAAACCAGGGGCTGAGAGGGGAGTCCTGAGTGGAAAGTTTGGGCAAGTCCAGCCTCTGACAGAGGGAGGCACAGCGTCAAGGAGCCATGGAATACCCTGATTTGGAAGGCACTCACGGGGATCAGCCAGTGCAAGCTCTGTCCCTGCACAGACCCCCCCAGCAATCCCAGCCTGGGCATCCCTGGCAGCGCTGTCCAAACGCTCCTGGAGCTCTGGCAGCCTCGGGGCCGTGCCCATTCCCTGGGGAGCCTGGGCAGTGCCCAGCAGCCTCTGGGGTAGAACCTTTCCCTGCTCTCCAGCCTGAGCCTGCCCTGGCCCAGCTCCAGCCTCTCCCTGGCTGCTGTCCCTTGTCACAGGGGGCAGAGATCGGAGCTGTCCCTTGGGAGGAGCTGCAGCCCCCGGGGAGCTCTGACCTCTGTCTCCTCTGCTCCAGCTGGACAGACCAAGTGACCTCAACTGCTCCTCCTCTGGCTTCCCCTCCAGACCCTTCTCCATTCGTTCTCTCCCTCCCTCTCCTGCTTTGTCCCTCTGGGCTGGTGACAAGCGAAACAGGTTCCTCAGGTGTATCCACCTCAGCTATCTCATCTTCTCAGACGAGGTGATGGGCAGTGAATGTGTATTTCATGAAATGCACTGAAGTGTGGAGATCCTCGAGCTCTCTGGGAAGGAGCCACTTGTGAAACTGAAGGAGTATGGGGGGCTGAGTTCAGCCTCACATCAGTATCTCAGTATGGCTGAGATTTCATCTTTTATTTTTGGTAAAGATGGGCAAGGACACCTCCCACTGTGCCAGGCTGCTCCAAGCCCCAGTGTCCAGCCTGGCCTTGGACACTGCCAGGGATCCAGGGGCAGCCCCAGCTGCTCTGGGCACCCTGTGCCAGGGCCTGCCCACCCTCCCAGGGAACAATTCCTTCACATATCTAACATAAATTTCCCCTCTTTCAGTTTGAACCCATTCCCCCTTGTCCCATCTCTCCAGTTCCTGATGAATTGTCCCTTTCCAGTTTCTCTGTAGCCCCTTCAGATATTGGAAGGTGCTGTGAGGTCTCCACACAACCTTATCTTCTCCAGGCTGAACATGCCCAGCTGTCTCACCTATTTATAAGAGAACCAGTGCTGGGAATGCAGCTCCTTCTTGTGCTGCACTGCTCGGGGTGGAAATTGTCACAGGCTCCCAATGGGCAGCAGGGATGTGGGAGGGGTGAGGGACAGCAGGATGGCTCCAGAGCTGGGACAAAGCACCATGGAGTTCATCTCTTCTCTCACCGTTCCTCTCTCCAGATCAGTCTCTGCTCCATCTTCAATTTAGAGCAGCAGAGGCTTTGCTCTGAATTTTCACCTTGCCACTTCCTGGAGACGCAAGGTGAGAGAGTCTTGTGGACTGTACCCTTTCCATGGGATTCCTGACCATTAAACAGGACCAACATTTCCAACATCAGAAGACTTCAGCAAGGGTCACTGCACCAGCACTCACTGAGGGCTCTGAAGGTCTGGAGCATTTTCCACACATTTAGCCTTTATCTCGATCCACATTTGTGAATGAAGGGATTATAATGTCCTTAAAACCTCTTGATGCTCGGAGAACAGAATGTGAGTCTCCAGCTCCTGAGATCACTTTGCAGATGTATAATTTAAAAATGAAAATTTTTGCTCACACATTCAGCCCGTTCCCTTTTTTGCTTCCTTTTCCTTGTTGCTGCTCTTCTCTTCATCTATAAATAGCTACTCGAGTGCCTGGTCCCAAAGCAGTGCTGGAGCAGCTCTTCTTATTATCAGCAAAGCCTGATCATTTTGTCTGCCAAGAGCTTAAATGTGCTGACTTGAGCTGCAGAAAGACCTGGATGTGGGGGAAATGGCCTGGCTCTGCCTTTTTACCCAGGAGAGATCTCCAGGCTCCTTGTGCTGCCACTGGGGGTCCCGTGTGGATTCTTCTGTGAGGCCATGTCACAGGAAACTGCCCAGTTCAGCAGGACTCTGCCTCCCTGCCGAGGTGCACCTTGATCCCAAACCCAGGGTTAGAGATCCTACCTGTGAGAATCAGCAATTAAACTATTTTTGTGTCTTCATGAGGGTGAAATTCCTTGTGGAAGTTGGCCCTTGTGTTCTCAGGTTGATTGAGTCCCTAATTATCTCTGCAGTTGGATATATTTTGATGATGCAGGAGCTGCATCATCTCCAAGTTCAAGGAGTTCAACTACTTGGAGTGCAGAACTGATCCACTGGTGCAGATTCATCCCCTGGCTCCCCAGAGCTGGCACAGCAGGAATGCTGGACTGTTACTACGAGAGATTGAAGAGTATTAAGGCTTTAAGTGCTGTTCAGCTTGGAGAGTCTCCTGCAAGAGAGGTGAAAACGATTCCCATCCCTTTCCATCAGCAACCAAGTCAGTGTCAACACCAGCTGAAAAGAAAATGCTTGGGAAATACTCGAAGTGGGGGAAAGGAGGGATTTCTGATGCTGATATCCCTGTCTGTAGCAGGTTGTTTGCCAAGAGCAGACAGACCTGGATGTTGTTTTTCCAGTTCTCAGGTAAGAGTTCTGTTTTGCTCAGTGCCTGCTGCAGTTCACCCTGCAGGGACTCCTTCTGTGGGAGAGGTGTTATCCTTCACTCTTTGCCTGGACAGCAGGCACTGCTTCCCTCAGCTTCCTTTATTTGCTTCTGCAATAATACAGCTCTGCCTCGCTCCTTCTGTGGTTATTTCTTCAGGTCTTTCTTCCTCCTTCCCTGCTGAAAGCAGATCAATGCTTGGCCTGGTCATAAACTCACCAAGATGTTTTTCAGGTCATTTATTTACAGATTGATTGTTAGCACTTTGTGCAAGGAGAAAAATAACGAGGCAAAATGTCTTTTTTGTTTCTCTGAAAACTTTTGGGCATAAATATAAGGGAGTAATTTTCATCATTATTATTATTGTTGTTGCTATATTGCTCCAAAAGTATAGCAGCAGTCAAGCCTGAGCTGATGCTGATGGGAATGAAAAGAAAACAATACCACAGTTTGCAAAATGACTTTAAAGCCAAAATTCCCTGCAGCCAAAGTCACATGTCTGATTGTGCCCAGTCTGTCCAGCTGGGACAAGGACCATGCTGAATCCATAGGAAAAGACCCCAGGAGCAAAGAAGCAGCAATAAAGCAATCCCTGTAACTCACCTGCAAGTTATTTGTCAGAGCAGGCGGCTTTGAAAGAGAAGCTGCACATGGATGCTGAAATTTTCATGGATCTGAGAGTTTCCAGCTACAGCTGCTCTGCTCCTATGGCACTGCACTCCCTGATAATGCCAGCATGGATTAACACCCCTCACCAGCTGCTGCTCCATCCCTTTCCACACCCACTGCTGATTATCCAAAGTTATTTTCCAGCCACTAGGCTCATAGAAACCTCCAATACACACAAATTCTTTTTCTCAGTCTCACAACTTTGTGCTCACAACTTTCTCCTCGAGGTGAGCAGTGCTATCCCAGCACTCTGGTAGATTGTCTTCCTTATGGATTTGGCTTTGGTAGAAGGAGCCTTTCCTCTCTCATCAGAGCTCTGCCCATGATTACCACAGCAGTTCACATCCTGCCAGCCCTGAAGCAGCAAACAAACCAGCAGCTGCCTGGTGTGCTTTGTGTTTTCCCCCTCAGCCTGTTCCATGGACACAGATAAGCTGGGAAGAAAACATGGTAAATTGATTTTCTTTGTCAGGTAGAAAAACAATTTATAATGAGGGGTGAGAGGAATGGGAGGCTTTTTTTATTGAGAACAAGTGCGAGTTTTGCTTTGCCTGCTTCAGGTTTGTTATCAGCACTGTCAGAGCGCTGTCACCAAATGCCACTGGCTTCAAAACCATGTGTTGTTTCCTACAAATGAGAAATCTAATCATCTTTTAAACTGGCCACTGTTGCCTGATTATGGATGTGTGGCTGATGGAGGCTGCTGGCTTTTCAACATCTGCCCCTGGTGAGCCCTTACCATCCTTGCTCAGCTCAGTGAAGCTGCACAGGTGGAATTCCAGGCAGAAAGAATCCGTGGGAGTCCCTCATTTGGGGTATGACAACTTTTCATACCTCGTGCAGGGATCACTGCAGGGTCATATCCTGACCTCAGCCAAGCTGCAGTGAAAAATAAATGTTCTGAGCCTTGCAAATGATCCTGTTGGTGCTTTTGAGCCCTTTCCCAGCACTGCAGGGTGTATTTGTGCAGGAAAGGTGGGTATTATGCCTGTGTGATTTTTCCATCAAATTTTGAGAATGCATGTAGGAAGTAATCTTATCCTCCAGCTACAAGTCAGTACAGAAGGAGGGAGGATTTATGGAATAACAGGTTCTTCAGCCTCCAGATGATTTGACTAAAAAAGTGAGGCAAAAAACCACTTTTACTAAAATACTGCTCTTTCTGCTCTCCACAGGATTTCACAGACATTCACACTTGCTGTAGAGAGATGAATCAGGAGGTGGCTTTCAGAATAAAAATAATAGGAATAATTCATTCACCTGACTTCCTCCAAGCTCTGCTGAGCCAACAGAACTAAGCAAGAAGACACTGGGAGGTGCAGGTGCTGCTTTCTTTTCCCAGTTCTGCATAGACTATGGAATTTCTGGCTTTGTTTATCCCACAAGAAATGGAATAACAGTGTTTTAAGAGGCATTCCTTGCCAAAAAGGCCTCAGTAGCCTTAGCCCTGTAGCTGCTAAACAGGAATTTCTCTGGATCTTACCCAGTGGTTGAAGGTGTTAATAAAACCTCACCTCTGTGTCTGTTCTTGCATCCTGCATTTTAAGTTTTTCACCATAAAATATGCCAGAGTTTTGCTGTGATTTTACTCTGCCCCTGCTATGGGGAGCAGCAGACTCCTGGTTTTTCACTCCAAATCCCAGTAAACCAGTGGAACTTCAAGCTGGGAGCAATTCACCTGGGAGCACAGCAGTCCCAGGTAATTAATTACTCTGTCCATGCTGGCTAATGAAGAGGGACAGCCATTTTAAACACAATCTAGTTATTCCATAATGTCTGGCCAGGTTTGCAAATCTTGGAGGACAATACACTGGAAAATGCTAAAATGAGGTGAGTTTCTCTCTTTTTATCAGTGCTGAAAAGTCAGGGAGTTTCAATATGCTGCAGCATGTAAAATCCAGCCAGAATCCCATCTTCCATGAGAAGAAAACATCACTGGAAGGAAATTACACCCTAAAAAAGAGGCATAGAACAATCCCTTTGAACATAATTTGTTATTCCTTCTATATATTTATCTCTTCTGGCAAACCCTTCTGTGACATTAAATTTATGGGGTATATTTTATAGAGAGACATGGTCAGATTGCTGAGCATGTCTCTCTGTAGAAGCCACATCTCTACCAGTGAAATAAAGGGTGTCAGGAAACGTTCTCAGCTGCCATAAATTTGTTTCCTGTTCGGTATAACTTTTAGAGCAGTCCTTAATATGGTCCTGTCCTCAGACAGGACTCTCCAAAATCTCTTCATTCCTGAAAAATTGTGTATTTATTGAGAGCCTGAGAGTTCTTTAGGGTGAATGTGACTGGTCCCTGCCCTTGGGCCCTGATGACAAAAAGTAGCCCTGGGCACTTGGAGTTGATCAGCACAGATGTACCAAGTGTTTTACACACACGTGTGTTCGTCTTCTGGAAAAAGGGCAGAATGAATGCAAACTTTAAATCCCATCTTTGCTCCCAGAAATTGGCAATTTTTGGCCAAACTTGCCCTGTGTAGAGCTGCTCTTGCATTTGGATCCACATATGAAGGTGAGAATTGGTTTGTTAATCAAAGTGGTTTGAATTTAATGTTGTGTCAGCTTTTCTGGCTTGGGAACTTGTGTAATCCAGCCCATTTCGGTATAAAACAAAGTGAATGCTTGGATAGAAATGGCTCCCTGAGGAGCAGAGCAATGAGGAACCCAAGTCAGGAGCTGTCTTCCTGCATAATACCCAAACCTTCCCTTCCCACCACTACAAGAAACCTCTTTGTGCATTTCTTTTTTTAGAGAACAGCCTCTGCTTAATGGGACTTTGATCTCTTCGGTTGTCCAGAGACAAATCCAGACCTTCCTATGAGGGGAATCTTTGCTCCTCCCTCATAGATATTTCACTTTTTCTCTCTGCCAGTGCTCTGGGCATTTTAGGCTGAGAGAAAGATTAAATTGGGTTGAGCCTTTACCTCAGCATAGCTTCTGCTTTATGTGACTGCAGTGCCTGTGAGGACCTGCCCTAAATCCTCACAGGATCCAGCCCTCAGTGTGGGAACTTGGGCAAGACACCCGAATTTTCTTAGCCAGCTGTGATCAAACTGATTCCTGCTGCAGGAATATTAAAAACATGGATCATGCTCGAGATAGTTGCACAGATTTTTAATGGATACTGAAAATAATAGGGCATTCAGGGGATGATAACACTTGTCTGCAAACCTGGAGCAAATCTATAGTTCAGAAGCCTGTGGTTTAACATTAATTACTTGAGAATAATGAGTGAGCAGCAAACAAGAGACAGCCCCATTACTTAGACAGAAATAATCTGTTAGCAACACAAAGTGGATTTGGGGGCAGCACCATAAATATCCTGGTCCAGATCATTAGATTAGAGATGGTTCTTTACAGAACAGGGCAGAGGGGGGGATATTGAAGGGTCCTGTTTACAGCCCTCCCTCTGCAGGTTTATGACTCATTTTTGAGTGAAGTGGATTGTTCTTACTCTTAGAGCAACATAAATCTTAAAAGGGGATTTCTAATTGGGACTGTTTCACTTTAGGTAAAGATAACCTACAATTAGATTTATAAGAGCAGAGGGATTAGCATTTTTTAAGAGTTACACTGAGCTTGTTTTTATGAGTCTTCTGCCCCCTTCCGCACTTCTGTCTCACAGGGAAAAAGATGGGAGTTCACTCTCTTTGAGTTCTCCAGACTTACCTGTAAGTACAACAAATTTCCTGCTCTGCACCGACATTTATCCTTTTATTTTCTCAATTTGATCTTTGCAAACCACTAAAATCTCTAGGTGAAATTTGCACAAGGTAGGCCCCATTCCACCCAATTCCACCAAGCACCAAATAAGCTTCTAGATCAGGCTGGTAAACTCCAGCTGGAGTCCGTGTCTTAATTAGGTGGAGTTGATTGCCCCTTGGAGTTCCCCATCCATGTTGCCTTTGCAGAAAGCAAAGATCACTCATTTATGCAGTTAATTGGATATTTTAGGTAAGATAAATCCCACCCTGGTATGGCCTGTGAGGGGAAATTGCCAGTTTACCTTCCTTGCACTTTGCTAGGATGGCTCATGCTTCACCTTTCCAAATTATCCACGGAGCTGCCTGATCCCCAGAGCCAGAAACAGGGATCTGTAAATGAAGGCTGGAGGTTCAGCCTTTTTCAAAACTACTGAATTCTACTTTTCTCTCTACATCCCTTGCATGTGACCCCAAATATCAGCTCTGAGGATTATGAGACCATAAAAAGAAGGAGAAATGTTGGCCTTAACCTCAATCTGTTCTCTCCATCTACAGTTTTCAGAGTTAAATTGGAGTTTTTCAGGGAGTTTGAAATCCTGAACATGTGTGCTACAGCCAGGAAGTTTCATCTTCATTCTCTCATCTCTTTGGAGCTGGCTTGGATGAGGAAGCTCCTCATTGTGTCCAGCAGGAGCAGGGCAGGGATTGTCCCTCTGTGCTGGGCACTGAGAGGCCCCTCGAGGGCTGTGCCCAGTTCTGGCTCCTGCAGGAGAGCCCTGGAGGGGCTGGAGCGTGTCCAGGGCAGGGAAGGGAGCTGGGAAGGGGCTGGAGCCCCAGGAGCGGCTGAGGGAGCTGGGAAAGGGGCTCAGGCTGGAGCAAAGGAGGCTCAGGGGGGACCTTGTGGCTCTGCACAAGTCCCTGACAGGAGGGGGCAGTGAGGGGGGGTCGGGCTCTGCTGCCAGGGAACAGGGACAGGAGGAGAGGGAACGGCCTCAGGCTGGGCCAGGGGAGGTTTAGATTGGATATTAGGGAAAATTTCTTCCTGGAAAGGGTGGTCAAGCCATGGAACAGATTTAGCCATCTCTCTCGTTTACAGGTGATGCACCTCATGCAAAATCCATTTTTCTACTCCTAGTACCATGAGTTGAAATCAGGAGTTTCTCAGGAAGGGATTTAGCATGGTTGGAGCTGTGCACATTGTGAAAAGCAGCCAGAATATCTGAATTTTCCCCTCCTGATTTCTCAGCCTGGCCAAGATCCTCATGACAAGGAATTAACTCAATGTGTGAGAGGTCAGCCTGGTTCTGGGCTGCTCCTTGCAGGGAAAGTTTGTTCTGGCTGTTCAGAAGTTTATGGGCTCTGAGGATTGAAATCCTTCACCTACAAAAGAGGGATGGAAATTTAACATGTCAGTGCTTCCCACTGTCCCCAATCTGTGGGAAAGCACAACTCTCAGCAAGGAATTTCGAGATTTTTGTTCCTGGCCATAATCTGAAGCAATGATGGAGCAAAAATGATTACTTTTCAACTGACTGTAAGAATTACCAGTCTGTGAAAGTACCATTGAACAGTAAATTACTGTAATTGCTTTCTGGCAACGAAAGCTTAAATTCTTAATCTGTTTATTCTTGAATATCTGAGGTATCTGACTTTCATAAGAAATCTTGCCCTGTGGTAACTGGGATACTGATTTCTAAGAAAAATTCTTCAGTGTTTGCCTTGAAAATCAAGCAATTATTACCCAGCAGCCCAGCCTCACGGATTAGTCCAGAATTGCCTGGTTAAAGCAGCATTTAAAATAATGAATCATCCTACTGTTTCTCTGCTTTTCCAATGAATTATTTGAACTTCTTTAGACAGTGGAGGAGATTAACTGGAAACATTAAGTAATGAGTATTATCCATTGTCTCTCTGATTAAAGCTGAAATTATCTCCCTGAGTCTTTGCTATCCAGGCTGAGGTTTCACAAGTCATTTAAGCACGTTGCTAATGTTTAAACATGCAGGAAAGCATTTGTTTTCTGATGGAAGTCCTCAATAATTTGGGGGTCCATATAAGAGGGACTACTGAAGACCTCTAGCTGTCCTCAAAAAACCCCTAAAATTCTATTTTAATTCGATTTTATATGTAAATAGTAGCAGAAAAGTGGTTAAAAATGAGGATGTCTCTTCATCATCCAGAGAAATCATAGATTGTACATCATTCAGGGACAAACATTGTGCAAAAGCTGAAAAATAGTTATTTGTAGATCTTGATGAAACAGTGGCATGAAACCCAGGCAAAAAAGTGAGAAGATATTGGAAATTATCACTTCTACTTTTTGCAGCTAGGAAAAAAAAAAAGAAGGAAAAAAATTTGTAAACAGGACTTCAGTGCATAAAAATAAGTGCATTTAATAAATTCTTAACTGAGTGAAAATCACTTCCCTCTTGAAAGGGAATTTTTTGCCACGTTCCATAACTATTCTTAGCAGAAATGGGCAGTTCACTGAACAAGAGAGCAACCCCTTTTCCTGGTGTGCGGGCAGTAAACAAAGGAAGCACATCTGAAGCTGTGACCCTGTCCCTAAAACCTTGTCCCTCTCCCGACGTCAGCAATCAGGATGTGGGAACGTTTGCTAAAGAGATTTGCACATTACTCAGAACACGCTCTGGGACAAGAAAGATTCACGGAACATCCAGAAGATGGCATAGATGCAGCAAGCCTGGTGTGGGGAAGGAGGGGAAAAAAAATAAAGGAAGGAAAAAACTTTACAAATCTTCACTGTGCTGCTCCAGGAAATATCAATGCATGGGCAGAAAGGATGGAGCAACTGATTTTTGAGGAAAAGTGTGAGGAGCTGGACTTGCAGAGCTGTGGGAAGTGACAGAGAGGGGATGGAGCCTCCTGGAAATGCTGAAACCTATAAAAAACGAGGGACGGCGAGGTGGCTGGGAGAGGCTGCAAGAGTGGAGGGGCAGAACCAAAATTTAGGATATCTGTAAGGAAAACACAGTGAGAGAGGCTTGTCAATAGCTCCTGAGGGACTTGGAAAGGGAAGGCCACTTCTTGGGATGTTATTGAGATGTTATGAATGTGGATTATTGTCATAGTGTTTTTATTAGGTGTTAATAATGGGTATTATTAAATTAAGTTGATATTAATAGTAAGTATGCTGCTATTATCTGCTTTGGATTGACAGGGAGGTAGAACAAGTATTATCTTAGTGTTTGTAGTCTCTATTAGTCCAAAAATAATTAAAATACTATTTTAATAATGAAATAACATCAACATAGTAATTTCAACGGCATGAATATAAATAATACATAAACTAAAATAATACATAATTATTAATAATATAAATATAATAATTAAAACACTCATTTAAAAATTATTGTGGCCAATAGCTCAAGGTCAACCACAATGAAATATTCCATTTGGGATAGTCAGCTGGGAAATCAGAAAACATTGGGCAAATTAAGCTTTCCCCACAAAATCTGATGTCAGTAGACAATTACCAACCCGCTCTCCTGGTCCATGGTGTCAAAGACACTTAGGCCCCAATCTCTGATTGACCTGTGGCACTTTCTGTGGTAAATAACTGAAAATACTCCTTGGTGCAAGAGGAGCCAGTCTAGTTTGAGGTGAAAACCACAATTTCTGTGAAGAATTAAGAAAAAAAGAAGAAAGCAGACTGTGTCTTCTCCTGTTTTAGTAGCAAACCTATTGCTCTACAAAATTATTTCCTGCTTGGTGGCTTCTGTATCATCTTAAAGAATGACAATGGGAGTCCCTTCCACAAAGCACAGTTCCATTTTCAGGGTAAGATATCAGACTCCCCTTCCAAAAATCCAGCTGTCCTCATCCACCATGAATATGGAAACTTTCAGAATGGAATCTGTCTAGTTTTTGTTACTGAACATGTTATAGATTGTGAGGATAAAAATTTGTTGATAATTAGGGCTGCAAAACCTTTTTTTGTATTCAGGAGGCCAAAATGCTGTGTTTGTTTTATGGAAGAGGAAATAAATTTCAACTTCTTTGTCCAACAGGTATAGAGTTGGCAGTCCTGGAGATATTCAACCATGAGTTATGGAAAAAATCCTTCTAATTCTGAGATTACATTGAAATTCTTGCTTTGTCCAGAATTCTTATGTATAAAAGAATCTTCTATCTATTATCTTGGAGCTAGCAGAAAAAGAAATGCCAATGAGTTCGTTTAAAGATACAATTATGAAATACGCTTAGTGAATGGCCATGTTCCAGAAAAATCATACAGTTTCTTCCATGTAAATGTAGCCAGCCTCATAAACACCTCAGGCTTATTGATAACATTCCCTGGCACGTCCTGGCTTAGAGCAAGTGCTCTGTGCTCACTTTTGCTGTGCAGAGTTTGATTGGGAGGGCAGCAGTTCTCTCTCATGGAATCATGGAATGGTTTGGGTTGGAAGGGACCTTAGAGATCATCCAGTTCCATGGGCAGGGACACCTCCCACTGTCCCAGGCTGCTCCAAGCCCCAATGTCCAGCCTGGCCTTGGGCACTGCCAGGGATCCAGGGGCAGCCCCAGCTGCTCTGGGCACCCTGTGCCAGTTCAGTTTGGTGTAACCAGAGAGCTGAGAGCTGCTGAGCCCAGTCCCACGTCCCTCTGAGGTGTCCCTGTGGGAGGGGATGTGGCACTAACAAGGGTCTCCAGCAGGTTTAGTTTTCCAGGCATCAGTTGCCTGTTCCCATGCTGGCCCTTGGAGCTGTCAGGGTGAACTTGCAGAAGCTTAGCCAGCACTTTGTGCCGCAAATAATTATCCCACCTCTCCGTCAGCTTTGTGAAATCAAAAAGAGCTGTGCCAAAAGATAACTGTTTCGTAACCACATCTCTTTTTGCTGAACGCAGAGGCCTCAGTGCTCAGTTAGTTAATCACAAATCAGACTGATTGTTTTATTAACATTAACAATGTTCTTAGTTTTGGCTTTCTCCCTTTCTGGAGACTTGCCTGTTCTATCTGAAATGACACTTTGAGAAGTCCCTGGTCTCAGAAGTCTCTTCTTTTGGCTCATATTTTAAATTTCCCATTTCTTCCCAGATTTAACCAGTGAGCAGCCCATACAAAAATTTTAATGCTGATTTCTCCTCAAACATAGGCTCTGAATTTTAACCTGCCTGGTATTTAAACACAACCTCCTCCTCAAGCTGCCTTTAAGTTTAAAACAGTAACTTGTCACAGAGTTTTAAAACACAATAATCTTTCCAATCACTTAATTCTTGATGTGTTTTAAACTTTGGCAAAATGTAAGAATTTTGTATTTACTGCTGTGTGATGCACATACTCCATAGCAGGTGGAATGCTGCTCACCCTTCAAAGTCATTTATTGTTATACATCAAACTGCTGACTCTCCATTTCTAAACAGAGGACGAGTCACCAAAATTCAGCTTTTTTCAGCTGGAAGGGCTGGAACAGCAAAGCAACTACCCTGGGATGGTTTGGAGTAAAACTCACTGACTGCATGGTCAGAGATTGCATGTCATTCTTTTCCCATTAATAATTGGGATATTTTATTTATTTATTTATTTAATAGGTCACATATGTTTTTAAAAAAAATGCTGTTTTTCACAGAAAAAAACCCCTCCTCTCTCTAATTCTACCATTTTCTTCTAATATATATATATATATATATATATATATAAAACCCTAATACCTACTCTGATTCTGTCCTTTTTTTGTCATAACCTGGAAAATTCCTGCAGGACCACCAGGAATAACCAATCTATTCCTTTCTACTTGGGGCACTGCACCTTCGTGAAGGATAGGACCAGTCAGAGACTGCTTAAAATTATCAGGGAGATAAAAATAAGAGAGAATTCGAACTGAATTAGGTGTTTGTGTCACGGAAGAGAAGCCTGAGTTTAGACAGAGCAAGTTTTCAATTATATAAAAGATGGGGGGAGGAAAATTTGATGAAAACAAGTCCCTGTGAGTGGGTCCAGTGCACAGAGAACCATTCAGGAGATGAACCCTGCTCCACCTCATGCACCATTGGATCTCTAACCTGATGTTGCTAGGGAAACATTTATCCCCAAACATGTACTTTTATATATTTTTAGATATATATATTTGTGTCCATTTGGTTTCCATTAAACTTGAAATACACATTTAAATTCGTAGCTCTCATTTCTCTTGATTTAAGTGCTGGCTGTAAAAGACTCAGATCTGCAGAGATGACAAAGTTGCTCTTAAAATCCTGTTTATGGCAAAGGGAGAGTGCACCTCATGTAGCAATAAAGCCATGAATTCATTAAAATCTTAAGAATATAATCATGATTAGTCCAGATCTAATAGGTACGGGAAAAATAATGCTTGAATTCAAATCAGGATCCATGTAATTTGTAGTTTCTGCCCATTTTTCTGGTGTTGGGTGCTAAAGTCAGCAGTTCCAGGGCTGTAGCAGCAGGGTTAGAGAGCTGTGGGCGGGCAGAGTCCCTCTCCATGAGGAATTCATGCTTCTCCTCATGCCAAGATCCACTTGGGATCACTTTTACTTTTGCTAAAATGCTATTATTCCACCTTTGCTCTGTCTTTATTGGGCTGCAGCGCCCTGTTAAATCTGAGTGTCCCATACTCAGGGCCTTTCATATAAGTTAGATGCCATTTGTCTCTCCTAAAATTGACTTTGTCCAGCTCTGGATCTGTCATTTTCACTGACCATTGGTGAGTTATTTATGGCCAGGACAAAGCCTGCATCCCATTCCTGGTCATCTCATTCCTGTCCTCCTTTATCCTGGATGACACTCTCAGGCACAGGGTGGGATTATTGGGGTGTCCGTGCAGGGCCAGGAGTTGGACTCCATGATCCTTGTGGGTCCCCCCCCCCAACTCAGGATATTCCATGATTTTCTAAAATTCCCACATGCACCTCTGACATATTCAAACTGGTTTGTTTTCCACAGCTTGATATGCCTAGATATTGATAAATACATAAAGATGTTCCAAGTCCACGTGCTGAGCAAAGCATTTAGGCCTGTATTTCTATGGAATTTCTCTCAGTGGAGAGGGTCACAAGCTTCTGCCTCTTTCAACAAGGAGATGCATAAATTGCACATGAAATACCTGCTCAAATTTGATGCTGAATCAGGAGCTTAATTGGTTGAAAATCTACAGCTCTGCCTTGAGCTTTTCTCTCCACTTTGACTGGAGTGAGATGAGCCGCAGCTCCCTGAGAGCAGAGCTGCTTATTGCAGTCAAATAATGTAAAAAATCACCAGGCATGGGGGCACAGTTTGCTCCTGGTGAAACTAGGAACAGTTGTAAATGATCATTCGTGTTCAGAGGTGCACTAAACCAAAACATAATCAAGTTCAGCTTTTTAAAGGGAAAAAAAAAAAAAATATGAGAGGGCTGGGAGCTGAACTTATGAACTACAAGGGCCAGAGGAGGATTCCTGGGTAGGAAATACAGCTGAAGAGGCACTGCCAGGAGAGTGGCCAGCCTTCAACACTTCTCTAGTCCCAGAAATCAGAGATACCCCTCAGAAAAAGCTCCTGAAAATCTGCTTTCTAAATGTCAAGAAGGAATGGACAGACTTAAAAGGGGGATGAAAATCCGAGGCTTCTGAGTACTGAAGTGGTTCTGAGTGGCATTCAGGATTCAAGGTTATTTGACATTTTTGATACCAGTTTATATTTTGTTTTAGGGAAGTATAATTGACCTAATTTAGATTAAGATGTAATGGATTTGGGTAATATTCAAATGTATCAGAAAGATGGGGTAAGTTTTGAAAGCAAAAGAAGCTGTATTTTGTTAGGGCCATGTGCACCTATTTATGCAGTTATAAATGCAGAAACTTTCATCCCTTAGAACGGATGACAGAAAAGGTAGCTGATGTTTCTTTTGAAAAACTTACTTTTAACCCAGCAATGATATTTTTCACTTCACAAGTTGTTGCACCGTGTGGTGTTTTCACACATTTTTAAAGCACTGTCTTGCTTCTTCCCAGGTTAAATGTCGTGGCAGGAGTGGCTGGAAAAGTGTTGCTAAAAACAGTTTAAAAAGTTGTTAAATAGTGTTAAAAGTCTGTTAACGTCTGTGCTCATGGCATAAGGGCAGTATCTCTCTTCCTTCACACTGCTGTTTGGTGATTGCACACCGAGAAAGGGGAAATAACTTTCAAGCACAATCTGAACTCAAGAACACTTTAAAATCTCCAGTGCAATCAAGTTAAGGAAAGCTCTCTGAGTGTGCACAGCTATTTCTTTGGGAAGAAGGCTCCCCAAACAGGATTGCAGATTGCAGGAAACTTTTAAACATCTGCGAAATGTAGACTGTAAGTGGAGCTGAAAAGAACCCAAACCTGTGAAAACACCCAGGCAAAACCACCCAGACAACTTTATCTGGTCTCCCTTTGGTGCTGCCTTAGGCAAGAAAAACAGAACCCCCAGGCAACTTTATCCAGGCATCACTGAAGAGTCTTGTTTGGTGAGTTCCTGTCTAGCATCATTCCCACAGCCTGGGAGAGCACCCTCTGGATATTTTGGGATTTTTTTAAGCTTTGCTGGCCTGTGCTTTCACTCCGAGTCTGCAATAACCGCTGCTGTTTCTAAAGAGCATCATCCTCACTAAAAGCAGCTGAAAGTTTCGTTTCCCCAGGGTCTGCACAGAGCACCCGAGGTTTCCTCACATTGCCTTGGCACTCAGGATGTCCGTGGCAGCTTTTCCTGGGGGAGGGCAGGCTGGAAGTTTGTCTTCTGTTCTGTAGAGACAGTCTCAGTTCTGTAAACAGAGGGAAAAGCCAGCTTTGCTCCCAGTTCTTCCAAACCCACAGCCTTGCTCTGGAGCTTTGCTCCATCTTCTCTGCTCAGCTTCAAGAGGGAAGTCTCAGCCTGCTGCCTCCTCTCTGTCTTTCCTCCTGCCAGCTTTCCCTCTTTCCAGGATGCTTAAACCTCTCCTGTTTTCCACTACCTTCCATTAAAAAAAGGGATCATGAGTTGCATTTGTCCCTCTCACATATTCCAAGGGGCCAAGGCTGGTGGCATTGAGATTAAAATTCAGCAGTGATTGTCCAGCTAAAGAGGACCCACCAGCCTTGAATTCCTTATGAATTAGTTCCTGGAAAAAGATCCACAATTCAAAATGTCCAAAAGGGTTTGTGCTTCCCAGGATTTGAAAGCCCACAGCAGAAGCTCTAAAACACAACCCCTGGAAGGGAACTAAAACCTGGGCAAGTTTATAACGAAAAAACACACAATTCTCTTTATTTTCCATGTGCTAAGAAGGAAAAAAGGGAAAAAAAATGTTTCCTTCTGCTTTGTTTTAAATGTCCCAGTGTGTGAACACACCAGTCACTCCAGGCACAAGTTAAAAGAGGGGCTGAAAATACAAAACCTATAATGGATGTCTAGACTCGGAGTCACTTCCAACACCTTGATATTCCTGCCCGTGGGTGGGAACAAGGTGGGTATGTCCACTTTCAATCAGCAGCACATTCCTCCACATTTGCTCTTATTTTTTTTTGCTCCACACAAACGAAGCTCGACAGCCACTTTACAGACATTTAATTAGACAGTTCCCTTCCCTTTAAAAATTTTTTACGTCGAGTAGTCTCAAAAGGCACAGGACTGAGGCATGACTTTTATAGAGAGAAAAAGAAAAAAAAGAGTTCAACCACAAGGAGCAAATTAAAGCAATAGTTAAAAAATGAACTGCTAATTCAACCACATCTTCAATGGAAAATTCATATTACAATGCAAACACCAGCATATTTCTTTCTCCTTTGTGAGTTTAACTTGGAACGTCACCACAGCTTTAAAACTGGATGAAAAGCAAAGAGTTTTGGAGTGAGAATTTCTAGCATCTGTTTTGCTGTGGCAGCACTACAAGAAAAAAAGGCCCTTGTGTTAAAAGATAGCTGAGGATGTTTGGCTTGGTTTTCTGACCTTGATCTTCATGTTGACACTGAGAAAATCTGATCACTATCCCCTAATTTATTTTTTCTATGTGCAAACTATAATTCTGCACTTTCTAATTATTTCTGATGTTATTTGAGAGACTTTTCCAGGACCTCAGCGTGACAGTCAGGTCTTGGTTTTTTTTGCTAAAGGTTACAGGATGTACAGTTTGAAAGCTGTCAAATTAAATAATCAGTCCACTGCAGTTACAGGAGGGCCACTAATAGGATCAGAGGGCTGGAACACCTCTGCTCTGGAGCCAGGCTGGGAGAATTGGGATTGTTAAGCCTGGAGAAAACTCCAGGGAGAGCTTAGGGCCTCTTCCAGTGCCTGAAGGGGCTGCAGGAGAGCTGGAGAGGGACGTGGGACAAGAGATGGAGGGCCAGGAGCCAGGGAATGGCTTCCCAGTGCCAGAGGGCAGGGCTGGATGGGAGATTGGGCAGGAATTGTTCCCTGGCAGGGTGGGCAGGCCCTGGCACAGGGTGCCCAGAGCAGCTGGGGCTGCCCCTGGATCCCTGGCAGTGCCCAAGGCCAGGCTGGACATTGGGGCTTGGAGCAGCCTGGGACAGTGGAAGGTGTCCCTGCCATGGCAGGGAGTGGCACTGGAAGGGCTTTAAGGTCCCTTCCAACCCAAATAATTCAATGATTCTATGATTTTAAACTGATGGTGGAATTCCCCAGCTCCCTTGCCTGGTGCTCTCTTATCCTGAGATAAAGGCCTGAAGCAGCACCTTGTGCCATGGACAGGGCCACCAAGCAGGAATTGTCCCCATGCACCTCTAAGGAGCTGCTTGGATCCTCAGGTAACCTCTGGACCTCCAGCTGCTGCAGGAGGATGTGGGAACTCTGGGGGCAATTACTCAAGGGTAGGAATTCACCCTGTGATTACAAAACAACTGACCCTGTGTTCATTTTCAAGATTTTTCTCACCAGGAATGGTTAAAAAGTAGCCAGGATAGGGTTCATACATAATCAGAGTCTTAATGAGGTGTTAAACATTGTGGAAGATGATGTACTTGAACCAAGGATTTAATACCACAGGGGTTCCCTTCACATGACAGACAACTTTTTTGCTTGAAGATTGAAGGTTTTCTGACAAATAAGTGCTGAATCTTGACCCTTGTGGTATCAGCAGTGATTTGTCATGTGCTTTCAGTCACAAGGTTTACCATTGGCACAATGTTTTATAGAAAATGAGAGTAGTATTTTTTCTCTTTGGAAAGCATGGTGTGGTTTGATGAGTAAAAATACAACATTTCATTTTTTTGCTGAAGTCTTCTTTGGATTCTTGAGTTTGCCTCCTGGGGTCCCGCACTGGGACTGAGTTTTGGCTTTCACAAGAGGCAGAAAAAGGGACTTTATAACAACCCCTGCAGTTAATGGATCTGTCCAAGTCTTTGCGCTGCAGCTACAGCCTCATGAAGTGCACTTTTAGCTGAAAACAATTGCCCAGTGACAAGGACAAGGAGAACACAACCAAATAAAAGGTTTTATTTCCTACAGGAGTGAACTAAATAATTGATTTTATATCCAAGTGATCTATGGGAAATGCAATGCCAGTTGTTCAAATACAATTGGGAAAGAAATTTCTCCACAAGGAAAATCCGTATTGATCACCTGAGCCTCATTAACCACTCACAATTCAGACCATTGAAAGTAACTTCAGGAAATCATTTTCCTGGCAATCCATTTCCCTTCCTCAGTGTGAATCAAGCAGAGAAGTAGTTTTGAAATTATGCAAACACTGTTTTGGTGATCCAAAATCTCAGCTGGGCTTGTAATTCCAATCAGTTTGGCACAACTCAGTCTCACGGCTCTGCCTCTGCCTGATCTGGGATTACTCCTGAGGAGAGCCTTTTGTGGCTGAGGAAAACCTTTCAGGCATCCCATTTCCTTGGGGAGGATATAAAGCAGCTGAGGGCTGATATAAATCACGGGTACCATCTCCAACCACTGCAAAAAAGCCTGGCCTCGTTCCCACAAAAGGAGTGTGTGGTGAAAAGAGTCTGCTGAAGGGTTCTCCTGAGTGCCTCTGTTCCCAAGGGTTAAATTTTGGATGCCCCCAGAAGCACATCCTTGCAACCTGTCCATAAACCACGGGTGAAGCAACAGGACAGAGCAGGAAGCCCTGACATGTCCAACCAGGCCGCAGCAATTTCTGAGGCTTCAGTAAAAGATCTACTTCAAGATTTTTGCTGATTTGCCTAAGAGGAACCCAAAAGATCAGGGCTTCCTACTTTTCCCTGTTTCTTTACCCCTGGATTACCAGAGAGCAAGCAAGAGTGTGCTTGTGGGGGCATCCTGAGTTCTTTAACATCAGTAAAAAGTGTGATCTCGGAGCTGAGCAGCACACAGGAAAACAGGTGCCTACATTTAAATTGAAACCTGCCAAATGTCCTGCTTGGGGAGCATTTTTGCAAGTTTTCCAAGGAGAACAGTGCAAAGGTAAATCTTGCCCCATCTTATGTTGTGAGAAAAGTGAGAGGCTTTCCTTTTCACTTCTCAGTTTTTACAGAAATCAGGCAAAATGACTGAGCCATCTCAGCCCTGTGCAGAGGAACAGAACAGCCCATGAGGATCAGCACTGGGGCTGCCCTGTGCTGTGAGGATCCACCACCACCCCCTCCCCAAACCCCACCATCATCCCAAACTGGACCCCCAGATGGAGTGATTGCCAGGATATCTGGAGAAGGAGATGAAAATCTATATAAACACATAGTCCATGAAATTCTGCACTTGTCATGCTCTGACTTTGACCGTAGCTCTTTCTTCATCACATCTCCCTAATGATGTTTGAAGATGCGTTTGCTGCCAAAGCATTTTTGTTGTAATTTATTTTGTTTTCATATTCCTGAGCTGAAAATCAGCATGCATCAATGCAGACACTGATACTCTTTCATACACACGTTTTGTTTAATATAACTTGAGGCACAAAATCCTGAAACTCTTAAGAAATTCCAAATCCTTCCGGTGCTGGCAGACCACAAACTCTCTGCCTGTCTTTCCTGAGACAGGACTGTTTCAAAAGATCTAAGAAGTTGGAAAGACCTTTGGGTTAGCTTTGACACCTGAAAACCACAGGCACTTCTCATTTAAATTTTCAAGGTTATCGGACTATGTGCATTGTTGTATTTTCATAGAACTGTAAACACTGATAAGGTGATTCAAACAAAAGATCGGTTTTCACCTCAGAGGATGTGGGCTCAAGTTTGCCTGTTGCGCTTTACTAAAACAAATGTATTTGTCTTAGTCTTTCAAACCAAAGAGCAAAACCATCACTGTTTGGTGGGGAGCCAGTGAGCTCTGAGACAGACAGAGAGCCGGCTCAGCTTTAGTCCATGTGGCCAAGGAGGCCACTGGCACCTGGCCTAGGTCAGGAATTGTGTGTCCAGCAGGAGCAGGGCAGGGACTGTCCCTCTGTGCTGGGCACTGAGAGGCCCCTCGAGGGCTGTGCCCAGTTCTGGCTCCTGCAGGAGAGCCCTGGAGGGGCTGGAGCGTGTCCAGGGCAGGGAAGGGAGCTGGGAAGGGGCTGGAGCCCCAGGAGCGGCTGAGGGAGCTGGGAAAGGGGCTCAGCCTGGAGCAGAGGAGGCTCAGGGGGGACCTCACTGCTCCCCACAAGTCCCTGCCAGGAGGGGCAGTGAGGGGGGGTCGGGCTCTGCTGCCGTGTGCCAAGGGAAAGGAGGAGAGGAAATGGCCTCAAATGGCACCAGGGGAGGGGCAGATTAGATATGAGAAAGAAAATTTTCTGCAAGAGTAGTCAGTCACTGGAATGAGCTGCCCAGGGAGTGGTGGAGTCACTGTCTCTGGGAGTGCTCAGGAGGAGTCTGGATGTGGCCCTTGGGGACAGGATTTGGGGTGCTGCTGGGGTGGCACTGGATGATCCTGAAGGGCTCTTCCACCCCTGATGATTCTGTGATCTCTACTTGTAGTTGTATCCCTGTGTGTGCACACAGATCCATGCTGGAAGTGTGTGTTTTACTCCAATGTATTAAATTTGTGAATTTTGGATGTAGAGAAAAATCGCACAGTATTGTAAGTGACTGTGGAGAAATGAAGGCCAGAAAAGCTGTGTCTGTTCTACAGGAGTAAAAGCTGAACTCAGGGTTTTTTTCTCTGTGCTGTCAATTCTGTGGTAAATTGTTAGTCCATTTCATTTACAGTATTCCTGAGAAATGCCATTGGGCTATTTCCCTAATCCAGATGCATCAAAAATAAAGTGATATAATATACTTGGAATTCTAATATCAAGGATAAAACCAGCAAAACTTTACAAAGAATCAACACTATAAACAAGCCATGCTTTATGTATTTAATTTATCTGCTTAGTACAGAGGCAGCATCTGTTTTCAGTGAGATGCTGCTTTTTTAATTTTCTTTCTCGAACTCAGCAGCTGGAATAAATGAAAGAGCAGCCAAAGACCAAATTAACAGTTCAAGGGCCATGATTCTGCTGGAATGAGGGCATGGAAGGACAACTGAGGAGGACAGTGGCAGGAGGAGTTGTAACCTCGGGATGTCCCAGGAATAACTCCCAGGCCCCTCCATAGACAGCTCTAGCTCAGACAAGTTTCTTGCAGCGCTGCTGATTCCTCTGTTATCACTTTCCTCCAGCAGCACTGCAGGAAGCAGGCAAGTGAAGGAGAGGTTCTTCTGAACCCACCACACATCCATGATGTTGGAAAATTCCTACAGGACACGGGCCACAGTGTTGCAATAGGAATAAACCTGCCTCTCTCTGCTCTGTAACTGGAGAGCCAAACAGTTTGGCCTCAAGTCACGTTCTTAAGCTTCTCCCTGGATTCCAGCTTCCAAAATACCAAAGTATAAATTCTCTTCTTTCTTCTTTGCTCTCCAGCCCTCGGGCTCACCACCTCAACCTGCTCCAGCAGCTGAGAGTGAGGGAGCTTCAGGAGCAGTCAGGGCTGGAAGGAGCTACAGAGCCTCAGGAACCAGTGGGACAGGACAGGGGTGAGGTGAGCTTCCCAACCCTCGGGAGCTGACTGCCAACACCCTCAGGAGATGCCTTTGGGAAGAGGAGCCCCTGGCTGCTGAGGAAAGACCAGGAATAAATGGAGAAAAAGGTATTTGTGGGTGCATGGCAGAGTGGGCAGACAGTGAGGGGCTGGCATGGCTGGCCACAAGGAATAATGGAATGAGTTTAAATTGATTTTATTCCAATGAAGAAAATTAATTGGCTTTTTAGTCATGCCAATTAAAGCTTTTACCACACCAGATTGCCCTGGTTAGAAGCAGGGCTCCATCACAGCTTGAATAACCAAGGCTATCTGTTTGAATACCTTTTCTAGCTCTTCATTTTCTGTCAGAGGTTCTGAACCTTTCTAACACTTAGATCCCTTCATACTGCCAGAGAGAACCGAGTGGATTTGAGAATAATACCTGGAATATTCTTCATTTCCTTCTCTCCACGGCTGTGTGGCACTGCAGAGCACTCACTGGTTGCTGGTTTGCACCTTAGGGAAGATTATTTTCTTTAACAGTGGCACTGGAATTAAAGTGTAAAACCCCCCTCCTGCCCCCTCCCATTTGCCCTTACCCCTTTACAACGCTCAATGCAGCACCCACATTAGGAGCCCACCCAGGGAAGGGATCACCCTGCCAGGAGCTGGAGCATTTTGGATGAGAAGCCCTACATAAAATTCAAGATGATAGTGCTGATAGCATTAACTACCTTGTAGCTCTGTGTTTCAGGCGTTGGAGACGACTGAATGATTCAGAGACTGTGTTTGCAGTAATAGCTTTGCACAAAGAGGTCACTTAGAGATAAAGTGGCAGTTAATTCAAACCAGAATTTCAGGCTTAGCTTTGCCTTTTTCCCCCTCTTTGAAGGAAATGAGAGGTGACACAATTGGATTAGATACACATTTTAGGCTTTTTCAGAAACTGGGATATTATTTGCTGAAAAGATTGTAACAGTTCCAGGCTGATAAATGCAGTACATTGTTTTTGGCATGCATATCAATTCTTAAAACAAATACTCTTTACCAGAAATTTTGTAGAAGCTCCTTTGGACTCCGGACAGTCTATTAGGTAAATATGGGCTTTGCAGCACTACAGGAAAATGTAGTGTTTTACAGAAGCTTTTCAAAGTTTGGCAGCACCATCCAGCCCAACTTCCTTTATTTTATAACAAAGCTCTTGAGATAAGAAGAGTGAGGGAGATAGAGAGGTACTTTGATTGGCAAATGTGTCA
The DNA here is from genome assembly GCF_000738735.6 of Corvus cornix cornix. Lineage (NCBI taxonomy): Eukaryota > Metazoa > Chordata > Aves > Passeriformes > Corvidae > Corvus > Corvus cornix. The sequence continues at coordinate 115,406,685 of NC_046332.1, read as the reverse complement.
GGAACAGAGATACAAAAATGGGAATCTGTGTGAGGCTGTTCCAGAAACCCAAGAGAAACAAGGGACCCCTTCCTTCTGCAACACCACAATGTCTGGGATCACAGGAGGTGAAAGTGATCCAGTCTGCCAAGGAATGTGTGAAAGGCTGCCTTCTAGAAAGTACCTCTGTTCTGTGTGCATGCGTTTGCCATCGAGTACCAGAGTGTGGGTACAAATTCAGCTTATATTTACACACAGGTACCTGTCTCATTGCAGATATAGATTGCAATTATTTTAATTTAATTGACCTTCATTTCAGAAACTGCTGGCAGCTCTTCAGAGAGGACCACTTCTCTTAGCCCTCTCCATCAGCCAGCTGGTTTCATCTTTGCTCGAGTTCTGTGAAACGTTTTCCTCGCTGTGGAACTCCAGTTAAGGAAGGATTCACCTGCTTTGGAGTGTGCTCCCAGACCCAGAACTGGCAGGACATCTTGTAATGTGCTGCGTCCAAACACTGTCTTGCCAATGCTGGAATGAAATTGTCTCGCTCAGTTTTGATAGCTCCAGATTCCTGGAGGTTCAACTTATTGGAAATCCAGAGCCCTTTCTATGGCCTAGGCCCGATGGCCAAGCTCCAGAAAAAAATCAGTGTGGCTCAGTGAGTTCTTCTGGACAGAAGGGGTGCCTTTTTGGGCAGCAGGGAGGAAAAGTCACATCAGGGCCCACAGTGTGGCCAGCAGCTGTTGCCCCCTTGCTGTCCAAAACCAGCCTATCTCCACCATCCAGGTGGGAATTTTGGGTGTTTTCTGAGACAGACTCGCCTGTGTGGCTCTCTGAGTTGTCATCCCCCGCCTCAACTGGCTCAGTAGAATCTTATCCATGATATTCACTGGAAATCTTATGGATTTGGTCACAGCAGAGCTTTTTCCTGCTTTGATTCACCTGTGGAAAGCACCTCAAACCTCCTGTGCCCGAGTGCAGGGCTGTGTTAAGGGATAGCTCTTTCCAGCCCTCTAAGGTGGGTTTGGGTGATTTTCAGGCCACTGATTTGCAAGGATGAAGAAATCTCCCTGCAGATCTGCTGGGATATATTCAAGGAAGTGATAAAAAACCAAGTGAAGGAAGTTATTGAAAAGTACACACAGTTAATGACGGTCTAGATGAGCAATAAAACAAGGCAGTATGGGGAAAATGTAAACAAGCCAGGGCTGAAGGGAAACAAAAGAAGTAAAAGTATCTTGCAGAGCACTGAGAAAATCGCTCTGAGACTGGGCAAGCAGGGAGAGATCTGAGGGAAGATCAGGAAAGCAAGGTGCAGAGCAGTGTCCTAAGGGTTAACTTCCCTGGAAATGCAATTGGGCCAATAATACCAACAATTAGAGGGGAAAAAAAAGTGGTCAACCACATAGCCCAAAGGTGAAGTAAATACGGAAGAAATATTTTGAAGCCTGCCTTAGCCAGCTTTAGGAGATTGCAGTTCTTCTCTGCAATGCAAACATTGTGGACAGGTTTGAAAGGGCTCAGTTCCTCCAGCAGAAAACTCTGCTCCAAGAAGGAGTTAAAAGCAGAGGTCCTCCAAGAAGGGATAAATAGCACAGCTGGCCTTTGAGGGACACAAAAATCTGAAAAGGTAGCTTGGAGCAAGTGGGGCTTCGAGGTAGCTGAGTAAAGAAAATAGTGGAATGAACCCCGAGGAAAAGAGTTCCTTTCATTCCAAGCAATCCAGAGGTATAATTCATTGTCCTGATGAAATCAATTGTCAACAGGCTGCACTCAAGCCACAGAACGGGGGAAGAGACAGCAGGACTTCAAATCTGGGAATGTTGCAGTGGTCCAGGAATTCATGGAAAAGTATGGAGAGTGCAGGCACTTCCTGTGAGTCCATTGTCACTGATTCAGCTGAGATATGCTGTGGGAAGCAGAAGAAACACAGGGAAAAACATGGAAGTGTAGAATGGTTTGGGTTGGAAGGAACCTTAAAAATCATCCAGTCCCACTCCCCGCCATGGGCAGGGACACCTTCCACTGTCCCAGGCTGCTCCAAGCCCCAATGTCCAGCCTGGCCTTGGGCACTGCCAGGGATCCAGGGGCAGCCCCAGCTGCTCTGGGCACCCTGTGCCAGGGCCTGCCCACCTCACAGGGAAGAATTTCTTCCTAATATCCAATCTATACCCATTCTCTGTCAGTTTGAAGCCATTTAATGCACTGATGAAAGATCCTCTTGAACTCTTATACCACCCAGCCGTGAGGATTTATGAGGTTAAGCAATTGCTTCATATATTCAAAAATCCCTAAATTTAGTGAATGACAAACCAGTCTGATTTCACCATCATCCTTCTGGGTTTTTATCCGGCATTATAAAAGCAGGATGTATTAGAGAACAAAGTCGCTGCAAGTCTGATGTTAAGGTCCATGTGCAGGTGCAATTGCAGATCTGCCAGACATTCTTAGGTAGCAAGGAAACCTGGAGGAATGATTTAGCAATAACTGGTAGGTGGATGCATTAGTTGCAGCTAGAAAAAGGAAGTTATAAAACAAGCAGATTGTTATGTGAACCCTGTAAGCTTCATCTTAGCCAGGCATTTTGTTGTTCTTGAGGTTAAAAGTGTGGCATTAAAGTGTGGCATTAAAGCGTTATATTTAATGTCAATTATGAATGTATCAGGGCAGAGCATGAACAGGTTGTTTTTGTGGACTGAATGACAGACTCAATAAAAGTAGATAATCAGGCACTCAAATGTTGAAGTTGGAAAAATATTGAGTGTAAAACACAATCATTTGAAAACAAAACTGCTGCAAAGGAGCTCTGAGGAGATGGATCTGGGGGTCGTGGTGGACAACAAGCTGTCCTTGAGCCAGCAGAGTGCAGAAGGCCAATGGTGCTCAGGGGTGCACTGGGAAGAGCATTCCCAGCAGGTCAGGGTTATCCTGCCCCTGTGCCCAGCCCTGGGGGCACCTCTGGGGTGCCGTGCCCAGCTCTGGCTCCTCAGCCCAGCAGGGCCAGGGAGCTCCTGGAGCGGGGGCCGGCGGAGGCTGCGCAGCTGAGGAAGGGCCTGGAGCAGCTCCGTGCCCAGCACAGGCTGAGGGAGCCGGGGCTGCTCAGCCTCGAGAGGAGCCCCAGCTGAGAGGGGCCCTCAGCCCTGGCTGTCCCTGGCTGCAGGGAGGGCTCAGGGCAGGGCCCGGGCTCTGCTCCGGGGCCCGGCAGCGGCACCAGAGCCACGGGCAGGGCCTGAGCCCGGCAATTGCCCTGCACAGGAGGCAGAACTGCTGCCCTGGGCAGGGCCAGCCCTGAGCAGATTGGCCACAGAGGCTCTGGGCTCTCCTCCCTGGGGATATTCCAGAGCCATCTGGACACAGCCCTGTGCCCTGTGCTCTGGGATGACCCTGCTCCAGCAACTTGTCCCCAGATGAAGCTGTAGTCTGGAGGGTGTGCAGCCTCACAGACCAGACCTACTGGAACAAATACATTTGCACTCTTGGAGACCTTTGGACAGCTCTACTCTTTATTGGGGCCCATAGGGAGACTGGCTTTTCCTGTCTGTACAGTAACTTTCAGACATATTTTCCGTGGATGATAAAATCAGGAGAATATGTGGGGGTATATGAGGCCACCTGGGCGCTATTTCCTAATAGCAGACGTGGGGGTTTGTTCTGGGGTTGTTTGTGGCTTTGAGTGCTACTCAGCATCTCTATCCTAATGCATTGTCTGTGGTCTTTAAAGCCCCTAGAGAGCATTTTCAGCCATGTAGTTCAGCATCTATATCCATGTTTTAAGGTTTCTTCAAGTGTCCTGCTTTTGAGAAATGCAGAATATTTAATGCCCTTGACACTGACTGACCCAGCCTGTGGCAATGGATGGGAATGTGCAACCCTTCAATTCTTAATTAACCTCTTGAGAAGAGCAAGTGTCCCATGTTAGAGACACTTGATGCCTTTTCCTGGTCTTAAGACTCAAACACGGTTAGAAGGGGAAAAGGGATTTTACCTTGGTATTTATTTTAAGGATCCTTAGGTGCACTACATCCAGGTCGAATGCACACAGGGGAAATGCACAGAACAATGCCCTCCAAAAGATCCAGTATAACATTATAGGTTTTACTAATTAGCATATCTATCAAAGATTCCCCAGTGAGAGGCTCAAGTGAGCCCCCCTCCCCAAAGAACCTTCCCCTGGATGGTTCTCTCTTGGTTTACAGAATGTGTTCTGGAGAGGACCTTGGGCTCTGGGGCACACTGATCCCTGGCTACGAAGCTTCTAAAATGTTGAGTCTCTCAGCTTGACAAACAAGTCCAAGAATGTAGGGAAAAAGCACTAGGAATACAGAAGTTGTAAAAAGGTATAACAGGGGTATAAAAGAAAAGGCAAAAAATCATCATGGCATCACACTCAGAGGGACAAAACAGACCCAGCCTCCTCTCCTCATACCTTGAAAATTGAATTTTAACACCACTTTTCAACAGTTGTCCCTGAGACCAACTCCTGATATAAATATGGTGGAGTTAATTGTCATTAAAGGAGACTCTTGGTCAGGGCGGTATCCCCCTGTTAAATCTCTCTTTTCTTCACCTGCTGCCATTTGCAAGCCTAAACAGTCCTTGCAAACGCTCAGATTGGGAGAGCTCTGATTTGTTTTTCATGCTTTTAATTTTCTCCTTCACATGATGGATGGTGGGATTTATTGTAGCTCAGAGGAACAAACCAGTTGTTATTCAATCTGCCCCAGGCAAGCCGCCCTGGCAACAGCCAAAAATAATAGCCATGGTCCCTGAAAAAATTCTGCTCAGACTTTCTGAAAGAATTCACCTTTGGGGCAGGGAGCAAGCATGGAAAAATGCAGCCCCAAAGGTCAGCATTTTGCAATGCTCATGGCATATGAAAATAGGAGGTTGTGATGGAAACTGTGGTGCAATCCTGGTGACAACGGGTGCAGCCGGCACCCCTGTCCATCTTCCTGTCACAGAACCATCACCTGTCATATCATGGATTGCATTTTACTTCCTCTCAAAGTTGAGTTCTGTAGATAAATGATGACAACTCTGCTTTCTACAAAAATTTGATCTTGAAGTTGAGCCTTTTCAGCGCTCTCTGGACAAATGTTTGCACTTGGTGTTTGGAAGCTCACTTTGTTGTGCTGTGATCTCTGTTGGTGATAGGACAGTCTTTTTACACACACCCTGTGCCCTTCCCTTTATTACCCTCTTTTTGTGCACTTTCAGTAGTGTTCCGTGCTCTGTCAACCTCAGGAGTTGTCTGTAGGCTCACTTCTTAATCCTCTTGGATAAAGTTTGGCAAAAGTACACACTTCAGTTCCTTTCATTCAAGCCAGAAGTTATTTTTCCAGAAAGACACGTTTAAAATGCACAAAGGTACCCATTTAATTTGCTCTGCCTTTTTACTGCTGCTTCCTGAGAGGCCATCTAGTCTGGGTATCTGAAACTGGTAGCACTAAAGCCACATTTTTGTCCCAAATAGCTACAGCTCAAAGAAATTCAGTAAAGAAAGTTCCAAACAGGTTTTTCACAGGGCTCTTATTGCTGCTCATGAAAAGAAGTTTCCAAGTAAAAGAAACCATTATTACTCAAATTATTCTAAAGCAAAGCTCCATTAAAATATCCCTGAGTTGTAAAGGTAAGGAAAAAAAAACCTAACCTACGTGCTGGACAGTACTGAGAAATGTGCTTGAGAATTAGAGATTGTGGCCCCATGGTTGGAGAATTCAGAGTGGATTCGCAGATTTTGTCATCCAAACAAACTGAAATCTGATTAGGAGAGATTCCCATTCCCACTGTTGTCCTCCAAAGTGTGCCACTGAAGATACCTGGACTTGAAGATGAAAGTTTCTCTTTGACTGAGGAATGCTCTTTGTGCCACATCAACAGGAGGGATCCAGTGGTTGAGGAGCTGGGGTTTCCCAGCAGTTCCCAGAAGGATTTCTGGTCATCAGGGCAGCTCTTAACTAGGGAAATTCACACTTGAGCAGAAACCACGGAACAGCAGAGAGAGAGACCACCATGGGTCAAGGGGAGGGAAATGACAGACCAGGCAAAGCTGCCTCTGTTTCTTGTGGTCAGTGGCTCTCTCAGCTGGATGCTTCCAGCCCTGTCTCTCCAGCATCCCCTGGAGCAGCTCTTCTAGACCATAACCTGGGGTCATTGCTTGGGCCAGACATCCTGCTAGTAGCTGGGAACAATTTTCAGGGTTGTGTCTTGCAGAGCACAGTTTTCCATGAGCGTGGATCTGATCCTATGGCAACAAATCCAACGTCATGTTACAGCTACAACCTGAGGGACCTGGAGAGTTCTCTGCTCACACCCGGAGAGTGTGCAGGAAGCAGCCTTGCCTGCTGGGAAGCTCCCAGCAATGTGAGCAGAACATCCCCACGGGGACATTCATGCATCCTGCTGGCTCATGATGTGGCAAACCGAGCATGCACCCACCACAGAGTATCACAAAACAAAGATATGAGGACCAGTTCCAGGAATCTGTGGTGAATTTTTGCTGCTTTGGACATTTTGACCAGATTGGCAGGGGAGGGGAAATTAAAATCCCTCTTGGATCTGAAGCGCATTGTCACTCTCACTCTGGTGTGGAAAGTCAGCTTGGATTTGAATTCCTGCTTGTGAATCTGCTCCATCTCTGGGTAAGAACTAAACCCAGAAGATGCTCATTTCCACAGCCAGGGAAAAGGCAGCCAAATGTGCCTGGGAATGAGTGACTTTTGCCAGGAAGCTGTTTTCCACCAGAGCTTTCTGCTACCTGGAAATCCTTTTGCTCTCTTGGGTGGCAACATGTCAGTATTTCTGTCATTGAGAAGCAAAACTTCTGGGCAGCATCTTAAACTTGTAAGCTGTCGAAGTCCTTCCATCCCTCTCAGGACAGCAGTGGAGCTGGGGGTCTGAAACCCTGAGCCAGCTGGATGAAGAACCAACCACCTTCCCTAATGTGAGCAGATAAGACACATCTCAGCAACTGCAGCCGTCTCACATCCAAACTCCTTGGGAAAAAGTTTTGGAAAGCTGCGGTAACGGGGTATCCACAGAGGTCACTGCTCGCTTCATTGAGAACAGAGCTGGGCTCTCCTCAGCCAGATCCTTCTGTGTGAAGCTCGTCAAGCAGAGTAAAATCCTGTTCCAATTATGTGCTTTCCATGTGCACAAATCTCCCCCAGGAGCAGCAGTGTCAGCCACAACCTCTCATCATGCAAAGAGCCCACTGTGGAGGGCTTGTACTCAAACCACGGCGTTAACCCGGAGCAGGCTGGGAAAATGGGCTGTAAATTCCTTACTGTGGCCACTGCTGCAATGTCAACAAAGATGTGACAAAAGAAAAAAGATGGAAAAATGTGTGTTGAGCGTGCTAAGAGCACATGTAAGTGGGGAGAGTGTGGTGTCTGGTTTTTTGGAGTGTCAAGATTCCCATCCCCATTAGCATCCACAGTCCTGGACCAGCACAGGGAGGATGTGGAGCTGCTGGAGAGAGGCCAGAGGAGGCACCAGGATGAGCAGAGGGATGGAGCAGCTCTGCTGGGAGGAAAGGCTGCGAGAGCTGGGATTGTTCAGCCTGGAGAGGAGAAGCTTTGGGCTGAGCTCAGTGTGGCCTTGCAGGGCCTGAAGGAGCTGCAGGAAACCTGGAGAGAGACAATTCCCAAGGCATGGAGGGCCAGGAGCCAGGGAATGGCTTCCCAGTGCCAGAGGGCAGGGCTGGATGGGAGATTGGGCAGGAATTGTTCCCTGGCAGGGTGGGCAGGCCCTGGCACAGGGTGCCCAGAGCAGCTGGGGCTGCCCCTGGATCCCTGGCAGTGCCCAAGGCCAGGCTGGACATTGGGGCTGGGAGCAGCCTGGGACAGTGGGAGGTGTCCCTGCCATGGCAGGGGGTAGAGATGGATGATCCTTAAGTTCCCTTCCAGTCCAAGCCCTTCTGTGATTCCATTAATTGCATTTCCTTCAGTGCCAATGTTTTACCTAATTTATGAGAATCTCTGTAATTAATTCTAACCCTTTCAATTATTTTTTATCAAGAACTTCATCAATAAGAATCAGGTGAATGGTTTGATGAATAGATGAATACTCTAAAGCATGTGGGAAAAATACAAAAAAGAAAGGACTGTCTTCAAACAACTAAAAAACCGTGGTGTACATAAAGCACAAATATCTGTGTTCAACAAGACAAGGCTCAGCTTTACACACAGATTTAGTTGTGTAAAAGCACAAACAGATGTTTAGCAGTTCCCTGGTGAAAACTCTGCCTGCTCAGGACATCCTGAACTTGTTTCATGCAAGAACCATTTCTGTGTCTGGTTTCTATAACGATGCCAATTTCTTTATATCCTGGGTCTGATTTTAAACTCTGAACTTTGGATTCCCAGGAACAAGGAAAAAGAGACAAAGTTTAAAGATGGCTGTGGCTTTTCCCCACTCACACTGCAGTCATCCTTCTGAGCTGGATCATGCTTCACATGAGAAGCCCAAAGTACTTTTTCACTAAAATAACTGATTTTTGGATCAAGGATAAATTGCAGGTGTAGATTTGATGAGTAGGACTAACTTTTCTGCCAGGGATCCAGTTTTATTGTCTCTTTTCCTTACTTAACTTTATCCACAGCCAACATAAAATATGAAAATGCCCTGAGCAAGCCTCTCATCACCATGGGGTTTCCTGCTCAGCTTTATTGATTGGAGAAGTTTGGGTCAGTATTTCAACATCTCTAGCCCATACTTTTGAACTCACCTGTTGTTGCTGCAAGGAAAGAGATTTATAAGCCCTGGTACTAGGTAAATCTGAAGGGGAAAAAAAGTGAATTTATGCATTTTGGAGGGTATGAAATGACAAATTAACTTTTCCTTCTGGCCCACCTCAGCAGCAGTGTGGGAACAGGCCCAGAGCTTGTGGTGACCCACAAGGAAGTGACACTTGTTTAAGGTGGAAAACTGTGCAAAGAAAGGTATTTACATTTCCAAATCATGCACGCAAAGCTGGGAAATGCCCATGCAACTCAAATTCTACTCTCTGCTCTGCTGCTCTGTTTTGCAGAATGGAGTAAGAATCCACAGAGCATTAGTAAAAAGATTAAAAACTGAACTGTTGTGCATCTTTGAGAGCATATCCTCATATTATGATCTTCCAAAGACCCCTCACGCTACAGTGGATTTCATGGTCACCGTGTTGCCACAAATCCTGATTTGAGGGATCTGTGGGACTAGCACATTAGAATATTCATATTTTGTTATGATTTGGGCAGTTTGTGGAATTTTACTCAGAAGAAAGAAGGGGAAAGCTTTCACTGGGGATTTTTAATAATGAATAATCACAGCTAAACATAATTTAATTGGATAGTGAAAGAGAATTCCTGGTGTAGGTGCTTCATCCCATCATGAATCTCTGCAAACAGAACAGCTCATCTGAAAGCAGAAAAAGACCTTCACAAGCATTTTTATATATAAATATAAATATATTTATAGCTGTTGCCATCTCCCTCATAGTAAATATAGAGAAAGAGACACCAGTGCAACAGGTTCATGGATTCGGGGAACAACCCAAGCCGTGTGAAATTCTTCGGTCTCTGGCAAAGTGAAAAAAAAAAAAAAAAAATCACCTCTAAGTGTTGCCCTTTTAAATGCAAAACAGCTGCTGCCTCCTGGCACTGCCTGAATGCTGCACTTGACAGCAGAATTCCAGCTCCTGCTTTCCTCTGGTCGCATATCAGGGCATTATTAATATCTGTTTATGGCATTTAGATCCCCGTTTAGCAGGGATTTTGCTCTGGCTGGTGTGTTCTGTGGGAATTTGAGGTGGGAAGAGTTTGGTTGGTGAAGGACTCATCCCAGTGTTCGATGTGCTCCTTGTCCCAAGTGAAAGGGAAGGAAGTTATCCCGGCACTGTGGGATGTGCCTGCAGGTGATGCTGAGCTATCCTGTCCTGGAGTAGCTTGCTGGGATATGGAATTCCCAGGAATTACAGTAATGTGGACTCAGAATAATGATATCCCAGGGCATCACATGAGCCTGGCTGGTGCTGCAGCAACTTCCCTTTCCCTGCTGCTGTTTGCATTCCCAGGGAATCCCATCCAATTCCAGCGTGGTACCAATGGCAGTGCGCAGGCTTTACATCCACACCCTGTGTTTGGGGTACCTGACTTCCCCCTGCTCAGATCATCCCTGCCTGTGCTCTCTGCAGCTGGGAAACAAAGGTAGAAAGGCACCCAGGCAAACCCAGAAAAAGCCATCAAAGGAAAAAGTGTGGATAAATACACTGGAAAATTTGGTGGTCAGGTATTTCAGCTGCTGCAGCTCAGTGGGTGACAACCACAACCTGAATTTATTTCAGATGAGTCTCAATCTCCCTTTTGCCAACAGGAAAGGGGTAATCAATAACGTTGACTTTTTTATCCTTCTTCCTCTTTTCTTAGCATTATACAACCACTCATAACCTTATTTATTTAGGAAATAAGGCCTTTCAGGGACTTTGATCAGCCTGGCTGAAGTTTCTTCAAAGATTAACTGACTTCTTTAGAAGTAAATCAGTTTCCTCTGAAGCAGGTATTTGCTTACCACGTAACTGGGTGTCGAGAGCTGTGCAGTTATAAAGTTTGCTGGGCTCAGCTGTAGATTTCCTTAACACACACTGCTGACATCACTGAGTCTCCTCTCAGACTCTTTTTCTTTTTTTTTTTTTCCCTCTCTTTCTCCCTCCCTCCCTCTCCTCCCTCCCTCTCTCCAGTTTCTTTATTCAGGTAATTCCAACTCAGGCTTATTTCAACTTGTTTTTGACTGACAGCGAGGGAAGGGAGACTCTCTGAGGGGTTTGGTTTGTGTTGGTTTTTTTTCTGGTTTTTTTTTTAAATGCACACATGCTTTATTGAAAAGCCACCCAACCTTCTATAAAAAAGACTGTTTGACTTGTCATGACGATAACATCTAGTAAGGAATCTGAACATTGCTCTTTTACAGGTAAGAGGTATTTGTCAAAAATCCATACATGCTTAGCAGGGCTTTGGGAGCTGTGTGGAACTGGAAGCTAAGGAGTAGGTGCTTTTCCTATTTTTTTCTGTATTTTGGTAGTTTAAGGATTTAGAAACTGTGTGTAAAAGAAAAAAATTGTTTATAAAATTGTGCCTTTTCCTGGGTTTTGACATAGAGGCATTTTAGCAGTGAAGCAAAAGCTGTCACTGTTTGGTCTTTCCACTGATGTGAAGCACTGAATGTGGGGTTTGTAATGCATGGGGCTGAGATTTTTATATGTTGGGGAAGGGGACAGATGCTGAACCTGTCTTTGTCACTGTTTGCCTGCCAGGGATTTTTTCCTGTAGAAATCCAGAGTGCTGTTTGGAGTGTTGGAATCATACCTTTCAGCCAGCGCTTGCTCTTTTTTTCAATGCAGAAATCAGTTTTCACTGGCATAGTGGGAAAACTTGCCTGGAACTTTATCCTGTCCCTGTTACCTTTGTGTATAAGAGAATGGCAGTTTTCTGTGGTAGGTGTAAAAGAATGTAAACATGTCTGAGTTGGAGAACTTTAGGCATTTTCTTCCAACTTTTGCCTGTGTCTTCACATAACTTGTTTACGACAGGTCTGGCTTTTCCTCATAATCACAATCTAAGCCTGTGGTGCAAATTCCCCTCTGCTTTTCCACTGCCTCCCTTTTTATTTTCACACCGGGATCATGCTGCAGTGAGAGTTACAGATGCAATCTCTTTTTCTCCATGAGGTGCTGGTTTTGAAGAGGAACAAAGCTGGCTTTCCTTTGAGAACCAGGAGTATCCACAGCACTTTTTAACTAACCTTCTTCCCTCTCACATTGTATTTGGAGGCATTTCCAGGCCCTTTCTGATCACAGTGCTTGTGTATTTATCTACCAAGTCTGTGCTTTCTTGTGATTTTTTTTTAAGTTGAGGGGGAAAGAAGATTTGCTGCTAAAGAAATGTCTTCTTTATTTCCCAGTTATAAAATGTCACTGTGCTCTCTGCACTCCCTAATAACCAGCTAAACAGGAGGGAGGAAGCAAGCCTGGAGTGTAACACGGTGCTGGTTGTACAGTACAAACTGGCATCACTTTTATAAAGCAGAGTTGTAGACCAGACCAAAAACTTCCCCAGGAATTTCATCCCAGTAAATGAGGCATGGCCTAGAGACAAAAACAGCAGCAGATGACTTGGGCTTCAGTCTTCCAACGTACATACAATAATTCAGTCTGTTACTTTTTATAGAATTTCAAATGAAAACAAATAGTTCTTTTTTACCCTGGCTCCTCATGCAATGAAGCAAACAAGCCATTAGCCCACAGCCCTGATTGCAGCTGAATTTTTTATTGATTTATCCAGATTTCATTTAATCAGTCTGGAATATTGCTCCTGCCTCCTGTCCTGTTTCCCTCTCCTCAGACACACAGTCCACAGAGACGGGCTGTGTTCTTTGGGAACAGGTGGAGGCCAAAGCTGGGAAGGACCAAGAAAAACAGAAATGTTACTGTTTTACATGCTGAGCCTCAGAGCATTTTGAAATAAATTTTGATTCACTTTTCTTCAAGGAAAAACAAAGCAGGTTTTGGGGTGATGCCTTTTTGGTTTGTTTGCTTGATGGAGGGAAAATACCGTAGAGGCAACTTATACATGTATGAAAATTATAAAAATGATTGTTATTGTATGAAACAGTTAAAATCAACCTTGTCAATTTACTAGGAAGGAATTTATTAAATGCTAAATATCTGAAAGCTGAGCTGTCCTTAACCCCTTGGGATGAGAGAAGTCATGAGTTACTTAAGTGAGTTATTACAGGCTTGAGCATCATTTCAGCCTTCAGAGTGTCTGGATGTGTTTGTTAATATGGCAAAGGGCTTGGTGTTAATATGGCAAAGGGCTTGGTGTTAATATGGCAAAGAGTTTGGTGTTAATATGGCAAAGGGTTTGGTGTTAATACGGCAAAGGGCTTGGAGTTAATATGGCAAAGGTTTTGGTGTTAATATGGCAAAGGGCTTGGAGTTAATGTGGTAAAGAGTTTGGTGTTAATATGGCAAAGGGCTTGGCGTTAATATCGTAAAGAGTTTGGTGTTAAAATGGCAAAGGGCTTGGAGTTAATATGGCAAAGGGTTTGGTGTTAATATGGCAAAGGGCTTGGAGTTAATGTGGTAAAGAGTTTGGTGTTAAAATGGCAAAGGGCTTGGCGTTAATATGGCAAAGAGTTTGGTGTTAAAATGGCAAAGGGCTTGGCGTTAATATGGTAAAGAGTTTGGTGTTAAAATGGCAAAGGGCTTGGAGTTAATATGGCAAAGAGTTTGGCAAAAATCATGTGCATGTTCCTGGAGTAAACAGGGAAAAACAGCTCCAAGGACTGGCTGTGCATGAATTGAAACTCCTGCTCACTCTCTGCCTGGCTGTGCTGAGTGGGGTGAAATGCACGTGGAGAGCAGCCAAAAGCAGTGGATCCATCACTAACCAGAGCATCTCTGCCTCCTCCTAAGAGTAGGAAATTGTCCTGTATGACCAGTGTAGGAGATTGTCTTTGTATGGCCAGCACAGCCTGAGCTTCACAGCAAGGCAGAGGTCGTGGTCAGGCAGAAAGGGAACAAGCAGTAACAGGAGTGCCTTCAGGTATTGTCATCCTTCACTGGAAAATTATTGCTTGGACATGAAGAGGGGAGGCACATTTTTGGGATAACAGCTCTGCAGTTATTTACACCCAGTGGGAAGAAAGGTGTTTGGCAAATTTCATTTTCCAGCAGAGCCTTTTGCAAACCTTCTGCTGCCTCTGGTGAAAGTGAGGTGCTGGGACAAGGTTGGCCCCATTTAAATCCACATTTGGCTCCTTTCTGGTTTGTTTGTCTCTTGGAGATCCTCAGCTGGATTTGTCTATGCTTAGAGAGCCACTTTCTCTTTGCAACCCAAAAGTCATAAAGTAAAATAAATTTTGACAATAGTACAACCTGATCAGATTAATTTAATCTCCATTGTTTTAACAGAGGCGTTTCACTGTTGGTTCAATCTGGTTTCACATCATGTACTTTTCCTAATCTAAAATTAGCACTTTCGCATTGAGGATATATGATAAAAATGGTTATCTGTTTAATATATTACTATAATCTGTAGGGAAGGAATATATATGTAACAGTGCACCTACTTAGATGGCTTAAAATGTGTATTCTTAGCATACACTGACAAAGAGAAAAGGGTAAAATATATCATGATCAAAATTTCCCCTTTTCCTCACTAGAATTACACAGCCTAACAAAAACATATAATAATATAGATACAAAAAAAAGAAAATACCCAGAATAAATAGGATAAAATAGATGTTTACAATATTTTGACCAGTAAATAATTTTTCCTGGTTAAATGATTGTAATTTCATTTTTAATTTTCCAAGGAAAATGGCAACCAGACAAACGTTTTTGTGATTTTCTGACCTTGTCTATGAAATTTCCCCAAAGTTTCCCCTTGTTTTCTGCTCAGCAGTGATCCACTCCAAGCTGCCCACCCTTCCTTCTGGAAACTTCCATGCCAGCCTTTCCTGAACCCCTCCAGCCTCTCACCCAAGGCTTCATTTTCAGAGTAAGACCAAAGGTGTATCAGCATCTGGGAGGAGGTGTTGGAGTTGCAATTCTGATTCATTTTCTTATGCAAATGGCAAAACTTTCTCACAGAAATAGGATAAAAAAAGAAAACCGTTCAAGCCTACATTTTATTTTAGCCCCATATTGAGTTTGGTTGACTGGCACAATTGGTGGCACATGGCAGTTAATCTCTGGACTGTTCCCATCTTACTGTTTTTAGATTAAAACTCCCTTTTCCCTAAGATTAGGCAGAAAATTAATTGTTATAAGGGACTCCGTTGGAGTGCATGGTCCTAGAAGTATTTTCCTGCTCTGTTCTGTGTTTGCAGTCTAAAAAAATCCTGAAAAATTACCCAAAGAAACTCCAAACCATCAAAAAAACCTCAACCAACCAACCAACCAAAAAGCTCTGGAACTTAAATTAAAATTTGATAAAATTTAACTATATTTTTTGAACAAAAATATATAAAAATTAGCATTGACTTACTTTCTTGTCAGAATAAAATGTCCAAATTTGTGACTTGATCATGACCCAAAATAATATTTATTGGTGATAAATCTCCCTGCCCTTTGTAAGGTCTCAGACTGAAAATATAGAACTTATTTTAAGAAAATTTCTTTGGTTTTTTGAGCAGAAATCCAAAAAAAGACACATTTCAGTGGGGCAACCCCAGTGATTTATCCTCCTACTGCACCTTGGTGTGGGGCTCTGCCTTTGCAGATGTATTTTTGGTTGATAAACAGTGAAATTGCATGTGGGGACACCTTGCCTTTAAATGTTCCAGTGCTTGTTTAGAGCTTATAAATAATGATTATAGCATCAAGGAAAAGCTTTTATCTGTGATTGCTTTACAGTCCCAAGAAATACAAAGAAATACAAGAAGTTTGTTAACCACCAAGATGTCATATAAAGACTGAAAATATCTCATAAATAAATAATAACCTTTCTGTTCTCACGAGAAACTTTGATTTAAGCCTTTTTCTACATAAACTGAAATATTCAGAGTGAAATATACAAAAAAAGCTGGGAGAACGACCAGATCCTCATTCCCCAGCCTCAGAATGAAACAGTGGTCAAGAATTTGCTGAGTTCTTAAAACTCCAGGTGCTATTAACAGAAATTGCTCCTGATCTTCAGCTTTGCTCAGCTTAAGGCAGTACACACCACCAAATAATTCTGGTTTAGCTTTTTGCTCTTTATCAACTGATCACTGGCTCCCATCTTGCTGAATAGATGGCAGGCGATCCGTGGTGAAAAGCAGAGGAGGATTTGCACCACTCCATGAAAAGGGGAACCTTTGAAACAAGCAGCAGTGACGGAGGTGTAGGATGCAGGTTGTTCATATTTTGGAATTGCACAGATAAAAACATTGGGGGTGCTGGTGCCAATGGCTGGACACGAGCCCAAGGGTGCCCAGGTGGCCAAGGAGGCCACTGGCCCCTGGGCTGGGTCAGGAATTGTGTGTCCAGCAGGAGCAGGGCAGGGATTGTCCCTCTGTGCTGGGCACTGAGAGGCCCCTCGAGGGCTGTGCCCAGTTCTGGCTCCTGCAGGAGAGCCCTGGAGGGGCTGGAGCGTGTCCAGGGCAGGGAAGGGAGCTGGAAGGGGCTGGAGCCCCAGGAGCGGCTGAGGGAGCTGGGAAAGGGGCTCAGGCTGGAGCAAAGGAGGCTCAGGGGGGACCTTGTGGCTCTGCACAAGTCCCTGACAGGAGGGGGCAGCCGGGGGGGTCGGGCTCTGCTGCCGTGCCCCAAGAATGAGAGGAAAAGGCCTTAAACTGCTCCAAGGGAGGTTCAGGTTGGAGACCAGAAAAGAAAATTTCCCTGCCAGAGTGGTGAGGCCTTGGGATGAGCTGCCCAGGGAGTGCTGGAGTCACTGTCTCTGGGAGTGCTCAGGAGGAGTCTGGATGTGGCCCTTGGGGACAGGGTTTGGGATGATGCTGGCGCTGCTGGGGTGGGGCTGGATGAGCTTGAAGATCTCTTCCCACCCCTGATGATTCTGTGATTCTGTGATCATGGATGAGGGAGCCTCTTAAACCTTCAAGCTTGATGAATCCATATTTTGGTGAGGGACGTGGTGGCAGTTTCCATGTTGACATGGTACCATGGTTTGACACTGGCCCAGCGCCAGGCACCCATGAGAGCCGCTCGCTCACCCTCCCCTGTCACAGCTGGGCAGAGGAGGGAAAAGGAAAAAAAATTAACAAACACTTCATGAGCGAGATAAAGACCGGGAGAAACACATCAAGGGCAAAACAGGCTCAACTTAAGCTGCAAAGTGAATTTATTACTAACAGAATCAGAGGAAGATAATGAGAAATAAAAGAAGCCCTTAGAACATCTTCCACCCCCAAGCCCCTCCCTCCTTCCCACTGACAGTGCAGGGGAAAGGCCGTGGGGCTTTGCTCAGTTTGTCACCCAAGGTTTTGTTCCGCTGCTCAGGGAGAGGAGCCCTTCCCCTGATGAACCCTGGGGTCCCCCCACGGGAGACAGCTCTTTGTGAACTTCTGCAGCGTGGCTCCACCCTCACGAGCAGCAGTCCTGCCAAAACTGCTGCGGCGTGGGTCACTCCTCCACAGGGTGCAGTCTGCAAGGCCAGGCTGCTCCAGCCTGGGAGGCAGGGCCGCTCTCTGCACCGGGTCTCCCACTGGAGCACAGCCTCCTGCAGGCATCCACCTGCTCCGGTGTGGGCACCACCCCCGGGGTTGTGGATGAATCTCTGAATCCCCCATGGATCCCCACAGGCTGCAGGGGCAAAGCTGCTTCCACATGGCCTTCACCACGGCCTGCAGAGGAATCTCGGCTCCAGCAGCTGGAGCACCTCCTGCCCCCTTCTCCACTGACCCTGGTGTTGTCCGTGTTGTTTCCCTCACATGTTCTCACGCTTCCCCTCTTCTCTGGCCAGGGGAAAACTGTGCGTACCACTTTGTTTTGATTTCCTTCTTAAATCTCTCATCACAGAGGCCTTACCAACCTCTCTCATTGGCCCAGCTTTGGCCAGAAGCGTGTCCATCTTCAGAGCCATCAGGGATTGGCTCTGCTGGACATGGTAGAAGCTTCCAGCAGCTTCTCACAGCAGCCACCTCTGTGGCCCCCACACTACCCAAAACCAGGCCATACCAAACCAATACACATGGACAACCAAGCTGTCCTGTGGCAGGGAATGTCATAGGCCAGAGCCTTTAAAACAGAGCAGTCATATCCTACAGCTTATTTTAGATTCCTGGATAGGTTGTTTTTATATAAGAAACATGTTCATAAACTTCAGTGCCTAATCTGCATTTTTTACAACAACTAAACTGTGTGTGATGGAAAGGGCACATCATGGTGTGTAACCTTACCTGGGATCCCACACAGCACAGCATTTCCCATGGGATTTCACCCGAAAGGCTTCAGCAGTACAAGTCACCCTGACCTGTATTTATTTGGATAATCTGACTTAAAATGCACACCTGTGCCAGGTAATTAACATGTATAATTCTCATCTTTCCAGGACAAGAGGGGTACCTTCACATACACTGGAACAGTTGATTTTCACGGAATAAACAAACTTGGCAGCTTTCAAAAGCTCCGGCCTTGCTATAGAGGTGCAAGGAAAAGACAATTTCAGCTTTCTAAAAGTTCAGGATCTGGTCTCAGGTCATCAGGCACTGCAGGGAGATGGGCACATCCATCCCTCAAAGTATCCCAGGTTTCCATCCTGGAAAAATGCATGCTTCCAAGAAAACCAATCACTCGTTATCTGTGCTGATGCTGAACATAGCCTACAGTCAGAACAAATTATTTCTCACAGCACAGCAGGTCCTCAACACACTTTGCAGTCAGGTGAACAAAAAGGAAAACGTTGAACATGCTCTAAATTATTTCAGATCTAACAGTGAGTGACACACAGGAGGAACTTTGTAGGTGAACACAACGATGGGGAGAAGTTTGTTGTGATGTATCTCAAAACAGGTGGATTTTCAGGACATGGGGAAGAGGGGAATTTCATTTATGTCACATGGGAAGCTATTGTGGAATTGGAGAAGAGAAATCTAAACTAGGAACAGAGCAAAAAACCCCCAGGGATTGATTTGATGACAAAGAGGAATGAGATGCCAACAAAGAGCAGAAGAAAGCAGAGCTATGGGGACCAGGGCAGCAGCTGTGGAAAGGTTAGACTGTGACCTTTAGGGGTATAAAGAAGTGAAAGAAGTGTTTGAATTAAGGAAGGAAAAATTAAAATGGTCAAAAGAGCAGAAAAGAAATAAGATTTTTATCCCAGAAGTTTTGAGTGGGACAGATGAGAATGACTTAGCAGGAGGAGCACTGGGACATGTTAATTAATAAACTGAAACTCTGGACTGAAAGAAAAGTTGGATTTTGGAGATGCTGTGGCACCAAGCTGCCTGCACCAGAAGTCTGAGCCGTGCAGCAAGTGGAACAGGGCAAGAACTTTTCAGGAAGAGTTTTTCCTTTGGGAAAGGCTGGATTTGACAGGGTGTCACCAGGACAGCGCATGGAGGAGTTTTCTGCTTTGCCTCTAAGCTGCCACCTGGCTGGTGGAGTGACAGTCCCTGGACTTTCAGCAGTGCCATTATCTTAACCCCATCTGAAATCTGCTGCAATTTGAGATATTCACAGCCCTGCTCAGCTGCTTTTTGTCACTACTTATCTTCAGGACTTACCTGCAAAATATGACTTCTCTTCAAACAGCTCTAAAATAGAATATAAACAGCACGAAAATAACACATAAAGGTTTACCAGTTACACATTTCCCATCAAGTGTGTTTTCCAATGAAAATGGAGGGTTTATTAAATATTACAGGAAAAGTACAGAGGGTTAGAGATCAAAAAAGGTTGATTTTTCCACTGGAAGAATGATCTCTTGTGGGAGATGCAGCTGATTTCCTCATTCCCCAGTTATTCTTTGTGCCTAGACTGAATTTCCATTGATGCATCAAGCCTTATTACAAGGCGACAGAAAATAATTGGGGAACGGTGGTATTTTTTGTTCTCATAAATCAGGCAGCTTGGAAAACATCAAAGTGCCTCCTGAAGTCCACGGCATCTGTAAAAAACTCACAAAAAAACAAGGTAGAGGAGCTGCTGAGCGTTGTAGGGTTTTAAAAATAAGTTTGCGGTGTCCTGAGCGCAGTCGGAAAAAATTCTCGGCAGAGCAGGAACAATGTTCTATTCAGCCTGATTACCCCAGTGATCAAAGCTGGACCTTCCCAACTGTAAAAGATTGCAGGAGCTTTGGAGATGACATGGGATCATAAAGGAGCAGCCATAAAGATAAGGGATGTGTAAATAAACCAGCAAAACAGGCTCCTTTGAGTGTAAGGAAACGCAGGGGCTTTGAAAAGCAGCGTGAGATTTTTGTCTTGTTTGGGCACACTATCACTGCTTTTATGGAGGTTCCTAAGGAACTGTGAGAAAAATGAGGAGGGAACTGTAGTTGTGTTGCCAGATCCCAACAACCAGGACAGGCTGTGTCCCTCCAAGTGTCACTTGTCACCAAACCAACCCATGTGGTCCTTACAGTTGGCTGAGACTTTTCAACCAGGTTTAGATGGGGAAAAAAAACCCCAAACTATTTTGAAAAGTAAAAAAATTGTATTTTGTCTTTGTGGAAGCGAGATGTCACAATCTGTCACTCCAAGGTGTGTTTTGTTCCTCACCTGACTTAAATAAGACACACACACATATCTGTGCAAACCTCAAAAAAAAAGGTTTAGTTTTTGGTTTGAACAAACAGCCAGAACAACCTTTTTTTCTTTTGATTTGGTTTTTTTTTATTTTATTTTGCCAGAAAAGTTGAAACTATTTTTGCTTTTGTTTTTTTTTTAATTTTGTTTTTCTATTTCTGGTTTGGCGAGAAAATCCAAAAACACTGATGTGCACCAGTACTTTCATGCTATTTCCTCCCTTTCCGAAGCCACAGTCTCTGCAGCAGACTGAGGGGTCTGTGTCATGGAAATTGGCAGGGATCAAACAATTTGGGAAAGCAACGAGGAAAACAAAGATTCTTTTCCCTCCGATTCCTTGGGAGTTTATCTGGAAGACACACAGAGCTGGGCTGTGTAACTTCCCAGTCAAGAAACTCAGGAAACAGCTTCTTCTTAAAAATATATCCATTTTTATTCCAATTTTTGCAGATCTGTGAGTGACAATAAGCTCCTGCACAATGTTAGCATGTTGCTGATGGAAAGGATAAATAATTAACCTGGCCTATTTTAATTTCCATCACCTAAGAGTGAAGGGGTACAAAGCAGCCCACGTCTTTAAAGCCATGGGCTAATTTCAGCTTGGCTTGGCAGGTGAACAGAGGCTTCAGAAATTATGTTCCAACAAGCTCCATGAAACCAGGGAGCTCTGGAAGCCAGAGAGGCTTTATTAATGCCTTCCCTGAGAAGAGGAAATCAAGGGGGACCAGCCTTAACCAGGCATCAGAGAATCCCCATGGAGGCCAGAGAAATGGAAAAGGCTTTGAACAGAGCTTGTGTGTTGTTACAGCCCTTGGCCCACCACCTTTCCCCAGGTTCAAATCCAGGTTGGATGGGGTTTGGAGCAACCTAGGATAGTGGAAGGTGTCCCTGCCTATGGTAGGGGTGGAATGGGATGGGGTTTAAGGTCCCTTCCAACCCAAACCATTCTGGGATTCCATGAATTTGCTGGTAGCCCTGTTAAAGGGAGCAGAGAATGACACAGCTGAAGCCATTTCCACCTGAAACCCCCCAAAGTTTCTCACCATTAATCTTTGATTTTCTGTCACCCCCCTACAAAAATACCAGAGCACTCAGGAGCATTAAGTACTTCATATGAACAGAATGGAATTTTACCAACAACCAGCTATTTTTGCTTCACACTTACTAATTTTTAAATCTCCTCAGCACTCCACAATTCCAGCTCGAAGTCCCAAGAAAGCACTGGGGCTCAGAACCCCATAAACCTCAGGAACAGAGCATTCCCATGGACAACATTGAGGTTCTTTCCTTTTTCTGCTCTGAAATCACAGGTATAACTAAATTCTTCCTTCTCCCCTACATGCTTCTCCCCCTAAAATGCGCAGGAGTGGAAAAAAGGGCATTTTTCCATTCATTGCAAGGAGAGTAGGGAAGCTTGGCACACGAGTGAGCTATGTACTGGAATTTGGGTGGGTCTAGGAAAAAGCACAGACTTCAGTGGAAAACATATATGGGTGTGTGTGTATGTGTGAGCAAAAGCCTTTTAAACCTTAAATTAACCACATCCATGGATTGGTCAGGAACAAGAAAAAGGAAAAAAAAAAAAAAGAGAAAGCTGCCCTGAAACAAAACTCTTGGGCAGTGCTGAGGATAAGCAACCCTACTCCAACAGGGAAGTGTCCCTGATATCTTTAATTCTTGCCTGACCACCTCAGAGAGGCAGGTGAAAGGCCCTGGTTTGTACATCAGTCCAGAATTTTAGAGGTTTAGAGGACCCCCAGGACCATTTCTGTCCTCTTGGGAGCTGGTGAGGGGCAGCAGCAGGACTGGGACAGGGATGGGGACAGGAATGGGGACAGCGTGTGTGAGCCCCAGGGTGACCCTAGCACACCTTTGGGAGGTGTTTTAGCAAAGGACTTTGCTCTCAGACCACAGCCCCATGGGGTGGTTCCTGGCCCTTGTGGATGTGTCCAAGACTGGACATTTGAGGAGATGATTTTGTTTCAAGATGTAGAGACTTTATTAAGGGCAATAATGGCCCAAAGGGGGACGTGTGTAAAAGATGATGCATCCCCACCTGACTTTAGATACAGCAAAATCTCCCACATCAATATTCTAGATTTGCAACTGCTTGTGCTTTATAGACCTGGGAAGCACAGAATCACAGAATCTTCTCAGTTGGAAGGGTCCCACAAGGACCATCAAACCCAACTTTTAAGGGAAAGACCCATACAGGGGCTGAATCCCCAACCTTGGTGTTTTTAGCACCAGGCTCCAACCAGCTGAGCTCACACACCATGGAATGATATTTTAAATAGTAGAAATAAACCTCTGACTTCTATGTAAGTGCACATAAATGCTTGCCTGTGAAATATCACATCCTGAATTTATTGGACACTCTTGAATTTTCTTTCCAGCATTTAAAAATTTTGAAGTTTTGTTTTGGTGAAGTAGCTTCCAAACATTTGTTTGAGAGGAAGCAAAGCTTGCTCTCCATTTATCAGACCTGGAAAATCAAGGGAAATGGGTGCTTCATGCAATTTGAAATCTTTGTAGTGCAGAGAAAACAGGGTAGGAATGAACATTTTTGAAGCTGCTGTGCCCCTCAAAGAGAAAATTGTCCACGCTTACTCTAATTCACAGTAAAGAAATTAATAATCAAAAAATAAGTCAGTTATATTTGCCCCTGCTGTGCCAGCAGCATCATCTGTGCTTTGCCTAAGAGAGAAAGGCATCCAATTTTAAAATAATTTAGGTTTGGGTGAGAGAAGTGGGTACTTTGTCTCACAGGCTGCATTTTGCCAGCATGAGAGAAGAGTCTCTTTTTGAAAACATTTTCCACAGTGTGAACTTGTTCACACAGGCAGGGCAATTCTTCATAACCAAATAACTTCCTGAGAAAATCAGCTTGCAACAAGACAAAACCATCCATCCTTCTTTCTTGGAAATGTGCTTTGTAGGATTGAAACCATCACCACTCCTAATTCACTGGTGTGTCCTGGCGTGCAGAGGTGACAAGAATTTGCATTATTTAGCAGGTTACTCTGTATTTATCATTGCTCTGCCTACATGAAGCAGCACAAATCAGCCACAACAAACAGGTAAAAGAGATCCAGGAACTCTTTTATAGGAAAAACTTTACTCCAGTAACAGCATCCACCTTCCTGCTGGGTCAAGGTGTGCTGTTTCCCCAGTTGGATTTTATTTTGTCCACATTAGGAATAGATGAAGAAAAGGCTAACAATACACAGACCTTTAAATAATTTTTTTTTTTGTCCCTTACCAGCTTCCTGGCCTTTTGCACCCCTACCATTACTTTCAATAATATCGAGGTTTTTAGACATTTAAAAGGCACATGAATTTTAATACTTTTTTGGTGGAAAACTCTTTTCAGAGCCTGATATTTCAGTGTTGAGATTTAGTGGCTGCACAGAGATGGAAAATTATGGGCAGGTTTATTTCTGCAGAGTATATGTACATAGTATTTGTGGGGTACTCATGGGGTATTAAAGCAACTCTTAATGAGCTCGTGGCATGGGCTAAAGGAGAGCCGTGATTTACTGGAAATGTGATTTATGGGGAGAAAGCAGAGCAAAAACTCTGCCCCAGCAGCAGCCTGACACCCTGCAGGGAGCCTCACCCCCAACCACACCTCCACCCAGCTCTGAGAGAGCCCTGGTGTGCAGTGACTAATTAAAAACAAACCCCAACTTGACTGGGACACGGTGCAATGAACTGGCACCACAAATTGTAATTAAAAAGAGCTGCTGAGCCCCTGGATATGTTCCTTCCTTGTAGGGTTGGGACACAGGTAGGAGGTGATGCTTGTGAGGTGCTGGAGCCTGGTGTCTGATGTTGGGTTTGGGGCGTCAGGGGATCTGTCATGAAAAAAATAAAGAGGGGCACAAAAACCTGTAAATTGTCTGCTCTAACTGGTCTGAAATGCCCCATTGCTACCTGATGTCTTTCCTGTCCCAGCTGAGAGTCAGGGAGAAGCAGCAGCCCTGAAGAAGGCAGCCTTGCAGCTGTTTTATCCAAATTTTTGAACGACCAGCAAAGCGCTAACTTTTCTCCCTGCCATGACTTGGCACGCTCCTCTTCATTTCCAACCACCTGCTGACAACTGAAATTAAAAATCCAAGGAAATGTCTGGGTTTGGGTTTGTTTGCTTGCTTGTTTTTAAACAAAACCAGATTTTTATTAGGCCAAGAAATGAATTTGGAGGAAAAAAGCAAACAAACAAGAAAAGAAAGCAGAACAGTTTTCTGTTCCACTAACCCCTCTTCAGCTCTGAAACAGATGCAGGAGATTTCAAACCAGCTGCAGACTGGCAAATCAGTTGCTCTGAGTTTGACTTTATTATAATTATTACTACTATTCAAAGTGATGAAGTGATTCAAAGTGATGGATGAGTACTGAGAAGGTTAAAAACAAGGTGCTGTCCTTTATCTGCTGTGAAAGAAGGTAAAGCAAGGACACAGCCAACCTGTGGTGAGCAGGGAATGACAGTCCCAGAAAGCTTATCATGGAATCATGGAAAGGTTTGGGTTGGAAGGGACCTTAAAACCATCTCATTCCAACCCCCTGCCGTGGCCAGGGACACCTTCCCCTAACCCACGCTGCTCCAAGCCCCAATGTCCAGCCTGGCCTTGGGCACTGCCAGGGATCCAGGGGCAGCCCCAGCTGCCCAGGGGCCTCCCCACCCTCCCAGGGAGCAATTCCTTCCCAGTATCTAAAGCTTCCCTCCTTTAGCTTAAAGCCATTCCCCCTTGTCCTGTCACACCCTGTCCTTGTGAAAGGCCCCTCTCCAGCCCCCTTCAGGCACTGGAAGGCTCCTATTGGGTTTCTCTCGCAGCAGTCCAGTCCAGTCCCTTTGTTCTCGTGCTGACCTGGGAGGAGATTCCCTTCCCTGTGAACTTTTTCCAACTTAACCTGATCAGTAAATGGCTTCAGACTCATTATTTTCTATCTTGTTGCCTAAAGCTGCCACCCTGTGACTCAAATACTGGAAGGAAACACAGACACCCCTCATTTGGGTACAGAAACATGAAACTCTTGGCACATGAGCTATGCAGGAGGATTATTGCCAGATTTATACCCAGCAGCATCCAAAGAGGCTGAAATCAAGGGAAAACATGCCTTTGGGGCAAACAACTCACCCACCTTGAGCCTCAGCCCTGAAATCAGACAAAAAAGGTAGCACCAACCTCTCTGGGTGCCTTTTCCCTGGGAGCTGTGCTCTGGAGAGGTGGCCTGTCCCCACTCTGGGATGGGGAAGGCAGCAGGAGCTGTGTGAAAACACTCTCCCAGCAGCCAGAGCAGCTGGCTGGTCAAGGGCCCGTTCCCAAAAAAGGAATTAAGTACTTAGGAAGGACTTAGGTAGGCCTGAGTTGAGTAAGTGAAAAACTATTTTGCAGAAAATCCCTGCCCAGCTTCTGTTTGGTGCTGGAATGTGTACAGGTGTCTTCATCCCCGACCCTCACCCTGCTGGGTGCCCAGGAGCTCTGCGTTCAGGCATGCCACAAAACACCACATGGATTAATTTATCTCATGTGTAAGCGGGAAGAGCCAAAAAATGAGGCATTCCTTGGCTTGTCTTCAATCTTCTCCCAATATTCTCCCCTGCCCTGCTCCTCCACCTCCCTCCTGCACTGCAAAGCTCCCCAAACTGTGTGGCTGCTGCCACTTGTGTTCCCAAATCTGATCCTTGGAGGTGAAGGTGAGACTCCTCCCTGAGTCTGAGGCTTTGTTCCCACATTGCTGACTGATAAGGAGCTGAGAGGATGGGGAAGGGAGACCTTGCACTAATTGAAGCTTTCCAAAGTTTGAAATCACTGAAAACAGAGTTGTTGCTGCCTATGGCAGGGGGTTGGAACGAGATGACCTTTAAGGTCCCTTGCAACCCAAACCTTTCTGTGGTTCCATGATTCTCTGATGTGATGGAGAGGTCAGGAATGGGTGATGTGAGCCTACAGGGAGATTTTTGCTGAACATAAAGCATTCTGCAGTGAGCTACACACTTTCCTGGTGGTGGGGTAAGCACTCTTGGTTTGGATCTTTTGATTCACAGAGAGTGGGAAGGGGAGAGGAACGGGGTACAGAGCAAAATGAGAGAAAGCAGGATAATGAGTGACACCCTTGTGGTAAGGAGAAATACCTCAGGGAGAAAGAATGACAAGATTTGGCTGTTGGAAGTCCCCATGTACATTCTGGAAGGGGAGAGTGGAGAAACAGTGGCAGTGACTGCAGAACAGGACAACAGTTGGCATTAAGCTCTCTGAAAGTTTAGCCCTGGCTTTATATTGGCTGCTAAGCTCGACTGGGGTAGGACATCACTCCTGTTTAGTCCCAGCTTAGCTCCTTCTCTGTGCTGAGCGGTTTAATGTTCCCACAGCAGCCCAAGATGTAACTGAAAGTGGAAGCGCAGGGTATGAGCTCCATAAGCAAAATGCAGAAATAAATGTCCCTTTCAGCCTTGCAGAACAGCTCTGGCACCCAACTTCCCAGAAACAGAGAGGGCAGGATCCCGGGAGTCTGTTCAGACTTGTCTGCATAGAAAGAGCCAGGGATGGTTTGCACAGCAAGAATGAGGAAAGGGTTTGTGGGTGGGAAGAGCATCATGGCATGGGCAGGTTTTAAATGCTTAACTGCGCTCTCCCAGTGTTTGAAAAGACTTTGGAGCAACAGTGTGCCAGCAAGGGAGGCATTCTAAAGTATGTTACGCTGCCATGCTGAAGAAAAGCCATTTGTAAAAAATAAAAGAAGCGGGACAGGTTTCTAGGGAACCTTTCTTTCTTTCCCAGCTGTGCATAAACCATAATGCTGAGCACAAAAAGGAGAGTTTCGTGAAGTGAGGAGTTTGTTTGCTTCTTCCTGGAAGAACACTTTGGTGTACTTGAAGCATGTGCACGGCCAAGTCCCCTGCTCATCCCCAGAGCCCAGGCCAGAGGCTGGAGGGCAGGATTTTGGAAGGGTGGGTGCTCACTTCCAGTGTGTTAGCTGCTCACACCCTTGCAGGACATGCTTTTTCTCCTCTTGGAGGCCTTGGGAATCACTGGGAGCTTGTCCACTAATTTTAACAAGCTTTGAGTCATCTTTTGCCTCCTCTCTGCCTTCTTGGTTGTTTTTCTATTTCTTTGCATCAGTGTAGCTCCGAAGGAGGCTCCTCTGTGTAAATCCATAGTTACTGCAAAGCCTTACACCCTGCCCTGGGAAACAACAACATTCCTGGGCAAATCTCCCTCAGAGACAACACACCTGAGACTTGCCCACCTTTAATTCATCTTCCATGCCCAGCAGTCAGCAGCCTAGGAGAGACAGATGGATTTGGGTTTTCACTTCCTTACCACTGCTCTGTGAATGGTTGTTGCCCTGGCTTTGCTGTGACTGATGTAAAACCCATCTCTGGCTTGACCACTGCACCCCTTAGCCCTCCCTGTCCTGCCCTGGGACGTGCCCCTGCTTTCACCTGCTCCTGGTGCCCAAAATGGAGAGAGTGACCATTCCCAGGGCTGCCCTGTGCTGATGGGTGGCTCCAAGGTGGCAGCTGAAGGCACAGCTTTGGGAGCTGATTTTGACTTGGGGTGTATTTACGGTTCTCTTGTCTCAGTCTTTCTGTGATAAAACCCCAAAATGTGTAAGTTTAGCTTTTCAAGCCTGCCTGTCACCACTCCCTGGTGGCTCCTAGCACTGAAGGGCTCTTTTTGCAGCCCAGGGTAGCAGTGTCCAGCCGTGTGGCTATGCCAGAGGCAAAGCACCCTTTTGCAGCTTCTCCTTCCCTCCCTCCCTCCTCTTCTGCTCCTTTTGAATTCCATAACTCAGCCCCCGAGGAGGATTTTGCTGGTTGACAGTTGTACAGCATAACCTGGTGCACAGCCCAGAGGGAGGAGGATGTTCATGCTACGCAGAGCACTGAGAATTCAGGAGGCACTTTTGTAACCTACTGAACCACATCAGACCTAGGAAAGATCTGAAGATTATGCAGCCCTCCTCAGTGTTTTCTTTCCTCACCCCTGCCTTTTCATTTTCCCGATGCCAAGCCTGCTAATGGTTTTTTGCCGCTTGAAAAAACAGCTCAAGCTCTGCCCCCGTATCGGAGTGGCAGCGAAGCATGTGTGAGGATTTGCTCCAGTGGCAAAGCCATATCTGATTGGGAAAAAAAGAAAACAGCTGAGGCCCTTCGAACAAGTCATGCTCCTGTACGCTTTTAATCACTTGTGTCTGCCAAGAGAGATCTTGCACAAGCAAAGCTGGCTCCATGCAAGAGGAACATTTTTGCGTGTATGCAAGCTGGCTTCGGCTCGCTGATAATGTGCTCCCTGGAAGCAGTGGTAATGTGCTGGTTAGATCCCTGGCTGCTGGAATTACCTTAATGTCAAGGTATTCATGCTTGGTGGTTTGGTATGTAGCTCTACGTTTTATTGGCTTTGTCTGCACTGAACTTCCATATGCTCTGAGGGGGAGTCTCCTTTGGTTGCTCCAAAGGGCTGGTGAGGAAAAGAGGTATTTCAGAGGACATTAGAATGCTCGACAAGCCTGAGACAATTTCATTTTCTTCCCTCTTGAAGTATGTTTCCTTCACTCTCCTTCAGCTCAATTTTATTTGCAGTGCCACTTTGATTTACAGCAATAAAAAGTAATTTATCAGTGTAAAATCAGTTAGGGAACAGACAGAAGAAGTTCTTTTAATTTAAAAATGTGTATTACTCTTATTACTTAAGCTTGTTTGCTCATAGTAACTTACTGTGGTAGATGTGCTTTGTGATTTAGAGTGAGCATAAAGCAAACAAACCAAAGAATTTTGGCTGAGGTGCTGGGTTGTCAGAGCAGAGAGTGTAAGGTGCCTCTATAAGATGGGAAATAGCAATGCAGGTGTTATGATGTATTTTTTACACATACAGACATCCATGAATCATTTATTTTGGGATATTATAGTGGTCACTTCACTCAGGAAGCACTGGGGAAGTGGGGGCAGGAGAGAATCCTCCTCTGAAGCCCTTATTTCTTTTTTCTACTGATGGTTTCGTCAGAGTTTCTTCCCCCAAGTGATTGCTGCTGGCTGCTGCCAGTGATAAGGGAGGGGAGCAGAGGCAGCATGACAGATCCTCTCTTCCTGTGGCAGTGTGGCAGAGGAGGGAAGTATTTCTGCAGGGAAAGGAAACCAAGAGGAATTTCTCTGGGGAGGAAGAGAGCACTAGAGGAATTCAGGATCACACAGGAAAGAGTGATGTGAGAGAGAAAAAAAAAGTAGGAAGCAAATCAACACAAAAAATACCCTGACACCAAAAAAAGCGCCAGAAATTGGCTGGGATCCATTTCAGGAAGTGGCTGTAAAGCTGAGTAACTTTGTCACAAATCAGGGGAGAACACAGAAGATGATGGGGGAGCTCTGAAAAAGCCTCTTTCACCTATGGCAGACTCCAAAGTTTCCTGCTCTGCCACATGTGGGGATCAAGCTTACACATGGGGACAGGGGAGATGGACAGTGAGAAACAGCCTTGGCTGTGAGCTGGACCAGTCTGGAGTGTGCCAGCCTTGTCCTGGGCTGCACCACAGCTTCACTTCTCGGCTTAAAATGTGAAATGGCAAATTTTGCAGCTGTGCCTCTCTCTGTTGGGGCAGCCCAGGGAAGACATTGTGCTTTGAAACTTCCTTCCTGCCTCCCATCTCTTGGGGGAAGCTCTTCTGCTGTGGCATTTTGGTGTCATATCTGTGGTGCCGTCCTTTAGCAGGTCTGGAAATGTGGGAGGCTGCTGTGTCAGGATTCTTTTCATTTGGGGCTCTTGGACAGGGAACAACCTATTCCAGGGCAGGCCAGAGACAGGGGCAGGAGCTCTTACCAGGCTCTTGTGAGAGTTGAACCTTTTCCTTCCCTGGGATGGTGGGCAGGCCCTGGCACAGGGTGCCCAGAGCAGCTGGGGCTGCCCCTGGATCCCTGGCAGTGTCCAAGGCCAGGCTGGACATTGGGGCTTGGAGCAGCCTGGCACAGTGGAAGGTGTCCCTGCCATGGCAGGAGTGGCACTGGATGGGCTTTGAGGTCCCTTCCAACCCAAACCATTCCATGATTCTATGACTGTTGTTATTCCCACTGCATCCCACACACACATACCGACCACTGGTGCAGGATCCAGTGTCTCCTGGGGATGGTGAGTGTGGAGAGCTGAGTGTCCACGTGCCTTGGGCCATCCCTGACCTTGGACAGGTAACTCTGACCTTCAGACACCCCGGGAGCCCTGTCCCTGCCCCTCCAGCCCAACCCCACCAGCTGGATCTCCAAGGAGGGAAGGTGGAGCCTTGGCTGTCCCCATCCCTGTGACCTCCAGGGGAGGAGGAGCTGTCAGCCCTGGGAATTGCTCCCAGGAGCAGGCATCCAGGTAGGCTGAGCAAGGGGGTGGGATGGGGATGTGCCTCCAACACCGGAGCAGAGATCCCAGCTATCTCCTGGCACAGCAACTGGTGTCAGGGAAACTTGTTCCGGTGCTGTGGAAGCACTGGCTAAGGGGAAGTGTGCTTGAGAGGGAGAAGTGTACTGATCTCAGGACAGACTTTTGGGCATGTTTTATATCCATGTCCTATCCAGGGAGAGGCTTGGTGTGTTCCCTAAGGAACATGCACTTGCCTGAAAGGTTTCCCATTAGAGGCTGCACATATTTACCTCCCCCTGACAGCAATGCTGGGGTTTGAGTTGGCCTGAAGAGCAGTTGCATGTACAGTCCTTCCCAGCCCTACCCCTCCCAGCCCCCACATTTCCTCCCGTTGTTCTTTTTCAGATCACTTGAAGGTTTTTTCCTGTTTATTATCCGGACATGCTGCGCTCTGTGTGTTGATTTGACTGTCACATAAGGAATCTCCTACTGCGATCATGGATGCACTCCTTTTTTCATAAATATATATATATCTGTGGCAATGGTTCTTAGCTATGGAAGAGAAATGCTGGTGATTAAACCAAAACTGGTACCAGCTACAGTTGTTAATGGGGGATAAGTTTAATCACCCTTTCCCAGAAAATCTGCAACAGTGTGATGAGTACAGTCACAAACAAAAATTCTCCTTAATTGACATAACAGGAAAGGTACTTCAGTGAGCAATTATGCTGATGTCCTGGGCTGGCACATGTGTGTGCCACAAATATATCTTGTACTTCCTGCAAAATTCTTTTAAGTAGCTATAAGGAAGACTTTTTTTTTTTTTTTCTTCTCATTTATTTTTTTCCAGCGGTTGGCGAAAACTAATCACTGACTTGGAGGCTCTTTTTGAGGAAAACAATGGGACAAAACAATGCCTTTTTGTGAGACCTGCCAAAGCACAAAGGATGCATGGGATGTTTTTTTTCTTTGTTGCTTTTGTCAGCAGGAAGTTTTGTTGTTGGGAACGACTATAACATGCACTGTCCTTGCTCTACGTAATCGCTGTCTGGTCCTGCGAGCCGGGTCCCGTCCGTGCCTCGTCCAGCTGGCACGGGCAGGGCTCTGCCTCACCCCGGGGGCTCTGCCCAGCCCTGGGTGCCCGCACTCTCCCTCTCCCTCCGGACTGATGCCCAGTAAACAAACCCAGGAGTCGGGTGCTCTAATGATTGCTGGGGTCGCGCAGGTCAGGGCCCACGTTTAGAATGCTGACTTTGTGAATTACTTCCTTTAAAAAATTTTTTTTTGTTTTTTTTTCCTTCAGACGGCTTAAAATGTGGGAGTGCTGTCCAGTGCAAACAGCTTCAGAGTGTTGCATCCAGGTGTAAATATTCCAAACCTTGCCTTTGATGTGCTCAGGTCTGCTTTGTTTCCCTCTAGGTTAGTTGTAGGTCCGTAACAAAGAGCCAGATCCGACTGAGTAAATCACTTGTGGAAGTTAATTGTTCCCAGTGAAAGCTGGTCTGGCTCATTCTGCCTCCGTCGCAGGAAGGGACAGAGGTGGTGAGCTGGATCTGCGTTCTGAACCCAGGCGACTTTAATTCTGATCAGATGTCTCTCTTCAGGGCATTAAAGAAAACCTGCTCACTAATCAAAAAGAGCCTCTTCTCTAGAGAAACGTAAGGAAAATATATATTTAATGCCTTTTACAGAAATAAAGTATTGATATAAAATTTCAGCTTTGACAAATTTCTTTTGCAGGCTATCATAAAAGAGACCTACTTCTCCATACTTGGCAGGCACCAGAATCAAAGAATGATTTTTTTTTTTTTCCTGGAAACAAAAAAAGAATATCAAATTATTTGTAATGTCAGATACTGTACAGTGGTAACTTTATATTCCAGCTGTTTTTATTCACTGCTGCTGTGTTTAGATTATGTTTGTGCTTCTCTCCATCAACATTTTCAAATGCTTCTCAGAGTCAGCGCTGGTCTCATTAAGTAACAGCCTTCTTTTCTTCTCTCCTCAGGACTGAAGCAGTGAGGATGGAACCCACGAAGATCAACATGTCCCGCGTGCCCCTGGTCAACGGTGGCATCGACACCGCCATGCTCAAGGCACACAAACCCCGCGTGATGTCCAAGAGCGGCCACAGCAACGTGAGGATTGACAAAGTCGATGGCATTTACCTGCTCTACCTGCAGGATCTGTGGACTACAGTCATAGACATGAAGTGGAGGTACAAACTCACCCTGTTTGCTGCTACTTTTGTCATGACCTGGTTCCTCTTTGGGGTGATCTACTACGCCATCGCTTTCCTTCACGGGGACTTGGAAATGAACAAGTTCTCCCCAAAGCGGGAGCCGTGCGTGAAGAACGTGGACTCCCTGACTGGGGCATTCCTCTTCTCCCTGGAGTCCCAGACAACCATTGGCTATGGATTTCGTTTCATCACAGAAGAGTGTCCCCACGCCATCTTCTTGCTTGTGGCCCAGCTGGTCATCACCACCCTGATTGAGATCTTCATCACAGGTACCTTCCTGGCCAAGATTGCGAGGCCGAAGAAAAGGGCAGAGACCATTAAATTCAGCCACTGCGCCGTCATCACCAAACACAACGGGGAGCTTTGCCTGGTGATCAGAGTGGCAAACATGAGGAAGAGCCTCCTGATACAGTGTCAGCTCTCTGGGAAGCTTCTTCAGACCTACGAAACCAAAGAAGGGGAGAGGATTCTGCTGAACCAAGCCAGTGTCAAATTCAATGTTGACTCCTCTTCGGAGAGTCCATTTCTCATTTTGCCTTTAACCTTCTACCACATTTTGGATGAAAGCAGCCCTCTGAGAGACCTCACACCTCAAAACCTCAAGGAGAAGGACTTTGAGCTTGTGGTGCTCCTGAACGCCACGGTGGAGTCCACCAGTGCTGTCTGCCAGAGCAGGACTTCCTACATCCCTGAGGAGATCCACTGGGGCTACGAGTTCGTGCCTGTGGTTTCCCTCTCTCCAAACGGAAAGTACGTGGCGGATTTCAGCCAGTTTGAGAAGATCAGGAGAAGCACAGATTCTACTTTTTACAGTGTGGACTCTGAAAAGCAAAAGCTGGAGGAGAAATACAGGCAGGAAGACCAAAGAGAGAGGGAACTGAGAACAATGTTGTTACAGCAAAGTAATGTTTGATTGGATGGACAAATTATTCTGAATAATCCTTTTTCTGCAAACTGAAAAAACCCACACTTTCTGTGCTGTATGTCTGCTGTGAAACCAGAAGTAAAGTCCTTTTCAGGATTATTTCCTTTTCAGTCCTATTTCAGCAAATAGCTTTGGTGTACAGTAAATCTACCCCTTTGGCCGAGTTGTTAATCAAGTATCTTGTAATCAGGCAGCATTTCTTTGTTCCTGATCATGACTTAGCAAAATTGGGTTTGTATTAAACCTCTGCCTTATGCCACCACTGAAAGCAGACACGCCACTTTCCGTTTGGAAAGTGAAACTGGACGCACTGTACTGATTCCCTCAAATATTTATTTGACGTGGTTTTACTGTGAACATGCAGGGACAGCACACAGCACTGCTAGAGGGAAACGTCCTCCTTTGAAATATGCATATTTAAAATCTATATTCTCGTACCAGGGATCGCCTGCCTGGGGATTCCTGGCACTGAAAGTAAGTTGATTGGAGAGACAGATGGTTGGATGTGGGAAGAACTTCAGGGAGGGGTTAAACTCCTTCTTAAATCTCGAAGGAGTGGGACAGAGCAGTGCTGGGTGGTGAGGAAGAGAACTCGCTCTCTGTCTCTGCTGCTCAGAGCTTGTTTTGTGATTGTTTTATGATCACTCACTTTTTTTAACCTTGCAAGTGCCTGATTTATATCTGATAGCAAAAAGGGGAGATGAGGGCAAGACACACAGGATCACAACAGTAATCAGCTAAGGTTCTAGCTGGCTTTGAGACACCTGTTTTTTATCCAATGTAAATAGTTTGTAACAGCAGCATAACAATACAATTCTACAGATTGCTTGCTTTGCTCCGGACCGTATTTAATTTTGGTTAAAAAGAAAGCTGTGTAATGTCTGTAGACAATATTTACTTTTTCTGGCAGCCATAAAGGACAAGCATTCCTTTCAACCATTTCAATTTTGGTCTACTAAAACCATTCCATTAATAAAGGAATTTAATTCGAGCAGTTCCTGATCTCTTTGTACCACGAGGAGAGGGTGCAGTACCCCAGATGTTGAAAGAGCTGAGTGCTTGGAGCATTTGCCTCTGGCACAAGCCCTGGGAATTCTGCAGGTCACTGCAGTGGCCAGATGACAGGGAGCAAACCAGGTAGCAGCAGTGTCCACGTAGCATCTCTGTTATAGAGGCTTTTTTAATGGGAATTTGAAATTATTTCTGACTCATATCACTTTGGCAGCTCTCTTGAGTTCTAGAGATTCTGCTCCTCTAAAGCTTTGGCAAGGAAAACCTGTTTTAAATGGGTCTGGCCTGAGAGCCACCAAGGCTGGCACTGATGAGAGGATGGGGGGGGGTTGGAACCAGATGATCTTTAAGGTCCTTTTCAACCCCAAGCATTCTGTGATTCTGTCACTTTTGGCATCATTGCACTTATTTGTTTTACCAGCACTGTGCTGAGCTTCCCGGCACTGTGTGGCCTGGTGGAATGCAGTGCTGCACTCTGCCATACAATATTCTATAAAGTTAATAAATCCAGCTTGCAGCCCAAGCGAGCTGAGCACAGAGGTGGCACCAGGAATGGATGTCAGGAAGAAAGGAGCACACACTGCAGGGGCCTGTGGGGTGTCTGTGAGTGGGGCAGGGTGGTGGTGGTGAGGAGGGGCATGAGAGGCTTAAAACTGCTGATTTATGTAAATTTTTAGCTCTCCTGTGGGGGAAATCAGACACAGAATCATGGAATCATGGAATGGTTTGGATTGGAAGTGATCACCTTGTCCCCTGCCATGGACAGGGACACCTTCCTCTATCCCAGGTTGCTCCAAGCCCCATCCAACCTGGCCTTGGATACTTCCAGGGATCCAGGGGCAGCCACAGCTGCTCTGGGCAGCCTGGGCAACATGCAAGTACTTATTTGAAAAGACAAACTTTACTTAATCCTCAGAGTTTCTCTACCAATTCCAGAGTGAACAAGTTCTCTCAAACCACTGTAGGCAGGGTCTGCCTGGAATTTGTGGAAAGAATTTCCAGGTGGTTTTATGCTGTGTGGTAACACAGGTTTTCATTTGCAATCCCATGTAGAGGATGTAAATGTTTCAATTATGGATTTATTTCAAATTTTACATCATT
This sequence comes from Corvus cornix cornix, assembly GCF_000738735.6. NCBI lineage: Eukaryota > Metazoa > Chordata > Aves > Passeriformes > Corvidae > Corvus > Corvus cornix. The sequence goes on along the minus strand of NC_046332.1, from coordinate 115,370,858 downwards.
TTTCCTGATCCCTTGTTTCATCACACACATAAATTGCGTGTGCTCCAAGAATTTTACAGTCACTTCATAGATCTGAGGTTTGTGTCCTACAACTCAAAGATGCTTGGGGGTGCTGAGGTGAAAGTGCACAGCTGTCTTAACTCTTCATGTGCCAAGCCCTAATATCTGTGTTTTGATAATCAAACAAGCACTCCTATTATTTTTTTTATCCAGATAAGGACTCAGAACATTCCTAAAATAATTGTCATGGCTGTGTATTGACTACAAAACAGCTTCACCAACAGCAAGAGACCTGGCTCTTCTCTAGAAACATCTGATGATCACCTGATCCCTTTGTACACCAATCCCAAAGTTCAGTCACTGTGTTCTCTAGGCCATTCCAGTCATTAGATTGTCCTGGAAGAAAAAAACATCTTAAATCTTCTTAAAGCATCTTAAAGCAAAAGCTTTGAAAAGAAAGAAAAAAAAAAATCACAGAAATGTTTTTCTCTGACCTTTTGGTCCTACAAGGATAAGAGAGAAGAGAGAAGAGAAGAGAAGAGAAGAGAAGAGAAGAGAAGAGAAGAGAAGAGAAGAGAAGAGAAGAGAAGAGAAGAGAAGAGTTGTTTCTCTACAAAAAGAAAGAATAAAATTGTTTCTTTACAACTCCCTGACAGGAGGGTGCAGTGAGGGGGGGCTGGGCTCTTCTGATGTGTCCCAAGCAAAAGGATGAGAGGAAATGGCCTTAAACTGCTCCAGCAAATTGGATATTGAGAAAAATATCAGAAAAAGAGTGGTCAGACATTGGGATAATTTTCCCAGGGAGGTGGTGGAGTCACTGTCTCTGGAAATGTTCAGGAGGGGTCTGGATGTGGCTGCTGGGGACAGGGTTTGGGGTGATGCTGGTGCTGCGGGGTGATGCTGGGACTGGATGATTTAAAGGTCTCTTGCAATGTTGATAATTCTGTGAAAACACTGGATATCTTTTGAAAAACCAAGACAAATCTTCATTAGGCAGTGAGAGACTGCACAGAAGTGTTATATACATACATTAGGATAATATTTATTCACTTCAGCTGGAGAAAGCAGCCTTGCTGTGGAATGAGCTGAAGTTTTCCCAGCTGGTGTTGTGCAGGCGTCACTTCCACTATTCTCTGCAAGCCCAGCAGAGCACCAGTGGAGCAGGATGCTCAGCAGCAGTGGGAAAATGTCAGGACACGTGGATCTGATGGGAACCAGCAGCAAACCACCACCTCTCGCTGCTTGTGGCAAGCTCAGCTCTGGGGATTTACCTTGGCTGAGAAGGAAGGGGATGGGGAGCCAAAAAGCAAAACTTAGGTAAGCAAAGCTGCCTCACTCACTGTTGAATTGGAATTTACAATTTCAAGGTTTAAATAAAGCAGTGGAATCCCCTTTCCCTGTGTGTACAAGAGCATGAATATGTCTAAAAAGTAAATCTTCCATTCCAGCCACTCTTTAAAAGTCAGACTTTAAAAATCCAGTCATTTACTTTTTAAAAATTTACTGAGGAATCTGACATACTTATGTTTCTTTTATTTATGAATTATCAGTGAGCAGAATATTTTTAGAGTAGTTTTATTGTTTGGACTTTACAGCCCACAAATGAATGGGAACTTATTTCACCTCCTGGGCTGTCTCTGAACTATTTGCTTTGGCTTTGGCTTCAATAATTCATTGTTCTCTTTTTTTTTCCTCTCTTTTTAAAAATGTATTTATTTGTTCTGTGTAGGTAGGTGATTGAATAAGCATAGTTTCACTTCTGTTGCTTCCTTGCAGAAGCTGACTGTGCCAGAGTCAAATCCACCATCCCTCACTAACGTTTCACGTCATCTTCCAAAGGAATGACAGTGTCTGTGGAAAGCCAAGGATTTGACAGGGCAACAGAGTGGTCTCCAGTAAAAGATGGTTCTCTAATTTTCTGACTAGAAATAGGAGCGAAAATAGCCATTAGGTGTAAAATATACCAGGGGAGGGGATGGGAAAACAGGGAAAAAAAACCCCAAACACACCTATACACATCCATAGGACTGAACATTTGCTACTTCCATAGGATGCCAGGTTAAAAAAAACCAAAAATAGCTCCCAGATTTGCTGAGATGACTCAAAGCTCTGGGAAAATGAATGCAAGTCCTGTGTTTGAGCAAATGTTCCTGATGCCTTGTGAGTGTGTTTGCTCAGTGTCAGCCTGATGACAGCCTAAGCTTGTAAGGGAACAGGTAAGACCCTGTGATGAGTCTGACAAATCCATCATGGAGAGAAGTTTAAAAAAGCTCAGTGTGTGCTCCAGCTCTTGCTTATCCATTGTTATTCTACTGCTTGGCTGTGTCCTGGTTGCCCTCCTGTTGCTGGGATTATGTGTATAAAGGAGTTTTCCCCTGCCTTGCCTGCTCAGCCTCCAGCAGAAACTCTCTGCAAACATGAGATTACCAGAACAGAGCCCTTTCAATGCCAAAGGTACTGCTTGAACATCCTGGTACCTCTGTGGCCTGAAAGGAGCATTTCCAGGATGTCACATATTCTCATCCGGGGCTGCTTTGTCCTGTGTCAGCACATGGCACACGGGGAAGGGAATTCCACCAGCAGCACAACTTGCAGGTGCTCTTTGCATCTCCTCCCAGCAATAAATTCCTCAGTGCTGGCTGTGCCCCTCACCAGATCCCAGGGCTGATAAATTCATTCCTTCTTACCATCCCCTGAAAACATTTATCCACACAAACCATGACATGATGACTGACACTAATTATGCTGAGAGGAGGAAAGTGTTTAATGAAATATGAACTCTTGCCATCAGTTATTCCCTGTGGACAAAACCCATCCCTGCTCCACCGATCTGCTCTGCTCTGCCCAAGATCTGCATCCTTAGGACCAGCAGCACAATGGAGCAGTTCCTGGCACTCCCAAAGCTCCAGCTGAAATTCAAGTGTCTGACAGGTTCTGAGGGAACCAAAACCAGCTCATGGAGGTTTGTTGGCGCTGAGATACCACACTGTGGAAATGCTCTGCTGATTTCATGCAGAAAAAGTGTCCAGTGGGTGCAGAAATGTCCCTTGGCCACCCTCCCTGGATATCTACTCTCTTTTGGGAACACACCAACCTCAGACTAAAATGTTGGGTTTCTATACATTAAAAAGGACTTAACAGAGGTCAGATGGCTCCAGGACTCATTACTGGCTTTTGCAGTACAAATTGTTCACTCCTATAGACCAATTTCAATGTTTTTTCCCTTCTCCTGCCCATATAAAGCATCTAATTATCCAATGTTGGTTAGGATCATAATTTATTTATCTTTCCTTTGCTGAAAAGATGTATACTTGAACCATGAGCAGAGTATGATTTCACTTAACAACTGTGGTTAAGCAACAATCTTCAAGTTAGGTAATTATTATTCATTCTTTACGGGATGAAATGGGTAAAATGGTCTGAGAAATGTACCCTTTGCTGTGCTCCAAAATAAGAAATACCTCAAAATAAATATCAAAGTCCAAAATCTGGGATGAATTAGGTGATTCATGCTAAATGACTGATCTTGCCAGTTATCGAAAAAAAACCCTCCAGATGGTTATTTCCAGAAAAAAAATATCCTAAATGCTACCCCGATGGCAGACAGAGTTCAGGAAGAACACTGTACACCACAACAGCCTCTGAAACGTGCTTGCTGTAAGTCAGGAGAGTTTTCCATTGGAAAGCTGCAGGCAGACAGCTGCTTTCCTGTGAGGAACACAGGTTTTAGGGAATGTTGGCTCCCCAAAGTGCGCCCAGCTGATATTTGTGTGACAGAACCACTCCAGTTTCAGTGCAGCACCATCAGGTGTCTGGGGAAGGTCAGAGTGGAGGTTGTGTAATTCCTGATGAGATTCCAAATTTCTTCCTCCCTCTCCCCTCTGCTCTCTTCCATGGATTCGGAGCTGTTTTGTACCCCAAGTGCCCTGAAATAGCAGTGAACAAGTGACAGCCCTACGAGCTCTGCATGAGCATGAAGCACCTCTAAAACTGCAGATTTGAGTGTATAATGGGACAGTTTATGGCTGAAAAAAAGAAAGGAAATGCTATCCAAAACACAGACAAGGAAGAGAGGGAGAAATAAATACCTTACCCAAGCGTGGAGCACTTCAGAACTGAGACCTGCATTCCACTTCAAATAAACTGCACCTAAGTATAAGGAAAGTTGTGTTTTCTTCCTAGAAAATTGCCCTAAACCCATTTTTTTACTTATTCCTGTGTGAATATGACAGCTGATCTTTTTTCCTTCAACCAGAGTGCTTGAAAGCCAGAATAGACACTCCAAACGAATGTTTTGAAACCCAGAAATGGCTGAGCCTTCTGATACATTGGAAAAAAGTTTACTCAGCTGTGAAATGTCCATTAATGAAACACTGATTGCTTTACCCAGACAATTTTATTTTTACAAACCTCGCAAACCCAGGCAAATCTTTCACTGTGAGAGGAAATAACCAAGCTGAGTTGATTCCCTGATAGGCTTCTTCCATTCCCCGCTTCTACAGCAAAATGAGAGCTTGTATTCACATGGAGCTATTCCAGCACAATCATTTAACAACTCTGAGTAACTCAGTCCACAGTGACAGTGCCTAGGGATGCTGGGGGACTGGATTGTGGCTGTCTTTCCCTGCCTCAGCTTCACTGAGCAATTCCAGCAGAAATAAAAAAGAAATAATCACACTGCCACATGACTCGCTCCATTTTACCACTCTCACACTCTAAATTTACAGCTCCTCTTATTCCAGATGCGTTTATTTGCATGCGCAGACAAGCCCCAGACTGCGAGGAATGGCTCCAGCTTCCCTCATGGAAGTGGTCCTTCCCAGGAATTCTTTCTGGGTGTTAATGTCACTGCAATCCAGAGGCCAAATTCTTGGCTCCACGGTTCCCCTTTTCTGCAGCATCCTGGCGTTGCAAAGAGGCCGTAAAACTGATCCAAAAAGCCAGCTGAACCTTTTCTCTGGCACAGAGGGAAGGATCATCAAGACCAGGCTGTTTCCACTGGAAAAATGAGCTTCATTTTGTTCAAGACACGAATGAGCTGCAATGAAATTTTACAACCCCCATAATAAGCCCATTATCAAGATTGTGACAAAAAGAAAAAAAAACCTGAAAAAGCTTTAAACTTCCAGTAGTTTCATGCTAACCCAGAAGAATTTCAGCCAGCTCTAATTCTGTTTGGTGATGATCAGTTGGTGTGAGATAGAGGTTTGTTTAAACATTCTATTTTACAGCCCTAAATTTGGCTTTTTAGCTGGAATTTGAACTTAGACTTCACTGCTAATCCATGGTCAGTGATTGAACTGGTGTTTCACAAGTTTGTCTGTGGACTCTCATATTCGGAAAGTGTCTATTTTTAAACCTGCAGTGTGACACCACCATCCCATTTCCAAAGAGTCATCTCATACCTGAATGCAGCTGCTAAATAACAGCAACTCTGCCTGGTTTTGCTTTTTTGGCTCATTAGAACAGGAGGTTTTTAGTGCTTCATTAAGGCAGTCAAGGTGATTTACTGCCATTCCTCTTCATAGCTGGGAAGCTGTGGCACAGAAGAGCAAAACATCAAGGGTGTCCCAGCAGATCAAAGCTGGAGGTGTCCATACCAGGTGTCAAAGCTGAGTTTTTGTTCAGTGAGGTCACAGTTAGGTTAAATAAGGCATTTTTTATACATTTCATGCTGCTTGAGAGGAGGTTTGTGTGAGATTTTTTATCTCTTCCAGGGGCCTTACAGATCATCCAGTGCCACCCCTGCCATGGGCAGGGACACCTTCCACTGTCCCAGGCTGCTCCAAGCCCCAGTGTCCAGCCTGGCCTTGGGCACTGCCAGGGATCCAGGGGCAGCCCCAGCTGCTCTGGGCACCCTGTGCCAGGACATCACCACCAGTTTGTTGGACTCCCTTTACATTTTTTTAGTTAAGTGGTGACTGGAGCCCCTGCATTGCTCAGATGGATCCTCTCTAAGGCTGGACAGTGTTTGAAGATGGAGTATTTGAGGATCTGTCCAATTTGAGAAGAGCAAGATCAGCAACTTCCTGCTACCAACCAGCCATTTAAAATGTGTGATCTTGTCCTCCATCATCTTTCTCCTACCTAATTTGTGCCAGAGAGCTTTCTTGGGAATGTCATGTTCACAGTTAGGCTTAGGGAACAGACAGCTGGTGCAGGGCAAGAATACGTTCGGTTATAACCATATCTTTTCTGATGAAGCTTTGTCCAAAATAGTTTCAATTTTCAGGCAGCTACTGAGCGATTTGAGGGGGTGATGGAACAACATTCTCAAAGGATTTAAACTACAAACAAACCGAGGGGCTGGCACTGAGTGGAAATGTTCTAAGTGTGAGGAGAGCAGCTCCAAATGTGGGTTTGGGTTACAGAAATAGAGTGTTTGCTGCTAGGGATACATTTCCAGTCCCACTCCTGGGTCACTATGTGTCGCCACACTGCATGTGTGCGCACATGGTGATCTGTACTACGACTAAGTCAGCTGTTGGCAAAACACAACGTACCCCAGACAGGATCCAAAGTCCCTTAAAGTCAAGGGCTCTTTCCATCAACTTCAAGGGACTGTGGATCCATGCTGGAGTGATGGCGAGCCAAGCTCACTGCTGGAACAAATGATGGCAACTCCATGGAAGCCAACGCAGCTCCATTTGCTTGTGCCAACAGTGAATCTGGTCTATAAACTTTATTCTGCAGTGATCAGAGACTGCATAATTCATTCAGGGGCTCATGAGTAATTAAATTTTCATGGCCATCAGTGTATCAGCCATGTTATGGACTCAATTATGTTCTGACTGTGTGAAATAGTTCTCTCCCACAATCATTTATTTAAATGCTCCCTCTTTCTTGCTGTTGTTGTCAAAGCTGTTATGGTTTGCTCACTCTCCTTATCTAAAATGCCATTTAATCTTTGAAGCCTTCCTGTTGACACAGTGGCAAGGTAATAAAATTGAATGTATGGTTATGAGTCTGGTTTTCATTTATCCATGTTGGTGGAGGAGAAATGGAACCACGTGACTTGTAAAAGAGCAGGGTGGAAATAACTCTGGACATTACTGGTTCTAGTAAATGTAGCAGCAGTTCTGAGCTGGCTCAATGCTCATTTTCAGTTCAGGCATTTGAATTCAGAGGGGACCTTCAAAGCACTGCATTTTGCTTTCCCTTTACCAGAAGGTCTTGGTGATAGATGCAAGAAAGTCATGGAGACTGTAATGGCAACATTTATGATCATAAGACCACACAGGCAAAAATAATAAATGGAAGAGCATTATGGAGGAGGGCCTGGTATTTCTTTCCCCTTTCTGTTGTTTTATTTAAGTCCAAAGGCTGATTGCTTGTTTTATTGGAATTTTTCATATTAGCATCCCGACAAATGACCATCATCTGTGGATTGTGGCGAATGAAATGCTCCACAGACTTCCATCTCTTTTTGGCCAGCTGAACAAAAAGCTTTAATCCAGATAACAGATGTCAAGTAGAGTGTAGCTTTTTATGAACACATAAAATATATATGAAAATAATTTACTTTACATTTTGGCAAGAGCAGGCAGTGAATGCAATCAGGGTCCCAAGAGCACTTGTGAAGCTTATGGTAATGTGTGTCTGGGCCGGAGGAATTCTGTGGTAGTGCAGAAAAATGGAAGCAAAGGAACATTGCAACATTTCATTGTTGTTTTTTATAAACATTACCAGTGCCCAACAAGGAGGAAAAACCCTGTTAAAAACACTTACTGAACTTCCTTTCTTCTGTGAACAAGTTCTTTGAAATTTCTGTAAATAAAGAGATCTTCCCCAAAGTTCTAACGTAATTTTTAAAGCAGAGCACTTCTAATTTTGTGTTAAGGTTGAATATTGAGAAATACAAATTTTTTTGAGAATTCTTCCCCTTCAGGCAACAGCCACCCCATAAATAGTTAATGTGGCACTTGGCACGTGTGAGTGATCTGTGGTGGAGGAAGGAACAAGTCAGTGATGGGTGGAAATCTCTGATAACCCCAGTAAAAACGTGGCCTGATTTCTTTTTCGTAAGCACCATCATCAGCGGGCTGGTAACAATTTACCAGCTGTATCAGAACCCATGCTAGAGTGATTAGGTTTAATTAATACAGAGTGGTTTATCAGAAAGAAATGATTCAGCCTTGCAGTTTCTCATTCATGTCTTCATGGAGGGGAAGGCACAAACTCCAGCATAATTTCCTCTTCTTCCCGTTGTTTGCGCAATTGGGCCCTGAGGGTGTCCTGGGCATTGCACTGCCTGGAACTGAGCTTGCTGGAATATCAAGGTGATAAATCCTTCTCTCTCCAAAATGAAAATGCTTTCAGGCTGTCAAGAGCCTTCACAATAGCATTTGTGGTAATGTCAGGGTACCCCAGAAAGGTTTTAGACTGGGGAGATTCACAGCTCAGGATAAAATCTGTCTCACATTTCACCTCTGTGGTGAGATGTGCTGTCAAATTTCTGTCACCCATGAGGTGGAGACCTACATGGACAACCTCAGATAGGTTTGGTGGGATGGTCACTCCTTCAGGGGCACAAAGCATGGGAACAAATGTATGGGGATGGTTTGGACATGGCACTGGGTGTAATTTAAATCATGCTACTGAAGGCAGAAGTCCCCCCGATTATGGGCTGGGAAAGGAGTACTGACATAATTTTCATATCCCAGAATGCTTGGGGTTGGAAGGAACCTTGAAGACAATCTAGTTCCCACCCTGCCATGGGTAGACACAACTTCCAATAGGCCAGGTTGCTCAGAGTCCCATCCAAGCTGGCCTTGGACACTTCCAGAGAATGTCTACCTGCACTGTTCTGCTGGCTGATGTCACACGGGTGATTTCAGTCCTACAAGCACGTTTTGGGATGCGTGACCTGGGGATGAGGTGCATGTGTACCTCGTCACAGTCCACAACTTCCTCATGAGGGGAAGAAGAGGGGCAGGCACTGATCTCTGTGTGACAAGGGACAGCACCCAGGGAGCGGCTGGAACTGGGCCAGGGCAGGCTCAGGCTGCAGAGCAGGGAAAGGCTCTTCCCCCAGAGGCTGCTGGGCACTGCCCAGGCTCCCCAGGGAATGGGCACGGCCCCGAGGCTGCCAGAGCTCCAGGAGCGTTTGGACAGTGCTGCCAGGGATGCCCAGGCTGGGATTGTTGGGGGGGTCTTGGCAGGACAGGAGCTGGATTTGGATGGTCCCTGTGGATTCCTTCCAGCTCAATTCTGTGATTCTGTGATTCAATGAGGGCTCTTGCTGCTGACCCCCCCATTTCACAACCCTGTGATAGCTCCCAACACCTCTTCAACCACGATCACTTCTCCACCAGTCTGATTATTTTGCTCCAAGGGCAAGCCTCACATCACCCTGGCTTTGACACCAGCTGCAATCAGCTTTGGGGCTGAATGCAGCCCTCACAAGCCTTTCTAACAGCAGTGTGTTGAGACCAGTGAAGTCTCTGCTCAAGAAAAGCCCCCTGAGCACAGAGAGGCTTGGGGAAATATTTTTCATGCCTGTGACAAGTCAGTTGGAATTTCCAATCTGCAGCTTCCCCACAGCTGCAGACACCCCTCTGAAATGGGTCTGTCTTGAGGTATTTATAACATGTCTGTCACCAGGGGAGCCAAGCACCACATGGAAAGGCAGCACCCAGGTTTGCAGCTGATGCAGCTCGTCATCCTTTGGTCTCTCTCCCAGGTTCCGCACCCTGGAATTCTTCCCTCCAACAAAGAGCTTGTTACAAACGTTTGCTCCTCCAAAAGTTCCCCTGTGGGAGCAGTGGGCAAGCCTGGTGTCTGCCTCCCTTGCAGAGCAGCCTCCCCTCCACAGAGTAAAGGATTTTAAAGCTTTGATTTTTCTGTTCAAGATGCCACGGTGGGCAGGCACATTTAGCTCAGGAGTGTTTCTACCAACTCTCCAGACTCTTTCCAAATTAACTTTCAGTGTCTGAATCTACTGATCATGCCAGGTGAACACTTTGAAAGGATCACAGGCCAGTGCAGAGCATTGCCCTTGGTTTTACAAAGCCATGAACGGTTTTCCCCTCTAATCTCCTTTCTGACCAATTCCGAAGGTACTTCAACCTGAGCTAACTCTCTGACAGCCTGATCAGCCATTTCCTTTCCATTTTGTCTGCAGTTTTCATCCCTTCCTTGTGTTCTGCCCAATATTTACTCAGAGGAGAGCAATCTTATCTGAAAGATGGAGTTTCTGCTCTTCAGAGTAAATATGCAGCTTGGACTGCTGGTAAATTACCTGTAAAGGAGCTGATAAAGGAAAATCACTCCCAAGCAGTTCTGGTCTGATCCAGACCAGAAGCCAAGGTAAAGGAGCCAAGGTAAAGACCTGGGACTCCAGAAAGCAGCCAAGGAATTTGAACATTTGTGCTGTTTAATTGGAATATATGTCTGGGCAAAGTCACCCAGGGCTTCCCAAACCAACCCCCCCACTGGGTTTTGTATGTGCTTGCACGTCAAGTTTGACAGCTTTGCAAAATATGTTCAGAAAAAAAACCACTCCAAGGGGCATTTAGGTTACCAACAGCTGAGAATACGTGGGGCAAGAGGCATTCCTGGTCACAGCCCACCTGGAAGGGCTCAGCTACAGCGACTTGCTGAGCTCCAGTGGCTGGGTGCAGCCTTTCGTGGGAGCTCTGAGCAGGGCTGAGTTTTCACACGCTGGGGATACTTTGCTCCACTTCAAATGTTCACAGGGCAAACTCTCCCAGAGGCAGACAATCCAAAGGATGGAAATATCAGGCAGAAATTGCTGACATTCCCTTTTCTTTTTCCTCTCCAAGCTTTCAAACGTGGAGAAAACAGACCTTCAGGGGTCTTAACAGCAGCCGCGCTGGTGCTCCCTCCTAGCTCTGCCTCATTTGCTGAACCCTGCCCTTACAGGCACAGATTCCACCACTGATTTCCCATGTTTTCCCTAGAGAGCAGCCTCGTGGACTTCCAAGGTATTACCCACAAAGCAAAGAATTGCTTCCACTCCTCTGGCCCTCCACAGCCCCCGTTCCGTGCTTGCCTTGCCCACACTGCTGCTCCACAGAGACTATCACAGACCATGGAAAATTCCAAAATTCGCCTTTAGAATTCCTGCGTGCTCTGTGCGGGGGAAGGGGCTGGGTCTGCATCCAGATTAAGTTTAGATTTGGTTTGTGGCTCGAAGCTGACCTGGGACTAGAGTTCATGGTCATAATTGAGGGGTGGAAAACTCACGGAGTTGCCTGATGAGGGTTCTTAGTGAAACAGCTGCTATCATCAGATTTGGGGCAATGGGAAGCAGAGGAGGACATGGAGTATCCCCTCAACATCCATTGATTCCCACGGGATGACCAGAAGACCTTGCATTAAGCCCTAAAAACAGTCTATGTGAGGCTTATGGTTTTCTAATTCTTATGCTGAACAGGATCCACTGAGTGGGTTTGACTGTGGGGAGCAAAACCCTGGATATTTAACAGTTATTGTGACTTTTTGCCTCTTTGTGGTACCTAAACTATACCCTGGCCTGGGATTTGTCCCAGTCTAGCTGGAGGAGAGTGATCTTCCACTGCTACACACTCAAAAAGAAGAGGAAACTTACAGAACTAGTGAGGGTGGCATCCCTCAGCTTAGAGAAAAAACACTTTTTGGCAAGAACAGCACAACCTTTCCCCAGGCCAGCAGGGTCAGATGAAATCTGCCTCAGGTCCTCCTGGCTGATGTGCTCCAGTACTGCGAGAAACAAATCTGTTTGCTCTTTTTATCAGTGCAGCACACAGCACCAGTTTTCCATTCATGCCATTGTTAATCCAGAAGGGAAAGAAGCCAAACCTTTCACTTTTCCACTGTTGTTAAAGCACAAGCATTTTATTTGGAGACTCTGAGAACATAATTGTTTAGAGTCTTTAGTAAGATTCCTGTGCTGCCAAAGATATCCATTCAGAAACCACGAATCAGCCCACTGAAGTTCTTAGGACTGGCATAAACATCATGAGACCTTAAACAAAACAAAACAAAAAAATTCTTTCTTTCTTTTCTTTCTTTCTCTTTCTTTCTCTCTTTCTTCCTTTTTCTCTCTTTCTCTCTTCCTCTTTCTTTCTCTCTTCCTCTTTCTTTCTTTCTCTCTTCCTCTCTTTCTCTTTCTTCTTCTCTCTCTCTTTCTTTCTCTCTCTCTCTCTTTCTTCCTTTCTTTCTCTCTCTCTCTCTTTCTTCCTCTATTCCTCTCTCTTGCTCTGCCTTCCTCCTCTTTCCCTCTCATTCTCCACCTCTCTCTTCCTCCAGGAATAATATTATAAAGGTTTTCCCTGGACCATTAAAAGTAGAAAAACTTGCTTTTCAGTGGAAACTGAGACTCAGCTATAACCACCTGACTCTGGGACATGAAGTTTTCAAAAAAACCCCCAAATATTGGTGAGAATTTTAGTGCTGTGACAAGAACCTGTTGTGTCACACCTGACCTGTGCTGTCACACTCACCTGCCATAAGAGCTCCACATTACCAAGAGAACGAACAAAATTCAGCTGCAGGACATTTATTTCATTTCTTTTTGATTCCTATCTGGTGATAGCAATTTCATGGCTACTTTCATTACCATTCAGTACCTATCTTAGAGTAAAACCTACAGGCTGTGGCCAAGCTCAGGATACTCATACACTGAGAAGCAGCCATTAAGTCTTAAAGGATGAGATGAACAAAGGGAGGAAGAAATGAGAGATTCTCTCTCCCTCCCCATCCCAGCACGAGGAGGTGGAGTGGCTTTCCCACGCTACCTCAGGAAGTCCGTGGCAGAGCTCAGAACTGAACCCTGGTGCCGATTTCCAGGCAAGTTTGCCTTATTTGCAAATCCTGCCTATCAACCCAAAGCTGAAGAAGTGACATCAGCAACCTGAGGTGACCCAACACCCATGAGCCGTGTCAGGCCACGCTCTGCCCTGTGCAGGGGTGCTCAGGATCCCTGCTGGGACAAGGACAGGGTCCCTTCTGGGTGTCCCTGGGTGCTGAAGGGCAGGATCCTGCAGCACAGCCCCTGGCACGTCACCTGTGACCTGAGGGTGACTTCAGGACTTGTCCTAACACACATGGGACAGCACAACCAGTGCTGACGTGACGTGAACTCAGTCACCCCCAGCCTCCCAAGGGCTCCCTCTGAAACCATGGTCAGCTCTCAGGTGGCTCCTTTTGGTGCAAGAGGAAAGAAAACATGAAGGGCTTTGCTTACTGTAGCGTGAAGGGAACAAAGGGCCAAAGTGCACTGCCCTTGAAAGTTAACAAAGTGCAGAGAAATATGCCAGACCTGGCAGGAATATCACTTCACTAAATGAAAAAAATTGGTGTGCTAATCAACTTCCTGAATTTTAAGGAATTTGTTTGGTTATCAGAACGGAGCTGCTTTCCACATACCTGGAAAACTATCTAATGTAAATAAAATTTATGACTGTCAACTATATATTATTAAGTAATGAACATAATGATATTATGAAGGTTATTAGGAGTAACTGTATAAACTATACCTGGGTCCAGGGATAGGTATTGCACGTTCTAATTGAAATTATTCTGGGGGAAAGAAAAAGAGGGAAGTAACCTTCCAGTTTCCTGGATAAGGTGATTTAAGGTTATATCAAAAGATAGCAAGCAGTGCTGTTGGGTTCAGAGGTCTTGCCTCCAATGCATTGAAAATTAGATATCAGTGGAGTTTGGGATCAAAAGATTATGGAACCAAAACTCCTTTGAGGTGAGAGGGAAGAGGATGGGCAAGCACAAGCAAGAGATGGGTTTGTTTTTGCAAAGAGGATGGGATGGGCCTCCCCAGGAGCAGGGAAGGGTCAGGCCTTAGGAAGGGGCTAGAATTAGGGTTTCTGCTGTTTCTTTCCTTGGAAGTGGATTTGATTTAAGGAAAAGTCGTTGGCTCTGCAGGTTGTGCCTGCTGGTGATGAGCTGGGACTGAAGTCAGAGTGCCTGACACCAAACAAGCCCAGATGGCCCCAGGGATGTGGGCCATGCAAGATATGCCTTGAGCTGCAGCTGGCAGTGCCTGGGGACCTGGGGGACCTGGAGGGACCTGGGGGACCTGGTGGACCTGGTGGACCTGGGAGATGCCTCCCCCAACACAGGGAGTGATGGGGACCAGAGTATGAGAGGGGTCCAGAGAGGGTTTGTATCTCGCTGGGTCAGAGAGGTTGTTCATTTGCCAACTCTGGCAGCAACAGGGCTCTGCTGGAAAATATTCCTCTTCTGGATGCTTCTCATGGGCAGAAGCATTGTCCCTGTCACCCTGTGAGCCGACAGGGTCCTGCCCCTGCCAGGGCACTCTGGGGACTGTGCTGCTCCCTGCCAACACGATGGCTGTGGCTGGGCTGTGGCAGCCCCACAGCTTCCCCAGTGCCCCTCTCCTCACCACGAGCTGCTGCTGAAAGAAAAAGGAGCTTTGCTGTTTGTTTTGGATGGCGTTTACACCCCTTTGTAGTTATTGCAGATCATACACGAAGCACAACCTCTGTCAGTTTTGTTCTGATCCCTGCTCTGATCCATTGCCAGGGCTGATGCCAACCTGGCTGGCTGCAAATGCAGGTGCCCTTTCCTTCCTGCTCTCCTTTCTCATGGTTACACAAGTGAAATAAATTATTTACAGCTGATTTTGCCACTGCAGCATCGTTCAGTTCAGTGAAAGTGCTCCTGTTTAGAGGCCAAATCCTGCTGCTCTGTGGATGTGTTCCCTGGACTCTGAGAGGAGCTACAATTATGTAATTTGGTTCTATGTGTAAATGGGCAGATACTTTAAAAGCCTGCTCAATTCTCCTAGAAAGGCTCTGTAGGAGTTGGCAAAGGAGGGCAAAGCACCTTGTGTGCACACGTTTCTGATCCAGGGTGGAATCACAGAATCACAGAATGGTTTGGGTTGGACAGGACCTTACAGATCATCCTATTCCAACCCTCTGCCATGGGCAGGGACAGCTCCCTTTAGACCAGGTTCTTCCAAGCCCCATATGGAGTTGAACCAGCTCCAGGTGCAGTCTGTGGGATTTGTGGGCATTTCAGACAAAGCTCCAGGTATTTACAAGAGGATGGAGTGACAGGAGCCAGGGAATGGCTTCCCAGTGCCAGAGGGCAGGGCTGGATGGGAGATTGGGCAGGAATTGTTCCCTGGCAGGGTGGGCAGGCCCTGGCACAGGGTGCCCAGAGCAGCTGGGGCTGCCCCTGGATCCCTGGCAGTGCCCAAGGCCAGGCTGGACATTGGGGCTTGGAGCAGCCTGGGACAGTGGAAGGTGTCCCTGCCCGTGGCAGGGGGTGGAGCTGGATGATCTTAAGGTCCTTTCCAACCCAAACCAGGATGTGATCCTATGAAAACCATCAAGCCCATGGGAACACCAGCTGCAAGAGAAAGCTGTGGCAGCTCTGCTTTGCAATATTGGGGATCACAGACTTGCCACAGGTCTCGGCCCAGCATTTCTGAATTCTGCCTCAAGTTTTGAGGTGGAGAATAACCAGTCACCAGAAACTTCCCCCATAAATTTAAAAATCCTCTATTCAGGAGCAAATGGAACTTTGGGGGCTGGTGCTGCACCATGAAATCATCTGCCCACAGGAGCCGTGGGCCCTTGTCACCCCCTAATACACACAGAGGAATGAGGATATTAAAAAAACCCCAAAGTGCACCCTGAAAACCCTGAAAGCACTAGGTCAACATACAACATTTCACAAGTAGCTTTTCCTCCGGGATAGGAATGCCAAACCACATGCCCCATATGCTAATTATGTGATATAATACACTCCTGGAGTCATATCCAGCTCCTGAGCAGATAAAAGCAGGATAATAAGAATAATCCCCAAACTATGGATAGTAGAAGAGCCTGAACAGAACAGTTGACTAAATTCAGAGAGCCAATTCCATTAAGCTGAAGTAGGGATGGCTGAGATACACAGAGAGGTATTTCTGGGTTGGTGTTTTTGTTTGGTTGGGTGGGTTTTTTTTTTCATGCAGAGAGGAATCAAACCTTTGGTCAACAGGAAAAGCTGAATGAGGGGGCTGTGGAGGGCATGGCTGAGAAGCAAGTCACACACACAAACTCACAGTAAAACACACGGTCTTTGAAGCAGAGGTTAAAATAAAAGATCCCACGGGGTTTCTGACCTCCCTGAGGCTCGGTGCACCATGGGCACCAGCAGGAGAGAGGACTCAGGGATGGAAGCTTCCTGCTCCTCCAAGGCAACAGGATGAGAGTCCCAGCACGGCCCCAGGCATGCCCTGCACTGAGATAATGTCACTGCTGCAGCCCCTGAGCCCTCCCACTTCCTCCAGAGGATAAACACCTCTGCTTCCTCTTGATTCTCCCAACAGATATTTGGCAATGGAGCTTCTCAATTTCCTCAGGAGAGATGAAGAAAAGTCTAGGTTCTTCCCAGTTGCGCAAATCCCCCCCGATTATAACCTTGGCATGCAGCAAGAAATTATTTCCTCTTTCATCAGTGAAACCTTTGCACAAGCCTCCCCTGGCTCCTCAGTGGGCAGGAAAGACACAGGAGAGGGCACAGCACGCTCTGGGTCCGTGCAGCCTTATCAGTAACTAAATATAAGCAGCAGGAGGATATTTCCTGGCATTTACGCCATTCGCGCTCCCGATGACTCCACGGCAATTTGTTGCAGCCCACCACCTCTGCCCCCTTCTCCAAAAGGGCTGGACACAGAGTCATTTCCAAGGCCTTTGCCACACCAAACCTAGAGCAGGATGCCAGTAAAGCCTGCACAGTAAAGGACAGTGGCATTGTGTTTTTTGGAAGGTTGGCGAGCCTGTCTGCTGGGAGGAATCACCATAAATCATCAGCATCTCTCTTCCTTCAGCTCAGCAGACCGTGCAGTGCTTGTGTAAGGAAATCATTCAACATCCCATTTCCCTCTCTTTCTGGGCAGGGAGGGACATTTCAGCTCTCTAAGTTGCTCTGTTTTCCACCTCTGGTGCAGGACTCATCCTTAGGGATGTGACTCTGCTGTGACAACGGCGCTGCTGGCCCAGGCACCTGCGCAGCTCTTGTGGGGCCCTCAGCACCTCGCAGAGTGAGAGAAGGACTCTGCTTTAGGAACAGCAAGGACAGGATGCTGTGCAGTTTTTAGCCTTTTGTGTATTGAATCCCTGCTCTGCACAATGGCATGTTTGGGAGCTCGCAGTCCCTGAGGAGGAAAACACACCGGAGGGAAGCATTTCCTGCTGCGGGCAGTTGACAGCTGGTGTTGGGGAAGGGCGTCTTGAGTGATGGAGAGGAGGCTATTTTGGGGCAGTTTTGGTGACATTATTTCACCCCTCTTGTCAACAGAGCTGGTGGTTGCCATAACACAAGTGCAGTGGCAGATCAAAGGGGGAAGTGACAGCAGGGAAGGGCCTCAGGTCAGTGTGTGTGTCGCAGGCAAGCAGAGGTATCTCCACTCTACTCCTGTCATCCTCAGATAGGTTGGGCTCTTCCTCACCTGCCAATCGTATTTTCTGAGCAAGGATGGAGGTGCCACAAATCCTCATGTACAGAATACCATGCATGGATTATGTCTCCGAAGAGCTGTGATAGCTTGGGGGGTCACAATGACAATGCAGAAGAGTGTGGGGTGAATTTAAGCCACTTATACGACCCTGGAAGTGTCCAAGGCCAGGCTGGATAAGGCCTTGAGCAACCTGATCTAGTGGGAGGTGTCCCTGCCCATAGCAGGGGAGGTTGGGACTGGGTGATCTCTAAGATCCCTTCCATTCCCTTCCTTATCATTCTAGAATTCTATTTCTGTGGTTCAGCCAGCTCTTAACAGGGAAGAGATTTCATGGGCCTTATTTTCTGCAACGAGACAAGGACAAGTGGGAATGTACAGGTCAGGATTAGGGCGATTCTGGTGAAGTCCTGAAAAAAACAGGACCATTTCAGTTGGTAATGGGAGCATGAGAGGAAAAAACTAAGGAGTGGGCAAAGAAACTCATCTGCAGAGCTCCGAGGGGAACAGAATTGCAGCAGCCAGAGTTGGGGGAGCTGATCAGCTGGGAAATCTGAGAGATGTGAAAAGTAATAATAATTTCGATTAACTGGCAACAAAATGTTTTATGAGCAAACCAAGATTGTACATCTAGTACAATCACATATTTCTAGCCAGTAACTGCCTCCACAAAACCCATGGCACAGCTTAGCCTGGCAGTAACATCACTTATTTTTGGGAGAAGGAATTTGAAATAAAGGTGATATAAATATTGAAAAAAAAATCCACTTTGGACAGTCATACTTTCCATGAGTGGAAGTGCCTGAAACAATTTCCAACAAAAGGGTATAACTAAGAAAAATACCAATTTTAATTGACCAAATATTTTGTTGAATTCTATCAAAATTGTTGAACTACTTCAACCAGAAAGGGCTGAGAAGACAAAATGTTAACCAACAAAATATTTAACTTCAAGATTCTCAAACAAAAATATTTGGTTTTCCACTTTGAATGTGAGGGTAGCTTTCCAAAATAAATCTTTGTATAAATATATCTTCAAGATTAAGGCAGGTGGGTGAGTGTTTGTCTCTGAAGTCATTTATTTGCAGTTTGGGGCAGCTTTACTGGAGATGCAAAAGGACATTGCTCAAAAGGGCTCCAGCTCCAACCTCCTGGCATGTCACAGGCCACATTTTCCAGGACAGCTGCACAATCCTCTTTTGTCCATCCATCCCCTGGCATCGTGACTGTCATCACTTCTCGTGGCTTCAGCCGACAAAAGGAACTTTACAACACAGATGGGCTCGTCCTTTGTGCTGCTGATGGTCTCATCCATGACCACCCCAGCATGTCCCTTGTGTCCCCATCCCTGGAGGTGCCCAAGGAAGGCCTGGACGTGGCACTCAGTGCTCTGGGCTGGGGGACAAGGTGGGGATGGGTCACAGGTTGAACTTGATGACCTTGGAGGTCTTTTCCAGCCTCAGTGATTCTGGGATTCTGGGATTCTGTCAGCCCATGGCCACATATATCCTTTCCCTGTAGTGCTGTTAAAGCAAGACTGGTTGCCTTTACTCCTTTTCTTTGTAACACTTCCTTTATTATTAAAAGAAATTTAAAAAAAATAGGCAGCAAGCTGAATGTTTACTTAATTATTGGTCGGGAGTTGGCTCCCATGGAAATGTTGGCTGAAGGCACTGCTGTACAACGCAGGCCCTTCCAGGAGAGTGCCAGAAAACCCAGGGGCAGGTGGCAGTTCTTGAACAATGGTTAATTAGACTTTTTAGGCAAATATTTGCTCATGTGTCCAGACAATAATGTCTTGTGGAAATGTGTTTGCACAATATCCTTGACAAAGGCTCGTCTATTAACCTGCACACAATCAGCTGCAGCTCTGGAACAGCGTTTTAACACATGAACTTCGCAGTTCAAGCAACAACAAAACGTCACAGATCCAACCCTGAACAAAATAATCAGCCCAAGTCTCCTTCATATGGGGAAAAAAAAGTCTCTTCAAGAGGATTTACTTTCAACCTATAAAAGCATCCAATATGTGCTGGGATCTGTGACTCAGTTCCCATAATTTCATGCGCTTCCAGCATAGCCTTGGCCAGGTCGCTCATGAATGGAGTTTCCAGAGCCTCTGCAGAGTACCTACGTTGTGCTGTGCCACCACAAAGGGATTTTTGGTGGTCTGTGGGGTATTACAGAATATTCCCTTATGGTTAGTGCTCACAGGACTAAGCAAATAATATTTTAGCCTAATAGTGCCCAGATTTGGAGTGTGGACTGCTCAGAAGGGTCTCTGGACTAGAGCTAGACAAAGCCAAGCTGACTTTTCTATATTTCTCTGGGTTTGGGGGCACACACAATGAACAGTCTCTGATAGGGGTGACAGCCAGAAGCAGTTAGCTTGGCCCTTTGGGTTACAAATAGTCCCTCACGAGCTGCTGCTCTTCGTGAATTCCCTAATTTGTAGCAGTGTTTTCTGAATGTTTTGGCTGAAAGCGTTCCAGCCTCTGCTTTGCACACCACATGTTCACCTCATCCCGATGGTGATTCAGTATCCACGAGGTGTGTGAGTCACCTCGGGGATGTGGGATTGTTTCTTATTCCCTGACTGACGTGTGGGCACTTTTACAGGGCAGAACACAACATTTGTGATAGACAGTAAACAAATAAGTGGGTGAAACAGCAACAAACACAGTAGTGGCTGAACTTTGGCAGGAACACACGTTTGGGCTAAAACTGATGAAAGTGACAGAATTCCTGTAGTTTTTTTTCAGGATATTAATGAAAAAGTGTGAACCTGTTCCCTTAGTTCCTTGCAGGAATAACTGGTTGAAATGGTGAGGTTGGTGTTATTGAAGGAGGTCAGGCAAAGTAAGCAACGGGGCCCTGTTCACCTCAAAGCTGAATCCAGGAGTCACAGCAAACTCAGCTTGCCTTGTTTGTTCCTAAAAGATATTCCTGACTCAATTGTTTGGGCTTTGTCCCTCTTGATGGATGATAAAAAAAATCTCAAATTCCTACTGCAGTGTTCCTGATGGTGAAATCACACTCACAACCATTTTATTGTGATCACTATCTTCTCCCTCTTTCCCTCCCCAGTGTTACTACTTTCCTGTATTTTTTCAATGCTTATTTTTCCATAGGCTTTAAAAGCTCAAGCTTTGGAAAACTCCTTCATATGCTAAGAGAAACTTTGTTCTTCTGGGAAGGTAAGCTCAGGTTTACATTGTGGGTACCACAGGAGAGTTATGATGGATTCAGTTCCTATAATGCATCATTTTTTCTTTCTTTTGAGTTCTTCATGAGTTATGAAGCAATGCCTGGACTGGAGGCACATTTGGCTCTCCTGTGATGCCCCAGTTTTGACCACTAATGCATATAATTGAAGAGCATCTAAGCAGATAAGTATCAAACACCAGGACTGGTTTAAGTTGCACTCAGAATATTTCTTGGGGTTGTGGGAGAGTAACCAAAACTGCTGAAGTGGCCCAACTGGAGTCAGGAGTGGTACAGGCTGGTAGAATTTCATGTGCCTAATCCATGGTGGCATGAAGGAAATCTTCCCAGGAATTATTGTTCTGACCCCCAATCTGCTGCTGGCATGTGATGAAAAGAAAATCATCTCTTCAGAAGAGGAAAAAGTCATGCTTTGAACAACCACAGTCTATGGCTTATCACAGAATCCCAGGATCCCTGAGGCTGGAAAAGCCCTCCCAGCCCATTGAGTCCCAGCTGTGCCCGATGCCCACCTTGTCCCCAGCCCAGAGCACTGAGTGCCACCTCCAGCCCTTCCTGGGACACCTCCAGGGATGGGCACTCCAAACCTCTCCAGGCAGCCACTTCCAAGGCCTGACCACCCTTTCCAGGAAGAAATTCCTCCTGGTGTCCAACCTCAGCCTCCCCTGGTGTTCCTTGTCCTGTCCCTTGTTTCCTGGGAGTAGAGCCTGACCCCCCCCCGCCAGCTGCACCCTCCTGTCAGAAAGCAAAAAGGTCTTTTCTGAGCCTCCTTTTCTCCAGGATGAGCCCCCCCAGCTCCCCCAGCCACTCCCTACATGATTTACTCTCTAGACCCTCCCCCAGCTCCGTTGTCCTTCTCTGGACCCACCCCAACACCTCAATGTCTTTCTTGAATTGAAATCCCCCAGCCCTCGAGGTGGGACAGTCACTTCCCAGCTCCTGCTGGCCACACTATTTTTGATACAGATTCCTGAAGAAGCATCTAAAATAGATGCTAAAAAATTCCCTAAGAGTTCTGAAGCTAAAATAGATCCTCTGCTAATTACCACTCCCCAGAAGACGCATTTCACACCGCGATGACAAAACGCGGGGCACGCACGAAGGCGAAAAGCATCCATCCCCCTGGGCCAAAAGCTGCTTTCAGTTACACCCAAAAAACCACATGAAAAGCTCCTGCCAGGAGGTGCCAAGGCATCCTCGGAGCACCACGTCCCGTTGGCTGCCGGTGACATCAGCGAGCGTGGCAGGCGCCCACAGCTCCCGTGGCAGCTCAGCACTTGGCAGAAGGAGCTCCAATGCCCTGGGATGGCGACAGATGTGGAATTCTGCTCCCATGGCTGGTGGCGGTACGAGCTGGACCTAGAGACCGCCAGAAAAACAGCCCCCACAGCCGAGCCAGACTCTGCCCAGGGCCTGTTTTGGCGCTGGAGGTTGGCTCCTGTCCTCTGGGGATGATTAATTTTGGTGATTAGCTCCACTTTTTCTGCAGTTTCTGGGCAGCGATGCTGTTAATGGCAGCGGAGGAGTGGAGCTGGGGTGGGACCGGGCTGGCAAAGGCAGCTGAGTGCCTCTCTGAGCCCTGACCCGAGCCCGGCGCCTCTGGAGAGGAGGCTGACAAACATGCTCCATCCTGCCAAACCCCAGGACGGCCCTGGAATGTGCTTCCAGCAGGATCTCCGGCGAGCAGGGAACGCGCTAACCCATCGCTCCATCTAGTGCCAGCACCTCTCACAGCACCCTGTGCCTTCGGCTCCAAAACATCCCAAACAGATGCTCCTTCCACCGTCAGGAGCTGCTTTGGAAAGCATTTTGTTGTTGTTGTTCGTTGGAGGTTTTTTGGGGTTGGTTTTGTTTTGTCTGGGGCCTCCTGAGTTTATAAAAGGAAGCAAACCCTTGCCCTAAGGAAGGGTTATGGATGAATCCAGCTCTCCAGGAGGGCTTTGGATGAGTCCTGCCCTCTGCAAGGGCCATGGGTGAATCCTGCCCTCCAGAAGGGGTGAATCTAGCCTTCCAGATGGGCCATGGGTGAATCCTGCCCTCCAGAATATCCATGGGTGAATCCAGCCCTCCAGAATTTCCATAGGTGAATCCAGCCCTCCAGAATATCCATGGGTGAATCCAGCCCTCCAGAATTTCCATAGGTGAATCCAGCCCTCCAGAATGGCCATGGATTAATCCAGCCCTCCAGAATATTCATGGATGAATCCATCCCTCCAGAATGTCCTGGGTGAATCCAGCCTTTCAGAATTTCCATAGGTGAATCCAGCCCTCCAGAATGGCCATGGATTAATCCAGCCCTCCAGAATATTCATGGATGAATCCATCCCTCCAGAATGTCCTGGGTGAATCCAGCCTTTCAGAATTTCCATAGGTGAATCCAGCCCTCCAGAATGGCCATGGGTGAATCCAGCCCTCCAGAATATCCTGGGTGAATCCATCCCTCCAGAATGGCCATGGATGAATCTTGCCCTCCAGAATATTCATGGATGAATCCATCCCTCCAGAATGTCCCAGGTGAATCCAGCCCTTCAGAATGGCCATGGGTGACTCCAGAACATCCATGAGTGAATCCAGCCCTCCAGAAGGGCTACAAGTGGATCCACCCTGGAGCAGTCCTCTCCCCCCGGTGTGTGCTACCACTTCACTGTTTAATTAGCCCTTGTGCTGCAGTGGTGAATGGTAATTTGTACATCACTCAACAGCCCCAAAGACACGAGCAGCAAAAGTGGGCTGCAAAGCACAGCAAATGCAATGAGTGGGATGTGCAGATCATTGTTAAAATAGGAAAATGGACAGGGACAGTAACGTGCTGGACAGGCACCTCCAAGTTCAGGTGCTTGGAAGAACCCCTGCACTTCAAGACCATCACCTTCCCTGGGTCTGCCACGAGGGCTTTTCACATCAGGGCTCAGAAGAGCCTTCAGCTGCCTCTCACACTCGTGTTTTTAATCACTCTTTAGTGCTGGTAGCACACACAGAGAAAAAAACCTTCCTGGCTGCATGCTAAACTTTGGTCCCTCAAAAAAATCAGAAGCACGTGGGAATCAGGCACTTATCTCTCAGGAGACAGCAACTTTTGCAAAGTGAAAGAACAAAAGGTGTCACTGCTGAAGTTGCTATTGCTAATGAGCACGATTTTGAGGCCATTGTAGGATTCAGTGGTCCTTGGATGCTGCTGAGCTGCCCAGGCAGGGGAATTACTTGGACAAGGTGCTCCCTGTGTTATTAAATACACTGAGACAGCACTTTCAGCCATGGAATTCTGCTGTCTTTGGAAACCATCTGCACACTTTAACTTCTTTTCATTTATAGAGCTGTGATCCTATCATTTTCTTTAATGAAAAGAAAACTTCCATCTCTTCAGGTGATAGCTCCATTAGAGATGTTAATGAATACAAAAAGTCCATTATCTTGGAATGGAGATTGTTTTTCAGGAAAAAATAATGATTGCTTCACTGACAGATAAAAAGCTTTCTTCAATGGCTTATAGAAATTGCAAGGAAAAATAATCTCACCAAAAGTTACTTTCATTAGTTTTATCCTTTTAATCATGGAAATATTTCTATAATTATCATTACGTAGAAACATTCGCATTTAAAAATCCCCTTAAAACGTGGTCTAAATTACCAGGCAGACTCTCTATTGATAAATTTATGGGCTATGTTGCTCAAATGAAAAAATAATTAACTTCTGAGTAAAAACGCTAATGATGCCAATTTTGCTATGGCAGATAATGTCAGCATGCAGGAAGATTAATCCCAATATTGCATATTTGTTTTTCTCATTGCCTCGGAAATAAAACACAGGATGTAAAGGGAGGGAGGGGGGGAGGAATGTTTTCATCCTAGGAAAAGACATCCCCTCCTGCTGCACATTCCAAGCAGGTGATAACTCCATTTTCCCTCTGCTGTTGTTGCCCCTAACCTCGAGTCCAAGCAGGGTCTGCCCAGGGCAGGATGCTCCAGAGGGTTATGGAAGTGAGGGATGGACACTGCCCTGGAGGGACCTGGTGGAATTTCGCACAAATAGGAACATATCCAGAGGCCGAGTGGCTCAGTTTCGGTGAATCCTAGTGCCATCTTTTGGGAGAAATGGGAATATGCCTTGAGCAGCAAATGTGGCCTGACACATCCGAGGAAGGGAGCTCTGGCTCTGGGCTCTGGCTCTGGGGAGTCCCTGGGGTGAGCACACTGCCACCCACACCGCAGGGACCTCCTGAGGGGACAGCAAAAGGGCAGGATCTTTGGTGTTGTACCCGCAGTGACTACAGCAACAGCATAAAACCAGCCCAGGGCACTGACTGCAGCATTTCCAGCCCTTGCTGCCTTCATGTCCCACTCTCAGGCTGCTCTGCCTCTCCTTCTCCATCACCAGCTGTCCTGGTGATGCCATGAAGATTTTTGCCTTTTCTTTTATACCCGTTACACCTTTTTACAACTTCTGTACTCCTAGTGATTTTTGCCTACATTCTTGGACTTGTTTGTCAAGCTGAGAGACTCAACATCTTAGAAGCTTCGTAGCCAGGGATCAGTGTGCCCCAGACCCCAAGGTCCTCTCCAGAACACATTCTGTAAACCAAGAGAGAACCATCCAGGGGAAGGTTCCTTGGGGAGGGGGGCTCACTCGAGCCTCTCCTTGGGGAGTCTTTGATAGATCTGCTAATTAGTAACACCTATAATGATATACCCAATGTTGGGGGAGACACACACACACTCAGCGGGGTGCATCTCAATGCACATGACCTGGACATGTACACCTAAGGATCCTTAAAATAAAACACCAAGGTAAAATCCCTTTTCCCCTTCTAACCGTGTCTGACTCTTGATTTTAAGACCAGGAAAAGGCATCACTGGGGCACCAGGCTCAGCACCACAGCTTGCTCCAGCCTGGGAGAAGGGCACAACCCAGACCTTCAAACAGAAACTTCAGGGAGCATCCTAAAATATCCTGTGCCTCCAGCTCTCACTGGTGACAACACTGTAGGAGGAAAGAGGTGAGGGGAGAGAGTTTGGGTAAGACCTGTGCTGCAAAACATAGCCCCCAAAACACCTCTTAAAAACCACTTGGTGAAACCCTGCAGAGTTCTGGTGTGGGAATGATGAGATGACTGGGGAGACTTTACCCGGGAGCACTGGGGGCATGGACACTCCACACGTGTGTGAAATGTTTTCCAGACCCTTCCCCTGCTCCATTCCCTTCTCTGGACATGCTCCAGCCCCTCAATGTCCTTTTGGAAGTGAGAGGTCCAAAACTGGACACAGCACTCAGGGTGTGGCCCCAGCAGTGCCCAGCACAGAGGGACAATCTCTGCCCTGTCCTGCTGGCCATACTATTCCTGATCCAGGCCAAGATGCCACTGGCCTCCTCGGCCACCTGGACACACGCTGGCTCCCATCCAGCCAGCTCTCAGCCTGCCTTCACATACCACTCCTGTGCTTTTTAAAACAGATTTTGTGTTTTATTTGCTGGAGAGAAAACCTCCTGGTGCCTTGCACAGCCACAGCTCCATGAGCAATAGGGATTGATCAGTCAGGAGTTGACTGATCCCATCAACATGACGAGAGGACAGCGTCTCAAGCTGCAGCAGGGAAAGTTTAGGTTGGACATTAGGAGCCTGTCTGAGTTCAAGAAGAATTTGGACAATGCTCTCAGGCACAGGGTGGGATTCCTGGGGTGTCCTGTGCAGGGCCAGGAGTTGGACTGGATGATCATGGTGGGTCCCTCCAACTCAGTGTATTCTATGATTTTTATGGTGGCATTTTCCCCCAACCCCATGGCTGCCTTTGCTGGAGGGAGGCTCACCCCAGCGCTGTGCTCTCAGCTTCAAGCCCTTCCAAAGGAATGTGACTTTCTTAAATGACAAAGCACCAGAGAGGGATTTCTGGAATGTCTCAGGAACATAAATCCCATCGGTCTATCAGATTTGAGAGCCTAAGTTGCTTTCTGTCTTTTGGAAACCTTATCATCAGTCAGCTCACATTCACTTCACTGTTTTGCCAGGTATTCTGACTAAATACAGCTGCTTTACTTCTTCCAATGTCTCTGCTTTTACACTGTGCCAAAATAGGGGAAAAAAGGGCACAGTAAAATCAATGACTCTCTGTAACATAGCCCTGCCCCACTCAGGTGAGAGCCCACCTGCAGAGCTGCCCCAGCCCTGGGCCCAGCACAGGGAGGACGTGGAGCTGCTGGAGAGAGGCCAGAGGAGGCACCAGGATGAGCAGAGGGATGGAGCAGCTCTGCTGGGAGGAAAGGCTGCGAGAGCTGGGATTGTTCAGCCTGGAGAGGAGAAGCTTTGGGCTGAGCTCAGTGTGGCCTTGCAGGGCCTGAAGGAGCTGCAGGAAAGCTGGAGAGAGACAATTCCCAAGGCATGGAGGGCCAGGAGCCAGGGAATGGCTTCCCAGTGCCAGAGGGCAGGGCTGGATGGGAGATTGGGCAGGAATTGTTCCCTGGGAGGGTGGGCAGGCCCTGGCACAGGGTGCCCAGAGCAGCTGGGGCTGCCCCTGGATCCCTGGCAGTGCCCAAGGCCAGGCTGGACATTGGGGCTTGGAGCAGCCTGGGACAGTGGAAGGTGTCCCTGCCCACGGCAGGGTTGGAACAAGATGAACTTTCAGGTCCTTCCAACCCAAACCATTCTATGATTCTATTCTGAGTGAAGCCCACCAGACATTTTTGAGAAATAGGTGACTGAGTCACAAACCAAACACCTCAGCTTTTGTCCAAAGCAGAGAAATAGAAATCCAGCAGTAACTGGGAGCACCAGCCAAGTCTTAGCTCAAGAGCTGTTCAGAAGTGACAGTGGAACATCAAACATATTAAAGTAGTGACTGGTCTCCCACCTCAAAACCTTCTGTGCTAAAACCTTCCTCTGTGATCTGCACTGAGTAGGAAAAGGAGAGAATATTGGATTTGTCACAGAGCAGTTGAAACACACACACACAGAATATGAATGAAACTTTGCTGGTTTTTGGTGTACAATTAAAATAACAAGAGTGAACAAAGCCGTTTGCAGAATGCTAAGCCAGCACTTTGTACAGCTCGTGACAAAACAACAGAGATGTATGGTCTGATGCTTTTATACAGTCTGCAGTGACTGATTATTTACTCCCCATTTAGCATTGCAATACATTTAATTGTTGAGGTAAGTGGTTAAAGAAATGAAAAACGCTGGTTAGCTCATTTTGCACAGCACTCGTCAGCGGCTGGAGCTGGATATTACATTCCCAGTGCAAATTACCAGCATTGGCAGGGCTATTTTACAGCTGTTCCGTCTGCTGCCTGCATTGTAATGAAGTCGTGACATGAAATGTTTGTGGAAATTGCAATGAAATGTTAGCTGAAAATATATTAAAGTGGTAAGTGTAGAAAGAGAAATGAAGTACAACATTTCCCCGCTCCAGCGTCGCCTCGGCTCAGGCTGCTGCTTCAGCCCAGATGAGCTGACCTGCCTCCTCCTACCCAATTGCACATCACAGCTGCTCTACAGCTCATCCTTTGGGCTCAGTCTTTGAACTAAACCTGACCTTATTTACTTTTTAAGCCTCCTTTTTGTTTTCCTGAACCTCTAAATTCTCTCGGGCTCATGGTCTTCTTTTCTTCTCTCTTTCTGCAAACCTCCTGACAGCCAGTTGCTATTTCCTTCCCCACATCCCTCAGATCCATCTCACTTTCCCTGGTTAGACAGGAAAATGAGCTGTTTGGGTTTCCCTGGCCATTGGAGACTCCCTGGCATCCCCCATCCTGTGGAATTCCCCTTTTTCTGAGGGCGAGGGAAGTTGAAGTCAACCTCTAAGTCAACCTCTTTGGTTGCTGCCCTCGTTGTCAGCCCATGTTTTGATGCTCTGGTTGGCTCCCTGTTTGCCGACAGCTCAGAGCTGACCTCGTGTCACCATCATCAAATCAGGTCAGCAGCACCAAGGAACCCCTGCAAGGATGTCTTAAACTCCACTTCCATCCCCTTCCATAAATTATTAATAAGGTGTCAGTGTCATGGCACTTTGCTACCCCTCTGACAGCACTTCAGAACTCTTTTTCTTCTTCTTTACATCTCCATTTTTGCCTATTTCTCGTATTTTTCCTTCCCCTTCCCAAGTCCTGCTGATAAAAGCTCTCTCATTTCCCTGCATCCTTGGCTCTATGTCCCCTCTCCTGTCACCTCCTGCACTTTAATCTTCCAGGAACAGCCAAGGTAATTTTCACACCTGTTTTGAGAATCACACCCTCCTCCAAGGCCACTTGCTGGAGTCCTGATTTTCTGTCTTTTCCTTGGAAACCTGTGGTGGGAGGTTTACAGCTTGCTTACAGCCATGCAGAGGCACTTGGAATTTTTCCATATTTGTAACCAGCAGCCATTCAGACACTCCAGTCCCTTGGGGAGCCAGGCTATGAGCTGTGTCTCTGTGCCAGGATATGAGCCCATCACAATGTCCTAGGACCTTCCACATATTTCCTGGATTTATCCTCAGCGTATGCTGGAAGAATTTAAAAAAATACCATCCTCCCCTCTTTGAAGAAAGAGCTGGAGTGGAAAATGTTCAGCCTAGTCTTGGTAGAAAATACAGAATTTTCCAGCATTTATTAGCCTTGTGTATTTAAAGATAGGAGCACTTCAAAGCAGCATCTGTTAGTCATGATCTGTGTTTACCCTCTCCAGCACAATGGGATCCGACTCACGGCTGGGTCATCCGAATGCCATTCCCATCCCAGCAAACTGAAATGTGTGGATGTACCACACCAATTTCTGGGAACTAGACAGCATGAAGGGATTTTTCAACCATAAAACAAATGAATATTTTGATTCCTCCCCTTTCCCCCCCCCCTGTATTTTGAGTACACTCATGCAGGTGAACATAGCCCTCCCCAACCCACGGGGGAAAAGGGACATTATTTCTAAAACTGACCATTCCAGTGCCCAGTGTGGTTGCAGAAATACTGGAGAGCTTCACAAGCCCTCCAGCTCTTCTCCATGAGGGTAAAGAAAAGTGGTCTTTGAAGCCCACTCTTATTGCTGCAGCCCTGTGCCCATGTGTCAGGTGGACAAGGCATCTACACGGCTGTTTTGTGACACAAACTGGGAGTTTTGCAAAAATATATGAAAGAATTGAGTAAAAGACGTGCCTAAAACTTAAAACTGGCCTTTCACATTCTCTTAGAACTGCTTGAAAGCCTAAAAGTGCCACAGCAATCATTTAGTCCAAGCGCTTGTGCCTGTTTAAGAACCCTGTATCCAATCTGGCATCTGGATATGGAATTTGGGGACATGGTTTTGGGGTGACGCTGGTGGTGCTGGGGTGTCAGTGGGAAAGGATGATCTTGAAGGTCTCTTCCAGCCTTGATGATCCTGCAATCCTGTGATTTTCAGCAGAGCAGATTTGAAGTTTTCTGCGGAGAAAAATGACACCTCCAGCACAAAGAAAATTGGAAATGTATAGGCACTTCTTTGGGGCAGAATGAGCTGGTGGAACCAAGTGCAGCAAGTTCACCCCAAGAGTTTGGAAAAACCTTCCCAGTGGTCTGCTGGTGGAGACACCTGAGAAAAGGAGGCTTCTTCAGCTCATGAGAAGGAAATTCCAAAGAAAAAGGGACATGAAAATCCATCTTTTAGCTGCTCAAGCTGCTCACATTTCAGCCAGGTGGGACTACAAGTGCATCAGCTGCTTGACTGGGAAGAACAGGCTCCAGTGGGATGAAGGGGCAGTCAAAAAAGTCCTAGATGGGAATGGTTTAGACAGGACAGGGGGGAAATAAAGGAAAAAAACCAAAAGAAAAAGAAGCAGGGCCCATTAACAATTGTCTGAGAAGAAGAGGGATAGGTTTGTGAAGTGGAATATGTCTAAGCTTGGCAAACGCCCAGTCAAAGGGAGCGTGATAACAAACCACAAATATTTGGAAAGCCGTAAGCACTGAGGCAGGCGAGGAACTCCGGAGGGTGATGCACGGGGAGTGCAGTCAGAAGGAACTGCGAAATACAAAAATGGCAGGAAAACATAAAAAAAACAACCTCTCTTTGACAATGAGATGTGTTGGGCTCTGTGTTACGGGATTAGGTGGAAATATGGAAATACCCTGGAATGGAGACCTTTTCAAAGGAGAAGGTTAAGGAAACATCAGTGAGTGTACAGAAGAAAATAGTTCTGTTACAGTGAGGGGGATGGATGGGGTTTCCCAAGCAGAATTCCTCGCTGCTTCCAGGACTGTGCACAGAAAATCATTCTGCCCTTAGGTTTTTCTAAAATATATGTGGACCAATATTCTGGCACGCAACCCCAAAATTTTCTGAGCCTGGTTTTGAGAAGTCCTCACTCCAGTGATTTAAAAGGACATCTCAGGGCAATTCCTGGCCTAAGAACCCTGGGTGTTTTATTAGTTTTCTTGAAAATATGTGCCCTTTTCAAAAAATGCTGGGAAGGGAGCCGACAAGAAAGATGGAGAGGGACATTTTACAAGAGCCTGGAGTGCCAGGACAAGGAGGAACGGCTTCAAACTGCCAGAGGGCAGGGCTAGATGGAATATTATGAAGAAATTGTTCCCTGGCAGGGTGGGCAGGCCCTGGCACAGGGTGCCCAGAGCAGCTGGGGCTGCCCCTGGATCCCTGGAAGTGTCCAAGGTCAGGCTGGACACTGGGGCTTGGAGCAGCCTGGGACAGTGGAAGGTGTCCCTGTTGAAACCTTTATTTCCCTTCCAACCCAAACCATTCAGTGATGCTATGAAATTAAATTTTGAAACAATTCCCCACATTCCAGTTGGCCCAATATCCTCATTAACCAACTCAAAATATCCTCATTTACCTTTCTTCAAGCACAGCTCATGCTGGGTCATGCTCTGAGGTCCTTCCAGCTGCCAGTGCCTCCAAGGAGAGGTCACAGCACCCCAGGGACAGCAGCAGAGCCAGGACACTTGGGAGGATGCAGGCAGGATCTGCTGCGAAGATATCCAAGTGCTCCCACCACTGCCCAGAGAAGGAATGAGGAATTTGTGTTGCATCAGGAGGTAAAATTAGTCAGGAATTAACTGAACCTTGTGGATGGATGAGGTGCCCTTCTGACTAACCAGAAATTCAGGTCACCAGAGACTATTCCTTTGGTACGACCAAAACTTGAGATCATGGGCTCACCAATCTATAATATAGGTAAAGTGGGTGGGTTTTTTACCCTTAATACATTTGTAATTAGAAATTTATTTTAAAATTATATCTTATCTGGGGCAAGAAACAGTCTGAGATAGAAAAATTTGCAGAAGAGAAGTCTAAATCCCTGATGATCCCAGTGTTTCTGTGGGCAGTTAGAAAGGCTTGTGGAATGTGAGGTACCAAACATGCACTCTTCAGAACATTGGGTAAAGTCTGCAGCTTGGCCAACAATTGACTTTAAAAGAAACTCTAACTTAAATAAAGGGCCAAAGTTATCAATATTGTCGACTTGTGCAAATGTGGGCTCATCAGGACCGTGTTGTCCAGGTGCTAAATGGCAAACAGAAGGTCCAGCCAAGGTCTTGGGGTTTGTCCGTGCCTCTTTATGAACATCTCTCATTGTTTGGACACGGAGTTCCTCAGCTCTGGCTGATCTGGGCTCATCCCTTGTCATGGTCACAGGGAGACCCTACAAATAATCCCAGTGCAGCAGTAGTAGGGTCCCTCCATCCTTCACTACCTTCTTGCAAAATCCGTGTTTTCCAAGGCTCCTGGAAGGCAGTGAAGGAAGGTGTAGCTCTACAGTGGGTGACCATGGCTCACCAGTGAGCCTCCTGTGGCCAGCTCGAGGATTTTCTCTTCACACGAGGGGACTCCATCAGGCCATCTGCTGTGGCTCCATCCCTGTGCCAGGATGAGGACCCCAATGCCAGGATGTTGCTCCCATTGCACAGGACAGCAGCCAGGCAGCACAATCTGGAAATCCTGCAGGCAGCCCCACGAGCACTGGGGATGCTTTGGAGGCCTCCAGGCACGTCCTTGCCAATCTAAACAAAGACCGTATTTAAATCTGGATTTTTAGGGTTTAATTAAAAGCAGGTTCAAAAATGCACTTACCATTTTGGGTTGGAAGCACACATGAAGCAGATAGTGGGGATCTGTAGATTTATTTCCACTGAAAGGCAAATCATTATAGTCACACGTAGGTGTGCCTGCCGTAACTCCATAACTTTCTAGAACAGTGACTAACCTTTTCCATGAGTTCTTTTCTTCTTTTTTGAAATACAGACTTACAGTGCTTATTTCCCTGCTCAGGTCTCACATACTGGTAACACAATCCTGTGCTTATAAACTGCCACCCAGACACCCCTAACACAGGGGCCTGGTGAGTTGGCTCCCATTGCTCTCCAAAAAACGGATATGCAGAACATTTCCTATAAAACCTAAAACCACACCCCTTTTGTCTGGGAAAAAAGAGACAAAAGAACAGCAAAAAGGAGGGATACAGAGGGCTGAGCTGTCTGGGATTCCTGCAGCAAACACTGTGGAGAGCCGCTCATAAATGTCAGGGCTGATTTTCCAGACCATTTCTTCAGATGGTGTTGGGAAAGAATGGAGTGATGCCAGTTCTGGAGCCCAGGGTACAGAGTGGGAAGCCTCTGAAGCTAGAAGAGAAAAATAAAAACTCCTGCCCTTTGTAAACAGCCAGGATGGACTGCCATGACAAA
This sequence comes from Corvus cornix cornix, assembly GCF_000738735.6. Taxonomy (NCBI): domain Eukaryota; kingdom Metazoa; phylum Chordata; class Aves; order Passeriformes; family Corvidae; genus Corvus; species Corvus cornix. The sequence goes on along the minus strand of NC_046332.1, from coordinate 115,337,563 downwards.
TGAACAAGCTGCCATACACTCCATTCCAAAGCAGGGAATAATGGAAATTATTCATTATTCACTTTATTTACTAATAATGATACTGAATGTATTAAGGGCAAGGGGGCATGGTAATTCAACACGATTCAGGAGGAAGATACATCTCAGGCTGAGATTTTGCAGCATAACGTGATGGCAACAAAAGATAATTTCTGAGTATCAATACTCTTCCTTAGAGGCCTCCCTTAGGCTTCATTTCCAGTCTTGGGCATGGAGCTGTCGATGAATTAATTGGGATTAACTGGGGAGAAGCTCAGCACAGGAATGGCAAGGCACTGTTAAAGAAGGGCTGGATGTGTTTTAGCAGAACTAATAAAGAAGATACACAGCACCTGTGCACTTCAAACTTAGGCTGTTTGCTCCTGCATTTTCACAACCCAAAAATCCTGGCCTATTTTAACCTGGAGAGTAGCAGATCTGACATGGGTGTCCCACACAGGAAATGCAAATACAAATGCAAACCACAGTGTCAATCTGAATTGCCATGCTAGGCCAAGCTTATTTTATTACATACATTCTGCAATCTAAGGACTAATATGTTCATAATGTAAACATTAAGCATACAGAGTTAAAATTCAAGGCCACGATAGTTTTTTGGATTGTCCCTTTTTTTGTGTGTGTGTGTGTGTGTCTTTGGTTGGCCGAGATCAACTCGTAGTGTATAAATGCATAAGTTATATAATAATTATATAAAAAGGAAAAAAAAAATAACACTGAACTTGTATACTTCATTCTGACAAACGCACAGCGTTCGCGACTCGATAAGAAAAACTGGCGCCCGCCTAACAAAAATACTCAGGTGATTTCTGATTTTGGCAGTCAAGGGTTGTCTCTTGCTCTAACCAATAGAAAACAAACTCCCTTAGTAATGATGAGGTTCTAACTGGTAACTTTTAAATATCAAACACAATTCCAGTTTTGCTTTTCTTTTTTTCTTCCCTAAAAAAAAAAAAAAGAGATGCATATTCTGATTTCTCGCTTCTTCTGCTTTTCCCTTTTTACCACTTTTTATTACTACTGAATCAAGTCTGTTCCTCCTGAAATACTGGGAATGGTATAATACTGAGCAATATGTTTCACAAGTCCGAACAAGTGTTTCTTCATAGTCCCAACACTACAAAGTTTTCAGTCTTTTCAGTCTCTACTGGTCAAGAAGTTTCTTTCCTCCCCTTCTCACCACCTTCATCCTCCTCTTTCTCCTTCCTGCCTCCTCTGTCAGGTGCAGGCCACTGATCTACAATCATACACTTGCCCTCCAGCACATTCTCATTTCCCACGTTTGGCTCAGGGTTCCTGTAAAACTGCCAAGGAATCTGAAAGTTTGGGTTGTCTTCACAGTTTGAGCAGCTGATTCACTCTGATGAACGGATCTCATTTCATTTTACCTACACCGCTGCAGTTCTATTCCAAACCAGCTTCCACACTAGCCAGTCTCTTCCGTTGATATGTTTCTATTTTTTAAATACAGATAGGCTTTTTATTCCTTTCTTTTTTTCCCTTCTCCCTCTCTTTTGTAATGATCCATATACTGTATGTTAGGTCACTATAGACTTATCCTTATATTGCTGTAGTATAGTCCCAGTTTTGCACTAGCATGATACCAAACTTTACACACAAGCTTATCAACTTTTTAAGACCACCAGCTTCCATAGGTTTTCCTTATCATTTCATGCTTCTACCTACAATAGTCTATTGTTATTTGGTCCACAGAGTCGATGCCCATATACATTACATTTTAGTATCTTAATACTTCTTGGATATTTCCTTTTAAATCCCTACTACAAAGAGTCTTTTTGACATCTATTTTTAACGTGTTTTTTGGTGTTTTTTTTTCTCCCAGCCAAACCTTCACTTGTCTCTTTAGGCACTTTTAATTCGAGTACTCCAACAGAGTTCATTGCGATTCCTCAGGGACCGAATCCCCGTGAGAAGTGTCTTTGCTTCGCCTGGCGTGTATTTTCCCACCCCACTTAGTAGTAGGTGCCAAGATGAGAAGGCATATGAGCAGCTGGCAGCCTGGTGTTGGGGTAGATCCCTCCAGTCGGCGAATTCCAGTACGGATTGGGGGCAGCAAAAAAGCTGGAGGATGTTACGGGCAAGGCAGGGGGGTGGGGAGCTACAAAGTTCATCTTCTGCGGGTGCGCGTGGTACGAGCTCATGTAGGGCAGGTCTGTCGGGTATTTGTACATGGACGACTCCGGGGGGTGAGGCTGCAGGGCCTGGGCGATGCCGTGGAAGTCGAATTTGTAGGCGTAGCGCTTGCCGTGCACCTTGGTCATGATGTTCTTGTCGTAGTAGTAGCGCAGGGCGCGGCTGAGCTTGTCGTAGTTCATGTTGGGCTTGCTCTTGCGCTCACCCCAGCGCCGCGCCACCTCGTCGGGGTCCGTCATCTTGAACTCGCCGTTGGTGCCCTCCCAGGTGATGCAGTTGGAGTTGGAGCTGTCCGACAGCAGCTCCAGCAGGAACTGCCACAGCTGGATCTGCCCACTCCCTGCGGGGAGGAACAGAGCGGGAATGTCAGGGGTGGCATTAATAATGTCAAGGCATCAGTCCTGCAGGCTCTCCCCAAGGACCCCATTAGGAAATGTTGTGATGTCGCCTCCTAATTCTTACTATTAACCAGTCCCCCTCCTCCCAGGACCGTCTCATGAAACCCTAAAGAGCAGGGATAATTGTAATGTGTCATGCTTTCCCTCATGTGAGTGGCAGAATGCTATTCCATGGAGCTTTAATTGTTACCTAATGTCATTCAGCGCAGACAATTGATGGGGAAATAATACAGCGCTCATTTAGGAAACTAATCTCTAAAGTTCAGCACAAACAGCTTTCACTTGCGTAACATTCTGCTTGTTCTCACAGCATTATGTTGTAACTAAATGTTCTCTGCTATGGAATGAGCCCACACAAAATGGAGAAGTTTAGAGCAAGCTGGGCCTGTGCCAAACCATATCATCCCTTTGCAGCATTTGGGGAAATGCAGAGCGGAAACTTATTAGCTTGCTGTTGCACTGCATACAACCAGAGGGCAAAACAATTGCAAGAACAGTGAAAAGGTCCATAAAATACATTCTTGTCATCATTCTGCTTCGAATGAGTTTAAATGATTATTTTACATTAAGACATAAAATGTTGCTGTTGTATTTTTCTCACTCTCTGCCAATTCCACTGCAAAAAGAAAATAGCTAAGTCTGCTGTTAACTTTGCAAAAGTGAGGTAGGGCAACAAAATTTGACCATTTTAGACAAGTGAAAGTAGATTTCCAAGGGCCTTGCCACTGATAATCATGTTAGAAGCTTAGCATTTCTTAACAAAGCAGCACTGAAATGATGCAAAATGCAGCTGAAGCAGCTTGCGACGCAATCTGTTTCACAAGCACAGTGTCAGCAGAATTTGCCAACCAGCCTGGATGTGCTAACTCTGAACTACATCTCTGACCAGGAATTGGTTGGGTTTCTTTCTTTTTTTTATCCAAACCAGCTTTGTGGGTATAATAAACAAGCTTTTCTTTAGAAAGCTTATAGTAGCAATTACAATATCGAGCTAGAGCAGCATCTGAAACCCATTAGCAGTTTATACTTCAGTGCAACTGAAACCCATATTCATTTAAATTGTATTTATCCAAACTGGCCTTAATGAATTTCTTCTGTTCCATTAACATGCATTAAATAAACAAACAAACAAAAGAATCTGTGGTATGAGCAAGGCATGCAAGTTTTAATACACGAAACATAACAAGAGGATTAGGCTTTGAAAATCAATAAACAGTTCAGCACTGGACAAAACACAAATTTTTGAGTAAGCAATCCAACATATGTTCTAACATAAACACTTGCCTTCCAAATGTAATATATAGTCCTATGAAAATAAATGGTTGCTGTCAATGTCCTTTTAATGAGAGAGTAATTCCACCGATTTATAAACACACAAAACATGTGAAAGCACAGGAATGATGGCATGGAGGAATTCCATATCCAAATGTTAAAAAAGCATCCCAATCCAGATCGTGTTAGTAATGAAGTCTACCAAATGGACACTTGATAAAATTTGAAAAGCCATGATTTATGAACAAATTAAAGGGATGTAGGCCCCCACTTCCAGTTAAGACCAGTGTTGCCTGGAATCCCCCACTGCCTCAGGCCATTTGGAAAATCCTACCCTTAACACGTACTTAATTACTTTCCTTCCACACAAAACTGTTTAGAAAGTCAGCTAATCTAGAACTGTGCTCAATGTCACCTGGGAGAAAGTGAAAGGAAATGGATCAGCATTTTGCCAGTTTCAGGCCTTGAAAAGCCATAGGTTGTTGTAAAAAGAACCACCGTCACTGGGGGCTGAGGAGATCCGTGTGGAACATGGAATGCTCTGCCCTGGGGCTGTCCAGGCAAGGGATGCAAGTGGAACACACAGTGTCAGTCCCTTGTGGTGGCTTGTGGTGTAAATAGCGGTGCTGTACAGCCACAGCGTGGCCTGCAGACTCAGAGCAGTGAAGTCTGCACAATTCCCCATCAGAGCTACTAAATCACCCAGCAGATCCCCTGTCTTCAGCAAAAACATGCTGGTCCGAGGTTGGACTCGATGATCCTTGAGATGTTTCCCAACCTGAATGATTCTGTGAGTCTGTGATTCTCCTCTATGCTACACATCCCCATCCACAATGCACCCCGTTGCCTTCTTGAGGTGGGAGAACATTTTTGAAGTGTTTAACCCAATTATTCTTTGCAAGCAGATTATGCTTTCCTGGTTTTTTTTTTCTTTTTCCTACATATTTCTGCTGGCTTGGGTTATTCATCCCAAAGTTTTATATTAATCAAGGCCAGTATGATACTGTGCTGTGGATTAACAGAATCTGGGACACATCTGATGAAGATTGGTAAGAGATTTGCACCCTTCTGGAGGGGTAACTGGAGACCAGATGGGGTCTCTTACATCCCTTAACCAAATCCTGATGTTCAGGCAACTGAAGTGAACTCCAGCTTTGAAGGCTAGATTCTTTGGAGGTCCTTTCCAACCTTAATGATTCTAAATTCTTCAGTCCCACCCTTGTGTAATTTAGAAACCTAATTCTGCAACACACTGGGTATCATCAGCTCCCACTAAATCACACTGAAGAGTGGGAAAATCAGTGACATCAACTCCCAGGCCTGGTCTTAAAGCTGAAGTGGGGATACTCAGCAGTAAAAGAAAAGCCACCTACATCAGCAAAACCCCTTCTCACCTGGATTTGCAAGTCGGCTGCTGGTCGGTCCAAGAATCTGATATGGATCTACAAAATTGTGAGAGAAAGATTTAAAATCATTCAACAATGGTGGCAAATACTTCAGGTATTATTGTTTAACCTTGTAATGGGCAGTGTGCACTGCCTGAGGGGACAGCAGGTCCAACACCTAAGCAATTTCCTCTCTCTGCAGGGCAATATTTGCATGTTTTCCTTTCCAACTCCGTGTGCAAGGATATACCTTTGCCTTTTGTTATGTATTAAATGCAGATGTATGTATGCAGAATGTAAGCTTTGTTATGAAGCATTCTGGTGGTGGAATCCCCATCCCTGGAGGTGTCCCAGGAAGGGCTGGAGGTGGCACTCAGTGCTCTGGGCTGGTGACAAGGTGGGCATCGGGCACAGCTGGGACTCGATGAGCCTGTGTCAGCCCCACAATGCCTGTAGCATCTTAGTATTTCCCTCTAGGAACTCCCTCTGGAAATGAAAACTTAGCTTGGTCTGAAGTCCAACAGGGAAAACAGGAAGGCTGTGACAGCAGGACCAAAGCCAAAGTGATGGGCTGCAAGCACTGAGTGACCCTGTCACTTCTACAGCCAACAAGACAATCAGGTTACATTCCTTACACATTTAAATAATCTGTGCAGCTCACACACAGAGCCATTAAATGGCCCTCAGGACTTACATAAATCACCAGTATATTTCTAGGAAGATTCTCGTGGTTGGAAGGCCAGATTAGATAAAACACTGCTTGGGCAAAAATCAGTGTAATACTTCCCAGGCAGTCTGTGCAGGAGTTAATAAGACCTATTCATGCACAGTGTTGTTTAGTTATAACAAAAACCAGAATAATGATTTAAAATCCATGTGATAAAAACTGGCTCAGAGTCTTCTGAGCTAAGAATATCCTCTAAATCTCTTTTATTTCCTCCTTCTAACCTTTTGCTGTTAACAAAAGCCATGACTGACTCAGGACCTTTGTAGTGCTCTCCAGCTACCTGTCCAAAATGCAGCTGAATTTGCAATAAGGGATTAGGTCCCACCCCATGGATTTGCAGCTTTGAAAACACAGAAGGCCCCCATTTTGCTACACCAATACTTTCCAAACCCATAAACTTCTACTTTCTCCTCAGTTTCCCAACAGACTGAGAATCCCTCTAATATTCCTGTTGTGTTTCAGGAGCCAAATTCAAATGGGTTTCTGTAGGCTGTAATCCATTCCCTTTTTTTGGGCTCATGTACATTTTCCAGCTGTTGGTATTTCAGCTACTGGGGTCTTTTGACATCTCTACCTTCCACCTTTGCACCCACACTGTAGGTAGATTTTTTTAATAGCATTTTCATTCTGCAAGGTTGTCACTGCCTTTAAACATCACATTCATCCCAAATCCAGCTGCAGAGCCAACCCCACACACATCTGGGGTTTTAGTGATCTCCAGCTGGAGGGGTCTGAACCAGATTGTGCAGTCTGGCTGGTAGGTGAGAGCTGCCCTTCTCATCATGTTCAACAAACCCAGGCAGAATGCAAACCAAATGACACCCACCTAACTGAGGACGCTGGTCTTCTGTTTTGGGAACTGTTGAGGATGATGGCTGAGTAGCTGAAAAATGGAAAAAAAAAAACCCATGTAGTTATTTTTCCAGTTAGGAAGTTGCTCACCAAACCTGTAAGAGATCCCTAGGCCTGGAACTCCTGCTGCCCTCTGCCCCAGGATAGACACAAGAGGATTTAAAGCTCACAAAAAGCTTTTTAAGGCTCTGTGGTGATGGACTTGATGAAGTTTGAGTTTAAGGAGGGATGTGGCTGCCCAGTGACATCTCCCAGAATTGCCCATACAACTGGCTTTCCAAAAATGCACAGATAAAACCCCTCCAGAGCTCCTATAATTCCCTCTGTAGTCTAATCCATGTTTCCCCAGCTGTGCAGATGCTTTTACCTTTTGACTGAGGGCTGGGGTGGGTGTGACTCGTCCATGCTGATCTCCTGGCTTGCTCATAAGGCAAATCTGGGAAGGAAAAGGACACCTATTCATGCAGATATGGCATCAAGTGGTGATGTCCAGAAAGGGTAGGTTTAGGGGGGGGACTCGGGATTTGGAACATTACTGAAATAGGAAGGCAATTCTTTGTTGAAACCTCCCAAATTCAGCATCTAGCAGTATTTCCTTGTAAGAAGACAGGCTTTAGTTGATTTATTCCTTTCTGCTTCTTGGGACAAGCTCCTTAAATTTACACATCTAAATTTTCATTTCCCTTTCTTTCATTTACTCGTTACTTCTATTTTATTTCAGTGCTTTAGCATATAAAAAAAATGAGAAAACTAAACCATAAAAGCTTTCTTCATAAAGCAAATGTAGTAAATTCAAATGTTTGGCTTACCCTCAGAAATCTTTGCCAGTTTCCTGTGCTTTTCCACGGCTGACTTTAACACATTAGCTAAAATTACTGCCAAAATCAGAGACTTATGGAACTTCCAGGATCTCAGGAAGGTAGCAGTGCCCACCTGGTGGAACTAAGTTGGTGCAGATGTCTTGACTCTCAACACTACTTGTGCTTTATTTCAGAGTTCATGTTTGGAAATGAGACCAGTTAGGAAGCAAGGAAACAACCCCAGACTGGCTCTGTGCAAGGCAGGTCTGCCCCTTTCCAAGCACTGGGAGAAGCAGCATTGCATGGAAATAAAGTGTAAAGTGTGAAATGCATAACCAAATGGCCTTTAATTTATTTGGTCTGTTTGGCCTGCCAGCACTTCCACCTCCCAGAACCCTGCACTTCAAAACCTCCACTTTTGCTGAGATTTGCAATTGGTCTTTGTACTGCATTTTCATCATGAGTAACCTTGTATCCCTGATTTCTTGGGAACTAGTCCACAGCCTCAGAGAAAATCATGTGCATTGTGCAGGTGCTCATCTCTGAGGAGAGCACTGGTGTACAGGTGAATCATTGTGACCTGCAGGTGTCCTGCCCAGGCTGAGATCAACACTGCTGTTTACTCAGAGACTTTACCACCTGGCAAAAAAATTCCAGAATTACTCTGGTCGTAATTCCAGTGGGTTCTGAGTTCTGTCTGTACAGAGGGGGCTCAGCTGTGGGAGGCTTGCATGTCTCTTGTCCAGTCCTGCCAGTTCCATGGCAGGTTCTCCATGGTAGGTTCTCCACCTCCTCTCTAGATTCCCTTGCCAGGCAGATTCTGGTGACATGAAGAACCTATTTTTCCCTCCCGTTTTTCCATTCTCTGCCCAGAAAGATGCTGTCCCAACCACAACTCCACTCACAATCTCATCTCCTTTCTCCTTTCTCCTTTCTCCCTTCTCCTCCCCCCCTTTCTCCTATTTTTGGATCTCCAAACTATCAAGACACCTGTGCCCTGAGAGGACTGGGAGATGCTGTGTGTGCTTGTACTTGGTGGCACTTGAAACACATTTGGTACAAATTCAGTACAGTGAGAAAGATGTTTTGCCTTTTAACTCAACACATCACAAGATGATCTTTTGACTACGCCCTCTCCATGAAAAGAAAAATCCATTTATCAGCTTTTCTTGAAATAGAGCAAAGTTCCAGCTTCGTTCTTAGTTCAGCATCGTGCCTTGATAAACACGTTGTTATTCCAGATAAGTAGATCTGTTCTTGTCCATGAGATATCAGCACAACATGTCCTTATCTTGGACAGATCGCTGATGGGAATGCTCCTGTTTGGAGAGACAAACCCCAACCAGATGTCCTTGAGCTCCTGAGAGCCTCATTGTGTTACTGTCACTGAAACCCCGTGTTCTGTTGTAAAGGTGACTGGAGAAACCCTCCTTTGTCACTGCAAGCCCTGCTCATTTCCCATTTTCTATTGTAGTGCCTTAACAATGGCAGTGCTTAATTACTCTCTCCAGAACTGCACCCCAGGATTTGGCTGATTCCCACTGAACATTATTTATTCCCCCTCCCTCCTCATTTTTGACCTTTTTCATGTCATCAAGTGATTGTCCCCAGGGTCTGCTTTTGCTCTCACATGAACAGTGCTTTGTTATGGGAAAGCTTCTTTGCAGTCTGGTTGAAATGTGACATTTAACTCAAAGGAAAGCCACAGAATAAGCCAACAAAACAGTTTCCTGAAAGAAAACTGAATTTTTGCAAAACCCCCTTTTTTTTTCTGAATAAAAATTCTGACTTTCAAGACATCCATCAACTTTCAATTGTAAAAGATAAAATAAAACAATGCTTCCAAAATCACTACAGTTTTTTGTAGAAAATGTTTAGTTCTGCACAGAACAGAGACACCCTAAAACCAAACTGCAATTCCACAAGTAATTGTGTGAACACAGAAAGATGTTGACACAAAGCATTTTGTTTCCTGAGTGTCATTTTAAATGTGAGTTAGGTAAAAAAACTGAAGTGAAGGAGCTCCCCATGTCTGACATGTGCTTTAGGACCTTTTCCTCTAGAGAAAATTAACATCTTATTTCTCCATGACACAGAGGACGGAAGAAATACTGAAATCATGGACCTTGTCAGGGAACAAAAAATCCCAATTTTCATTCAAGTCCAGTGGAAAATAGACTCATTCCAGCCTTTGCCTCAAATCCTCTCAACTGGCATAGCTTTTCTTGCAGGACACCAGGTCCCTCTGGCCTTATGTTACATGTTCACTTCTGCTGGGAATTACTGAGAGTTTGGGGCCTCTGGATTTTTGTTTGGTAATTGTTTCTATAGTTCTGCTTTGTTTTCTCATCCGTATTTATGCTGGCATTCCCCAGTGCCACTGAGAGCTCCTGGGTGCCACAGTCTGCTTTAATGCTCCATGAAAATGTCTAATTTATTTGGAATATCCCTTCTTCTTAAACTGACACTAAGCAGGTGCTCTGTGACACTCTTTAATTTGATAATTATATCATGTTTCCTCAACCCCAGACCGTGATTTGAACAATTTCAAACCTCTGTATCTCTCAACATGCTCCAAAGATTTTTCCATATTCCCATGGCTTTCCCAGGCATTTCTAAGCACCTACAAATTCAGCAGAGAGCCTTTTTGATAAGGGATGATTGACACAGCCTTCCATGCAAGGCCACACTTCTGGGGTATTTAATGGCACAGCCACATTTCCCATGTGGCTCTCCACCATGGTTCTTCATTTGTTCACATTTTCCACTCTGGCCCACGAGCAGAGCAGTGGCTGTCACTGTGCCATAAATAAAGATGACTGTGTTAAGTTGCTCCTTCATGAGTGAAGGGGGCTCATTTGGAATCAGTAAGATATGCAAATAACTTGTGCCCTGTGCTGCATTTCTCAACTTGTATTTTCAGCTGTTAACATATTGCCAAGTGGTTTCTCCCTAATGAGCTTCCTGGGCACCTGGACAGGAATGCCTTAGAGGAATCTCTGGGTTTTAGTAACAACAGAATCACAGAATCACAGGATGGGTTGGGTTGGAAAGGACCTTAAGGATCATCTTGTTCCACCCCCCTGCCATGGCAGGGACACCTCCCACTGTCCCAGGCTGCTCCAAGCCCCAATGTCCAGCCTGGCCTTGGGCACTGCCAGGGATCCAGGGGCAGCCCCAGCTGCTCTGGGCACCCTGTGCCAGGGCCTGCCCACCCTGCCAGGGAACAATTCCTGCCCAATCTCCCATCCAGCCCTGCCCTCTGGCACTGGGAAGCCATTCCCTGGCTCCTGGCCCTCCATGCCTTGGGAATTGTCTCTCTCCAGCTTTCCTGCAGCTCCTTCAGGCCACACTGAGGTCACCCCAAAGCTTCTCCTCTCCAGGCTTAACAATCCCAACTTAACTTAAGATGTCCATTATTGGTGATGGGCTAATTAAGCAGTTCTTGATTTGTTTCTTATGATAGGTTGATTTAAATTCTATTGTAAACAGTTGTGGGGCATTTTGGTAAATGCCTTATGAAAGCCAAATTGTATGCATTGGATCAGAAGTTCCCTTTTTAGCCACTAATATAAACAAACAAATCTAGCAGGGTTTGATTTCCAAGGATCCAAACAGGTTGAATTTGTTGATGTAATTGCCTGGTAGTTGTTTCCTTATGTCTCTTTTCTAATTATCACTTAAAAAATCTACAGACATGATTTACACATGTGTACAAGTGTATATAAAATGGTTATTTGTATGTACCCTCCTGGATTCTACCCTAGAGCACAGATAAAATAATTGCTATTCAAAACCCCTCTTTTTAATGTGAGAATGTATCTTTGGACCAGAGCTCAGCCAATTCCAGTGCATGTCCCTTCAGAACACTTGGATTTATGCCTCTGGCTCAGTAGTGGATTTCCTTTAAATTTAGTATTTTGCTGTAGCTCCTCCTGATGTCCCTTAGTACTCCGCACTCATTATTGGAAAAGTAAATGTCCAGATGAGGCATTTTTCCAGCATTTTTTGTAGTGAAGGGTGATAAAAAGAAAATCTTTGGCTTCATAGCCATGTCCTCACCTTCTTTAATTATTCCCACTAGCCTTTCACAAATCACCACATCCACAACATTTTCACAGGCTTCAAAATTTTGAGCATTAAGAACTTCCTTATGTTTTGACTTTACTATTTAAGACTCTTAAACTCACAATCAGATTGTTGTGGGTTTTGCTTGCCTCAAACATAAGTAGAATGTAGATAGCAGGAGAAGCATGTATCCTGCATTTTTAGAGTATTTTTCCACAGTAGACTTCAAATAAAAGGGAATTTTAGCCCCATTTTAAAAACACAGAGCTGAAGGGCATTGATCAGTGACTGTGCTGGGACAATGCAACAGAACCAGCAAATAGAGCTCAGGTTTCTGATTCCCTGGTGCTTTAAAAAGTTGATACATTTGCTTCAAAGACAGAGATTTGTGGAAGAAATGGACTTATTAAACTGCTCTCTTTAATTATTTCACTCTACACAATTACATGGACACACATATATGTGATATAGGTATATAATGTGTGGGTTCCAAATAGAGCCTTGTATTTATGAAAGGGGAGTTGAAGGAGGAAAAGAATGAGATATTTCAAGAGATGAAATGAGTAAGATCACAGCACACAAAACGTGGTCATTGTTCATACCTGGCCTGGTTGTAATTCTTTGTGTTGCTTCTGGATAAACTGATGTGTTTGGAAAAATAAAAGTGGCACCTCCTGAAGAGAAAGAAAAGGACATAACACCTAAAGATTCATTTCCACAGTCCCTAAATCCACCAACGTTTTCCCTCCTGTAGTGTGAATGAATGGAGACTTGGAACAACTAATTTCTGCCTTAGGACTGTTATATGTAAAGTTCATTCTAATAATCTTTACATCTATGTAAATCCATTCAAATTACTGGATAAAAGTCTGTGAAAAATTTGTTTTAAGGAAGGAGTCTTGTCAAGTTCAGGAAATCCCCTCTACCTCAACCACCTCCACCTGGGCAGGTGGATTTGTATCCTCTGAAATAAAACCTCTTTGCCTTCATTAGTGAATTCCCAGAAAGGTACACATTTTCAACAGAGACTTTTGGGTCAGACCCTCAGAAATCTCATTAATCTTCCTCAGAGTGAAAAAATGAAAAATATTTAGCTTGATGTAGGAAATAGAATCTCCCTTTTCTCAGGCATTGAAATTGCTCTGACTTCACCAATGGACTTCTAATGACCCTCTCCAGGAACATGAAAAAGGTCAATTACTGCTGATTTCAAGAACTTTTTTTCTAGCTCTTTTGTGGTCCACTGAAAATTGAAACAACTCATTTTTCCGTATGCTGATGATCAGCACGGTATTATTCACACTCCCCAATGACAGATAACCTCATTTTGGTGAAATGAATTTCAGAATATCATTGTCAGTGCACACATAGAGAAAAAGATAACACACAGAACTGCTGAACAACACTTGGATATCTGTAAGTGGAAACTGCTTGGCAAATGAGAATCCCAAAAGCCAGAGATAGAAAAGACCATCACGTCCATCTATTTTTAAAAAGGACTTAAATCTTATTCCAAACCACATCAAAGTAAATGGGAAAATTTTTGCTGCCTTTGGTGGGGTTTGCAGCGGGCCTACAGCCCACAGCAGGACTTTGTTTGCCACTATGACCAGTGGCAAACCTCTAATCTCAGGGAAAAATCTTCTAATGCGGTGAATTTTGCTACGAAACTCACTCAGTGAAAAATGAACTAAATTATGAAAGAAGCATTGCAATCCAAGTTTTGTTGTCTTTTTTCTTTTGCATTATCCTTTGTATTATCTTTTTCCTTTCTCATAGAGAATTGTTATTTCTGGTCACTGTAGGTAACTAATACCCTCAGGCATGATCATGCAATATTCCAAGCGTCTTTTGTAGGGATATAAACCACATTATTGTAGGGATATAAACCACATTATTTGTACAGTTCCATGCCATCCTCTGTTGCACAACTGTTAGAGCAAGTTAAAATAGATTCTGAATTATTTTCATAAACATTTCAAGTTGCATCCTGAAAGATAGACAAGGCATGTGTCATCCTCCTACCTACACTCAACACTTTCCTGGGCCACATTAACAGAAGGGTGAATAGCAACAAAAACCATTTTACATTCAGATCAGACTTAGTGGCAATTACAACATCAGACTTAGTGGAAATTCCAGCTCAAGTCCCACACAGCCAGAAAATGAGATGAGCTAACTGCTTAAAGAGCAATTTTATTGATTTACATAATATTTACTGCATGGGAGGGGATACACCCCCATGCCCCAGAGCCCAAACCACTTTTGAGCTCCAAGAACCTTCTAGGGATCTGTGGAGTAAATCTGACAGTAGAATGAGACAGAAGGACCAAAAAAATCCTCAGGTGAAAGGCACCAAACCTGCAGTTTTATGCTGCGTCAGGGACCCCGTTCTCTTGCAGGACACAAGAAACTTTTGCACCATTTTTGCACCATCTGGCCCTGCGTGATCTCACCTTTTCTCTGTGTGTCTGTGCAGAAAACACACAGACAGCAGGGAGGGGATTCTCTCGTCTCCCTCCTGATTTACCACTTCCATTTTTTAGCAAGCAGCCCATGGAAAGGAATCCTGTGCTTTTAGAAGATGACCTACAGCAGTGGGAGCAGTGCCAGCATTACCTGTGTTTCTAGCATGCATTAACCGTGGAGAGTTTTGTAAGGCCTTATCAACATCATCTGAAGTCAAATGTGGAAGAGGAGCTACAAAACAAAACAAAAAGCAACACCAAAATGTAAAAAAAATCGTGAATTATCTTCTTAAACCATATTTTCCCCTGCCAGGATTGCCTGAATGTGAGTCTATCTAAACAGCCTGCAGTTTGGAGGGAGGTGTGTGGGCTACAGGGTAAATTAGAGCATTCATTTATCTGGTAATCATAATTTATTATTATGAATGCACAAAATTTCTGGCTGGTTATTGACAGTGTGCGTGTGGAGGAGACTGCACCGCACTGGTGTTGCAATGCTTGGTGGTTTTTTCTCTAAAAACCATGTTTGTTTTAACTTCTTTAAACTGAGGCAAATTTTTCTCAAGCTTAGGTGAAAGCCCTCAAGCCAGGTAATCCCTAGTCCCTTTTTTCCCATTGAAATTCTAACCATGCACTACAATTAATTTGCATTTGGACTTCAGGGACTGTTCCTTTTTTTCTGTGAATTTACAGAATTTTTTTTATTCAATTCAGTTAAATCTTCCCGATCCTATCCAGAGTACAGCAAACTGCTGCCAGTCCTTAGAATCATGCCTGGAATTCACTTTATGAATCAACGTTTGCACTCTCTTTTAGTTAAAATGGAAAGAAATGAGTATGTGACCAGAAAAAACATTAGCACTGAACCCTACGTGATTTTTCTTCCGGCTGAATATGGTGAGCTTCAACTTGATTTTTCTCTGAGATGGATACATAGAAAAGAGTCCCTAATTCTTCTCTTTGAGAAACATGAGTGAAATTAATGGGAATCTTTCCATCAAACTCATTAGGATTTGGGCTGGGCTCCCTATTATGTTCTTAGGAACAGCAACACTTGCAACAGACACTTGAAAACCCAACTATTCACAGCAATAAATTTAGGATTGACTGCAGACACGACGGAGGACTGGCTTACTCTCTCTGAGGTAGTGTAGGTGTGACAGGAGGATGTCTGCATTGTAGCTGGGGGTGAGCCTCTGGAAGTCATCCTTGGTCATTTTGCAGAGCTCCTTGCCGTCGATGTTCTGGAAGAGCAGGATGTCCACGTCCGGCAGCCCGTACTCCTTCACCGCCCACTCCAGCCACTGGCGCACGTGGTCTGTGCTCCACAGCGTGGGGTCTGCGGGGCCCACAGAGCATAAAATGAGCCAGGGAAGGGGAATTGCTGCAGCACTGGGCCAGTGCAAAATAATCCCCTCTTCACTGACTGCTGGAGGAATTAATTTGGTGTGCTGAGTGCAAGGGAGAACAACTGTGGAGAACTGTGAGCTCTGAGTGTTAACAACAAACCCTGTGCTGCCGAGTGAGCTCCTTCTCCCACTCAGCTCTTCTGCCTCATTGTTTTTAGGCATTTTTAGCCACAGATTAACAGAGCTTCTGGCCCACTGACAGCACTGCAAGCTGTAGCTGAACAATTTTCAAAACTCTCTGTTCAATCCTTATCTTTATTCAAGTGAAGTTTCCACTCATGTCTGGACGAATCTTTCTTGGGGGTAGGCTAAGTAAGCACTCACAGATTTGGGCAGTTATTTCACAAACTAGGGTGGGCCTCTAGTTAATAATATTAACTACAATATTAAAATATTCTCCATTTTCTTTCCTAGACTGCTGTGTTGTACATTGCTACACCCACGTGGGTTTTTACTCAACACCTGAAGTATTGGCAAAACCATGTGGGGACAAAAAGCCCCAAACAGTCCAGATTTCAAGCAAAATGTTTTTTCATGAATCCTTAATTTTAACTTACACTTCTTATTTTTCCTCCAAATTCCTCATTTTCTATTTCTCTCCCATTCTACTCTTCCTTGTTCTTGAGTAAGGAACCAACAACACAAAAGTCCCTCGGCTCCTACCATGAAGAATTTATACTTTTTGCAGAAAAAAGATTAAAGCCAAGGGGAAACAAATTCTTCAGGAGCTTCTGCCTTATCATCTTAACGATTCTGTGAGTCTGTGATATCCTCAAACATGGAGGTCAGTTGGCTGTTTCCCATCACAAGAAAACCTGGGACATAAATGACAGCCTAAATAGCTTTTCTGTGGCTCAGCTTCAGTGCCATTCCCTCTATTTTGACTGTTGTTGAGGCTGGTCTGAAAGAGGTGGAAACCTCCCGAATTCCACCAAAAAACATTTAAAATAATGCCTCCATCTGATATGAAATAAGCAGGAATCTGAAGGGATTCAAGTCTGGTGGTAAATCTTAGGTCTGGATGGGATTTCTCACCTACAGCAGAGAACTCTGAAAACTTCAGTTTGGTTTGAAGTAAACAACCAAACACCAGGAAATTTACCAAAATATTTTGATTATGTCTGTATTTTTAAACACTCCTTATTTATGATAAACAGGAAGTTACCACAGCTGGAAATGTGAATTTTTCTTTTTTACTTCTAACTTTACCACATGAACTGCCCACTGCCTATGCAGTAATCAAAAACAACTGATTTTCACCCAATAATTTCTTTAAGTGACCCCAAAACAGCAAGGCTGTGACTGTGACCATCTTCTTCCTTGGAAGTCATTCAAATCCACCTCAAACACACCTCCAGGAATACACTAAATAAAAAATCCCTTGCTGAGCTAACTGTGCTAAGGATTACTAAAAGACTTTAAAAAAAAAAGTGCCAAACACCGGGAAGAAAAATGTTTTAGGAGAACATTCAAAAGTTGTGTATTTCAGTGTTGGCAGGACACTCATTATCATAGGCATCACTCTCCTGTGTCCAGAACAGAATTGACAATTCCATTGCAGGGGACACTGCAACAGATTTGTCCACACCTTTCTTCACAAATAACTGAAATAATCACAGCTTGCAAAATTGGCCACAGTCAGTACTCTTGCATGTGTAAGCAACTGAAAAACTGTAAGAATATTAAGCAACATGGCAGAGGCAGAAATATTTCAGACAGGCACCTCTCTGCTGGAGAAGAACCAGCAGCAAGGCATTCCCTCCTGGCTGCAGGTGTTGAGTTTACCCTGTGCGTACCCTGTGGTTTAGGAACACCCACAGATGCCATGATGCTTTGACTTGGAAACAGGCATGCTAATTATTCTGCAAAATATTCCAGGTTTGTTTGGAGGACAAAGCAGCCAGAAGTGACAAGAAGGCAGCCTTCTTGTCCCATGAACTGCTGAATCCCACAGCCAAGCCTGCCAAGGCTGACCAAGAATTTCTCAATTGTGCTCTTACATTGCAGTGGAGTTGTCAGTTTGCTTATTAAAATGTTTTATGCTGCCCAGACTCAGGGGATAACCCACATAAAGGCTTTTCATGCCCTGTTTGGTCCCACAGAAATGACTGTGTTTTGGTATTTTCACAGATAACCTTGCTACAGTGATCCTTTCTTTCTCTCCCACACACCCTGTGCCCAGCTTGTCCAAGGGATAAGAAATAGAAGTGGCTCTTCCTTTTGCCCACTTTAGGGTGAAATCCTCCAAAAGGAGCTATAGGAGTCAGATAAGATCTGAGTGCCTTTTATCAGCCCATTCTGCTGCTGAAATGAGAAGAACAGATTGGAGGTGTTCCCACTGTGATCCCTCTCAGCTCATTCTCTCAATAACCCCTAAAAATTACTGCTCTTTTCCTCTTGATCACCTGCCTTGGTAATTTTCTCCAGACCCTCTTAAATAATCCTAGTAGACTGGAGAGAAATGCATCTTTTTTTAGCATGCCATTTTGGTGTAGAGGGTCTAACCTGCTGGCACAATGACTCTTCGTTCATTGGTCGTCATGTTTGGGGGTGGAACGTGCTTCTCCTCCATGTAGTTTCCATAGTTCATCCCAACACTGTCTGAGCTGCTCACCATCTTCCCTCCTTTTGCCACGCTGCAGTCATCTGGAGAATTCCTAGGCATACAAGAAAGGTGTGCTTCCATTATTATTCCAGTCCTTATTAATATCACCTGCAGAGAATCACCTGGAATGAAATGGAAAACTGGGAGTCGAGCACCTGGAAACTCAGTACCCCCCACCCAGTGACTCTGCTGATTGCTCCAGTTGTCTAAAATCACCAACCAGGTTCAGTGGACCATATATTGATTTTTATTATCACAGGATCAGGCTCTCAGATCTCTCCAGAAATTATAAACACTAATAATTTAATTCCAGACATGGAATGGAGGTTTGGTCATGAGCTTGTTCAGCCTGGTGGCTGCAAGGAGCTGCAATTTCCCTCTCCAAACATCTCAGAGACAACTGAGAAACACTTAATGCACTTAATTCACATTTTCTGGGGGAAAACTATTCTTCGTTGCCGTTGTCCAAGCAGTCCAAGGCTTGGAGAGCTGCCCACCTCCACTGCCATCATTGTTCCACACTCAGTTGCACTTCATGTCATGCAATGTATTCACATTCCTACGTAAGGCTCACAAAAAAGGGGAACATTTGCCAAAGCCATGATTCAAAATACCACACGCATGACTGGAAAAACCTTTCAGCTCCTGACTAGCTCAGTCTCCATGGTACTGTAGTCAAGACAGGGAAATCTGCAGAGGATCTGCAACCAGACACCTCTTTAATTTTGGCTTTGCTCTCTGAATAGAGTCTTTAGGTTTAACATCCCACAGGGGGTTCCCTAATGGCATTTTAATTGCATCACAGTTTTCTTTCTGGCAGACACAGACATATTTGTCCCTTAATTTAATGTCTACAACGTGTTTCATCAGAGGGAGAAAAATTGTTACAAAAGTCAAAATAAAGAACTCAGCCATGGGGAATACCTTTAAATGTAAGGAGGTTGTTTGGCAAGGGAAGGAGGGTGTTAGCTGGGGCTTGGTTTCTTTAGCAATACCTCATTACTAACAAGCTTTCTTTTAGTCCTGCCATTTAACTCCTGAAATTGTGCCGTGGTCTCACTAAACAAGAGGCAAGTCACAGATTCATGGAATCATGGAATCACAGAGTGGCTTGGGTTGGAAGGGAACTTAAAGATCATCCAGTGCTACCCTTGCCATGGGCAGGGACACCTTCCACTGTCCCAGGCTGCTCCAAGCCCCAATGTCCAGCCTGGCCTTGGGCACTGCCAGGGATCCAGGGGCAGCCCCAGCTGCTCTGGGCACCCTGTGCCAGGGCCTGCCCACCCTGCCAGGGAACAATTCCTGCCCAATATCCCATCTAACCCTGCCCTCCTTCACTTTAAGGACTTTCCCCCTTGTCCTGTCACTCCATGCCTTGTCCAAAGTCCCTCCCCAGCTCTCCTGGAGCCCCTTTCAGGCCCTGTGACTCAATTGTGTTGACTGCTCAGCACTGCCTTGGCTCAGGAACTAACACGGTTATAATTCTCACACGTGTGTTTTAAAAAAACATCAAGTACTAAGGAAGCTGAGATACTTAGTGCACATCTTAAAAAATAAAAGCAATTTCTTTTCTACCCAGTGGTCCTACCAAGTTTACCCTTCTGTGTTAAGATAGATATTAAAGAAAAAAAATCACCTGCTGATGACTTGCAGTTTAAAAATAAAATATGTCACAAGACGTCATTCAATGGATGACAAAATCTTCTTTAGGAGAAGGAAGAGGGCCTTGAATGTTGCCTGGAAAATGTTGGCTTAGCACACTTTTTCCAGGATGCCTCTAAACACATCACATATGAAACCTGCCCTGTGTAAAAGCCCTGACACTGCTCTGTCAGCCACAGGACTGAAAAACAACCACGAGGGAAAACACAGTCAGCACCTGCCACTGCGTGGTGGTGAATTCAGCCCTTCCTCTCACAACCAGAGCACTTGGGCAATGTTTTCTCAGGTTTAGTTTTGCTCTCCTACCACACACCACTAAATATAACCTTGGGATGCAGCCTATTTCTGTCCAAACAGAGCTGAGCAAAACAAAGCTGCTTTTTGTTTCAGACACAAATGCTGAAGAAGAGCTTTTGTGATGACTCCTTGTGAGTGAAATGTTGGCTTCTTCTGCTTCCCTTTCACAAATACAAATGGCATAAATGCATGAGTGAGTCTGCACTTTAAATTATGGATATTTGGGAACATCCTCCACCACCTGCCCTTATACCTGTGCAGATGTGGGCTATGACTCCCCAAAACGGTTCTGTTACAAAGAACTATTTGGCCCATTCACTGAATTTTTAGAAACAGAGAGCTAGCAACATCCTTTAGCTTAACTATTTAATTTTGGGGTTTTTTTTCTGGGGACAGAAACCGGGGATAGAGGGACTCCAAAGTGAAATATCCCATCAGTAGCAGCCTACAGCACTTCTACAGGCAATGGTGCATTAAAACACTCTTGTAAACACTGAGCAGTAAATGATGTGAAAGATCCAGTAGCACACAGCTTTTGGCAATCTGACAGGGCTTCTGAGATGCTTTTCTGATCTGAATATAAACAGACAGGGGTGGGGAAGAAGATCATAAGTAAGTCATAACTTTTCATTAAAATCCAGAAGCAGATGGTCAAGGGTTTTGTCCCTTCAGCTCGCTGGGTGGACAAGCAAATCCCCCATCCATCAAATCTCCTAAGACCACGCTTAATTTCAGGCACGGAATCAGCTCTGTGGGATTTAACAGGACTACTCTGGTACTTCAAATTGAGTGTGTGCCCTAAACACTGAGCCAGGGCTTAACTCAACTGCCTGGAACAAACTTCTACAGTACAGAAAGCAAAACTGAAAACGCAAGCAGACGCAAGAAAATGGTGTTTCTAGTGCCCAAAACAACAAGAGAGTGATTGTCTACAAAGGGGTTTTTTTAGGACTTTCTGTGAGTCTGCTTTATTTCTGAACCACTGGGGGAGCAGGGTGGAAAAGCAGCTTTTGGAAAGTGTGCCCAGAGTGAAGGGTGCAGCTCTGCAGTGATTCATCCCCAGCTCCAGGTCTGAAATGAAACCAGAGGTGTTTTTCTTCACGGCTGCCTGTTATTTTTGCCCTTTGTAAATATACTGTTACACCTGGACTTCACAAAAAAAAAAAAAAAAAAATTAAAAAGAGGTAAGACTACACACAATCATGGTACCCAAGAACACTTTGTCCAGTCTTGAGCTGATAAATGTCTGCTGAGAAAGTATTTTCTCCTTGGACCTTGAAAGCCTCACCTTTATACCGGGTTACTCAAAATCGAGCTGATTTGATGGTTAAATTTATTACCCACTCCTACCAAAGCTGATTGGAGTTTTGCCAGCCATTGACTCTGATGAAAGCAGATGTAAGTTCATAAATAAGTGCATGAAACACACTTTTTCCTTTCCACTATGCTACTATTTTCCCCATGTGACATAAAACACCTGTGTTGTGTCCAAGTGCAAGGTGTCAGAGAAATGCAGATTAGGAATCAGCAAAACCCTACATATGTCATTCCTGTAGTATAAACTCCTCTACTTAATATTTCTGAGTTTCAGAGGAAAATAAACGAGAAAAAATGTATTCTCCAAATATCTACATGTCTTCAGAAGTTTATTTAATAAGCACAGCTTGGATTACAGAGGCTGCTACAAGGTCAGCTCATACCGAGGGCATTGCAAAGCTTGCTCAGCCTCATCCTCATTCACTGCAGCCTGCTCACGTTGTAGTGAATTCGGTCAGTGCTGCCTCCCCAAAGAGTTTGTCACCGAAAAGAAGAAGAAAAACCTGAAACTTCCCTGAGATTCGTTACTCTGAGATACAGTGGGGATAGCCAGACCTTCCCTAGTGAGAAGGAGCCTGTGCTGAGACTCTGAAAAGCACTTCCAGGAGTGATTTCAGAGGCATCAACACTTCTCAGAGAATCCCAGAATGGTTTGGGTTGGAAGGGAACTTAAAGATCACCTTGTTCCACCCCCCTGCCATGGGCAGGGACACCTCCCACTGTCCCAGGCTGCTCCCAGCCCCAATGTCCAGCCTGGCCTTGGGCACTGCCAGGGATCCAGGGGCAGCCCCAGCTGCTCTGGGCACCCTGTGCCAGGGCCTGCCCACCCTGCCAGGGAACAATTCCTGCCCAATCTCCCATCCAGCCCTGCCCTCTGGCACTGGGAAGCCATTCCCTGGCTCCTGGCCCTCCATGCCTTGGGAATTGTCTCTCTCCAGCTTTCCTGCAGCTCCTTCAGGCCCTGCAAGGCCACACTGAGCTCAGCCCAAAGCTTCTCCTCTCCAGGCTCAACAATCCCAGCTCTCGCAGCCTTTCCTCCCAGCAGAGCTGCTCCATCCCTCTGCTCATCCTGGTGCCTCCTCTGGACTCCCTTCCAAGACTTCTTGTGAGAGCAAAATTTCCCACAGAGAAGTCCAGCACAAGTGAGGCATGAAAATGCCAGAAAACTCACACTGGTCAAAATCTCCCTGGGGTGCTCCCACAGGCTCCTGCCCCACTGCTCAGTGTACTGGGCTGGGGAGCTGTACACAAAGAAGTAAATAAATGGGTGAGTAAGTAACTGGAAAAGGGATGGCCAGGGTGGGAACAAGCTGCCAGGTCTGTGGAAGGCAGGGAAGTCCCTCAGAAACACACCACTGGCTAAAGCTGCTTAAACTGCTGCTGAAGCCACGGCTAATCTTTGCTATAAGGTGTCAAAAGCAGCCCTATGAAGACAAAAGAAAAGAAAAAAGAAAACTGTAGCCTCCCCTGGGCTACTCAAGTCATGGCACTGCTCTGCTCCATGTAGGGCTTTGCATGGTCCAGCAGCCCCAACAGGCCATGGCCATGGAGAGGAGGGAAGGGGCATCCCCCTGCGAACAGAGCACCCAAAACAGGGGCAAACACCTCTGTGTGGGGTGCCCTGGGCTCGGTGGGTGCTCAGGGTTACATGGGGTTGGCCCAGCGTCACACAGAGATGTCACCTGGAGGCACCTCTGGTTCCTTTCTCCCGTGACAGCACACAGAGAGTTGTTGGCTTTCTGTGAGCAAAACAGAAGGTGCTTTTTTACTGAGCTGTACACACAGCAACCATCCATCTCCAATTAAATAATAACTTCGGCTAATTCAATCTTTTAATTTTCTTTTTTATTTTCTTCCCCTTAGCTTTCCCCAGCTATCTTGCAACCCACAGCTGCCTTGAGCCTCAAGGCCATGGTGGCAAATGAAGGCAGTCAGCATCTGGCTCACTAGAGGCCAGTCAAGCTATAAATATTCCCAGCCTGGCTCTTTGTGCTCACAGTGTGGGGAAACAGCTGGTTTAAGTTTGACTGCACGTTGTCATTTCTCCATTAGTGCAAACACTTCAATATTTCTTACGTGTCAGGTTGGAGTGAAGAAAGGGAAAGCAGGGAAGGGGGTCACGAAAAGCCAAAGCTAAGAAATGATGTTCTGTATATACATAATTTAAAATTAGATTGCTGCCTGGGACAAGGCTGAGGTTTGACATGGTGATAGCTAGGCCAAAGCCACAACGACTTCCCACTTGGCCTATAACTTTCAGGACCTATTTTCTCTTGTTTTTCTTTTATTATTTTTATAGAAATTCTATTATGATGGTAATGGATTACATTTCTCAAATTGTATTTCATTTCAAGAGCTTGTAAGGCTGTTGTATTTGTGGTTTCGTAAAATATGAAATACCAGGAGATGAGGCCCTTCCCAAACCACACGTGCCTTCTTTTGTGGGCAGGGATCATATAGAAAGTTAGGAAAATAGAGCATAAACAGAAGTGACATCTTGTATGGAAACCATAATCCCCCCTGTCTGTGGAATGTCTGCTGATTTTCATGATTAGCACTAAGGGGCTGTGAGGGTGCAAAATGCTAAAGCCCATGATCAGCCACTTTCCCTTACCTTCTGTTTTGTCTTAAAAAGCTATTCCCAAACTTTGAATACCGAACACCCCCACTGATGCTGCCCTGATCAAAATGAAACACCCACTAATGACGGGGCAGAGGAGAAAACTCACCCCCAGCTCTTAAGTGCTCTGGACACAGTAAATCCTGTACAGCAAATCAAAAGCAATGATGGCAATAGTCCTAAATAATGACAGCAATCACAACTCTTGTGGGCTCCTATGTCATTATTTGAAGACTATTTTTATATTTCACTGCCCATCTGAAAGCCTTTGGTTGCTGGAAAGTCAGTGGTCAATCGTGAATGTCGCCATGATAATTTTGAATGAGCCCATTATCCCACAGTGGAAAACTTCTTATTTAGCACCTGCCAGCCCAGCACCCCCCAAAAAGCTTCCAAAAAAATAAAATAGTTGTAGTATTAGTGAACTGAGTTTGTTTTTCTCCTTGGCAACACGTTTGCCTCAAGAACAGAGCCAAACCATGCCCACACACGCATGCAAATGCTCATGTTAAGCTGGTGGATTTTCAGAGCAAAGAGGAGCTTCTTGAAGCAGCCACACATCCCTGACTTTGCCATTTTTCCACCTTGGTAGCCAGCCACTCCACCAACCACCCAGTCTTTGGGAAAAAGGATTATCAGTCTGAGATAACCAACATCTTTTTACCCAACATTAATAATACTTTACCCAGGCAGCTCCAATAAAGAAAATCATCCTCTTAGGACACATCTCCCAGCTCTGCCCTGGGCTGCTACAGGGGCTGACTCTGCTGGAGACTTGCAAGGGCCTGCTGGGGGTTTTGGGCCAGGCTTGTTGTTTAGTCTGAGCTGAGGTTTCCCAGGAATCCCAGGGCTGGATGCCGGTGGTGTGCCACCAGACGTGGAAGGGACATGCCACCGTGCCCCCACCGCGGGCGTTGTGCTCCAGGGGTGGAAAAAGCCGTGCCTTGGGAAAACAAGGGATGTCAGGGTGAGGGCTGCACATCAGCCCTGTCCCTCCCCATGCTGGATGCTCTCAAGGTGGGGGTCAAGAGGATGGGGCCAGAATTTTCAGTGACAGGATGAGGAGCAATGGCCATAAACTGAACCATGAGAAGTTCCACCTCAACAGGAGGAAGAATTTCTTTACTTTGAGGGTGGCAGAGCACTGGAACAGCTGCCCAGGAAGAACATGGAGTCGCCCTCTCTGCAGACATTCCAAACCCACCTGAATGCCTTCCTGTGACACTTGCTCCAGGTGACCCTGCCTTGGCAACAAGGATGATCTCTAGAGGCACCTTCCAACCCCAACAATTCCATGATTCAGTGATTTTGTGAGTCTGTGGAGCTGCTTAAATACTCTAATTAGACCCACCAGTATCACATCATGATGCACAGGTGCCTCCTACAGCTTAAAGCCTACCAGTCTGGATCCTGAGAGCAGGATGATCTGCTGGAATACAGAGCTCCATATGGATGAATGCTCCCTCCCCAGTGCCTGGGCACAGCAGCTGTCACACATCTCAATAATGCAAGGTACCTCAAGTGCTCCCCGTTCCAATTTGCTGGCTTGTACAGCTCAAAAAATCTTCTCCTTAGGAGATTTTACATCAAGGGGAAAAGAAAAAAAAAACACCAGCAAGAAAACTCAAGTTCACCCTGGACTCTGAAAAGTCCTCCTGTGTGTCAGACGTACTGAACCCAGCGAGTACAGAGGCTCTTTGATGAAAATTCAGGCAGATACATGCAGAGAAAAATGGTATTTCCTCAAAGAGCCAGCACAAAAGATGTATTAAGTGATAATTTCATTCTCAAATGGTTTTCAAGCAACAACTGGTAGCACTTAAATCAACATTTTGCACATGATTAAATCCTAAGGACAACTAATTATTTCTGGCATTTCTTTAAAACTTCTCTATCAGCCAAGCTGATGTTGGAAAGCTTCTGCTGTGCTTTCACTGCAGTTAACTTTCAAAATACTTCTTCAATGAAATCATCATGCTGCTCATGGCAAGAGAAATTTATCTGTGGCCTGAATAAGACTCTGTGTTCCACTTCAGCCCGCCTGAAAAAGATGGATTACCTACAGTAAATGTCATTATTCCAAGCTACCTTTGTGTAGTCCCACCCATGGGCATGGCAGAGCCCCATGGGCGAGTGTATTCCAGGATCACTGGGAAATCCATGGATTTAAGTGTTGTTTGAGCAGTACCCAGAGCCTCATGAGAGCATTTCCACAGAGTGAATTTCTCCCTAAATGCATGACGTGAATTGCACTCATTGTGGCAGAATTGCTCGTGCCTAATTTGATAAAATATATAAAGAACAATAAACAGCCAAGTACCAGTGTGGCATATGCAACCTCCAGATTTATACTACAGGGTGAATCTTTTGGCCTGACCCAGGAGCAATAAATAGCAGGAAACAGGATTATTACATTCAGGTGAAAGATTGACTGTAGGGTGGCACAAAGGGTCTCATTAGATTTATGTACCTGGGAGGAACAGAATGGCTGCACCAACATAATGTATTTAAAGAAACTCAATTTGATACCTGTGACAACCTGCATTATACATGCAACAACAGCCAGGTAAATGACAGCTTTAATTTAAACTTTCCTTGCTTTATTTAATTTAAGGTAAGCCCCCAGGCTATATTTTGTGGTGCTGGGCAGCGGGGTTTAGCTTGAAAAATACTGTTATTGTTAAAGAAAAGTGGGTAGCTAATCCCCATACAGCACACTGAAAATAACCCTTTAATTTCATTCTAATGGCATTTCTTTGGTATTCACAGGAATGCCAGCTCTGAGACCCTTATGTTTTGAAATTTAATGTAGGGCAATTACAGCCAAAGTGTATCTGGGGAAAGTCCTAGCAGAGGGGGCACATTTCTTCTCTGAGTGGGTGCTTAATTGGGGATGGCTAAGGGGCTCAATACGCTCCTAAAATGTTATACCCTCTTCCAAAGGACAGACTATATGGCCAGGAAGCACTGACACAGGGAGAAGGGAGAGCTGGACAGTAAAAAATTGCAATGTTAACTTCTCCCTGGCCACCACTTTGTGGGATCTCATTCCCTGCTTTGCATCCTGAATTATTCAGATTCACGTGCCCACGAGGGAAGGCAATTACAGAGGATACCCTGGAGATCCTCGAGGAAGCACTTGCATGGCTCTGCAATGTGGGGTCGTATTTTAGACTCCTCTGGGATGACTCAGGTTTTAAAATGGGTCTAAACAGAGCAGGTACAGTTTTACTAAAAAAGAAATGCAGCTCTAAGCGCTCCAGGTACTGCTTGTGTTCATATTTAACACACAAAGCATTTTAAGAACTGAGGAAATATTATCACTGAATATCATTTAAGGAAAAAGTCTGTGGACTGCAAAGGAGGAGGGTGGGGAAAACTTCTGCAGAAAAGAAATTGCAAAGTAACCTACAGAAAGGCAGGGTAGCACTATCTGATACACACTTTTTTCCCCTAAAAGTGGCAGGAATACCACATTCCAATTCCCAGAGTGTAATAACACTACATATTACATACACACATGTATGTGAGGTTTAGAAATGCCACAACATATTTATTTTTGTTGCTTGGCAGTGTTAGTTTCTCCATTAAAAGTGTAGTACTAAGATCTATTTTTTCAGGCATGAGTTAGACCCAATAAATTAAAACTTCTCTGATGAAATACAGTGTTTCTAAATTAGATCTTTCTATTATTTTTGTGTATAGTATGAGCATGCAATATATGCATGCAGTATTTTTTGTTGTTGGGCTAATCTTTTTTTTTTTTTTTTTTTGTAGCTTGCAAGTGATTTTATTTGTTTCTTTTTCATCAAGTCATGACTTAGGAGCTGTAGCAAAGTACGAATTTTCTTTGTTGTCTCCAGTTAGGAACTCTGCACTGTTCTTTCAACAGGGAAGGCTGTAAAAGAATTCAAGATTAATAAACAAACACCTTCCACTGTCCCAGGCTGCTCCAAGCCCCAATGTCCAGCCTGGCCTTGGGCACTGCCAGGGATCCAGGGGCAGCCCCAGCTGCTCTGGGCACCCTGTGCCAGGGCCTGCCCACCCTCCCAGAGAACAATTCCTGCCCAAGATCCCATCCAGCCCGGCCCTCTGGCACTGGGAAGCCATTCCCCTTGTTCTGGCCCTCCAGTTCCTGATGAAGGGTCCCTCTCCACATGCACAAGCATTTTATGAGGACACTGCAGACGCCTCTAAAGGAAATGCAGACACCTCTCTACACAAAGGGGAATTTTGGCAGCTGAAACCAAAGCCACCTCCTGTCTACTGACTGCAGGGAGCCAGAGCATCCTCCTGAGCGATTCAGTGAATGCATGCACTAATAGAAAACAGCAAAAAAGAAGGAGAAATTATAGAATCACAGAATATTCTGAGTTGGAAGGGACCCACAGGGATCAGCCAATGCAAGCTCTGTCCCTGCCCAGACCCCCCAGCAATCCCAGCCTGGGCATCCCTGGCAGCGCTGTCCAAACGCTCCTGGAGCTCTGGCAGCCTCGGGGCCGTGCCCATTCCCTGGGGAGCCTGGGCAGTGCCCAGCAGCCTCTGCGGGAAGAACCTTTCCCTGCTCTCCAGCCTAAACCTCTCAGCAACAAGTAACATTGTTATCTAATAATAATTATCTACTCTAATGCACCTTAAGGAATTTACACTGAGGGAAACTGCGATCAGTTCTCTTGCAGAAAAGCCAGCACAAATACTTAAAAGGCAATTTTAGGAAGCAGGTAAGACTGATATTGAATCAATACTTCATTTGTGATTATACCTCTGCATTTGCTTAGCACAAAAAAAAAATTAAAAAGACACTGAATTAAAGACACTTGAACTTCTGAATAAGCAGCCTTACAAGAAGACCTCCTCCAATTCTTTGTAACTTCAGCTCACCCCTATTATTTCTACGTATCTCAAATCTTTGACTACTCACTGGAAATTCTGATTTGACTTCAGCACAACTCCATCCTCACCACTGAACAGAGGAGGTGTGATAAGCTGTCAGACCACTTTGCCCTGCTTGTGCTGCTCATCACATCAGCACAGCAAGTGTGAACAGCAACCGCAGAGCCCAGGGCTGAGGTTTTCCTGAACAACTGATCCTGGGAGATGAGATTAAAATGCAGGTGCTTGTGACAGAGAGATGTGAAGCACAGGCTCCACTGGTACAATTGTCAGCAACTGACTCTTCTGGACCTTTGCCCTTCAGCAACACCAAAGGGAAACTGTTTTAAAGACAGTCAGGCATTTTAAACAGGAAAGCACTTGTTTGGATAGTTTCCTTGAAAATAAAAAATACAAATCTGCATTGTGTTTTGTTAGATGTCCCACAGGGCGCTCCTGAGCTTGGGAAAGCCACCAGTCAACATCCAAAAATCCACTGCAATACCCTGTCAGCCTAATTGATTCAGGTCTCCTTTATAGTGACATTCCTAAAAAAATGTCCTGAGACAACAGTTAATGCACATACACTCTGTGGCTACTGCCTGTTGAGCTGAGCAATTCATTTTCCTGCTCCTTTCTACTCCCCTGCCTGCCTCCATATTTATGTTGCTTTTTCAGCCCAAGTTCTTAAATCCAGCTCCACTTTTTGGCATTATTTTTACAGTAAATACAAAAGTAAAGATCAATAGTTCACTCCCTCTGCCATTACATGAATTTAATTCCAATGTTTCCCTGTTTGGTTATATTTGGAGCAAAGGCAAGTGTCCAAATGGCTGGATTTGACAACTTCCATGCAGTGTTAGATCAGACACGCCACAGCCTTCAATGGATCAATGGTGCTGCTCCAGGCTACGGCAAATCCCCATTTTATTAACTTTAATATGTGCTCTTTCACCTGGTGCGCAAAGCAAATTCACATCCAAAAATTATCCACAGTCAGAGGAAAGGTATTGCACAAGCTCATGAGAAGTCTGTGCCTGTAGCAGCATTTTAGACCCTCTGGAACACCTGAACAAGGCTGGCAGGACAAGGTAGGGTAAACTGGAGCCTTCTGGGATGGCAGCAGTGGCCTGGCAGGATATCCTGAGGCACCTAAAATGGTGCTAAACACACAGATTTAGACAACTGAGCCACACCCATCACAAAACCCCTGTTCTTGAGCCACCACCAGCCTTATTACCTTGACCCGTTAACCTGGTTGGGGTTACACTCCATCTTGATGGTGACTCTGGCTGGGGGCTGTGACAACCAGTCCTGCTGGGGGACACGTGGGCTCATCTTTGAGGTCTGCCCATATTCACTGGAGGAGGAGGCCGTCATCTCTGTCTTGGCGAGGTGGGGTGATCCGTAGGCACACTCGAACAGGGACTGGTCTTCGCTCACCACCGATAACGCTTCCTGCAAACCAGAGAAGGGTCAGTGCAGCCACGCTGCAGGGCAGCCATCACAATATTCCCCAAGGGAAAAGGGCTTGGCCCTTCACAGGGAGGTGAATGGTCTCATTAGTTTTTAGGCACAGCACTGCTCTTGGTGCAGGTGAGGACCCATGGGGACAGATGTTGTCAGCACATGACAGGAAGACAAGGGAACGTCTCCCTGGAGAGACCCCTCCCACAGCAGATGCACAAACACACGCTACCAAACACTTGGGAACACTGGCCAGCAGCTGGGAGGGAGGAGAGGGCAGGATGGGCAGCAGAGCTCAGATCTGTGGGGTCTCAGCAGTGATGCAGAGGGTGAGATCTGCTGGATGTAGCAAAAGTTGCTGCCCCTGCAAGGAGCAACCGAAAGCCAGGCCATGCTGACCCACTGGGATCCTCCTTTCCTTCCTCAGGGACCCAGACCAGGTCCTTTCTGAACCAGGAGCTGAGACATCTGGGCACAACCTCCAATCCAGGGACATCATGCCCACCAGCCACCTCCCTCCCTCTCATGGCAACTCTTCCTGGTAGAAATCCCACTCCAGAGCTGTGGGAAGGGCTTCCCACTCTCTTTGTGGCAGCACTGGGGTTATGGCCATCGAGGGCTGCAGGGCCCATCAGCTCCCTCAGTGGTGGGAGACCTGTCACCATGTCTGTCTGGAGACCAGACAGACACCAGAGGGAGGGACAGTCACCCTCTATCCCCACTGCCAAGCATTCCTGCTGGCACCAATTCCTTCCCTGTGCTATCTGGAGTTGAGTCTTGTGAGCAAGGCAGTGCCCAGGCCAGGCTTGGGGTGGTGCTGTGGCAACCACATCCATCAGAAAATGTGGGAAGAGCTGAAACTCCTTAAGGGACACATCCCACCCGAGATAAGGCTCCCCAGCCACGAGAGCAGGTCTAAGCTGCCACACTCCCACTGTCCTCCAGCAGTGCACAGACTCGGGGGGCACCCTCCAAAAGCAGAATTCTGAGGAAATTCCCCCTCTCCAGGGGCCACTTAGGGTGGACAAGGTGCATAAGGGTGCAAATTCAAGCACTGGAAGGGGCTGCCCAGGGAGGTTTGGAGTCCCCATCCCTGGAGGTGTCCCAGGAAGGGCTGGAGGTGGCACTCGGTGCTCTGGGCTGGCGACAAGGTGGGCATCGGGCACAGCTGGGACTGGATGGGCTGGGAGGGCTTTTCCAGCCTCAGTGACTCTGTGAAAAGACAGTAACCCCCTGTGTGACTCCATCCTGCCACCCTGGCCCTGTGGCACAGAATGGAGCACGGGTGAGGCCAGCACCTCCTCCCTGCCATTGTGGGGACAATCCCCAGCTCTGGGTGGGCGAGAGGCTCCGCGTGAGCCCGGGGGCCGACAGCAGCCGAGGGGGAGGCTGGGCCAGCTGGCCATGGCTGCGAGTGTGGGGGCCAAGGATCAGAGGGTGGGGGGAATCGTGAGCCAGACTCGGGGCAGGGAGCTCCGTGAGGCAGCGTGTGTGGGCTGTGCTCCTGCCAGATCTGCTGCTGACGGCCAGAACCGCGTGGTCCTGTCAGCAGAGGAGAAGGGAGAGAGAAAAGGGATGGGAGTTCCCCAGCTCTGGGATGGTGGGTGGCTGTCTGCAGGCTCCCACCCTCCCTGGCTGCTGGAAGAGGGCTTTGCTGAGCTCCAGCAGTCACATGCTGCCCTAAAAATCAGTGTTTGTTCATTTTAAGGCCCATGGTGTGACTTGCAGATGTCCTAGGCAGGGGTAAGAGCTGGATTCCACCCCTGTGGGCTTCTTTTGACCCCAGAATATTCTGTGATTCTACATTTCTCCTTCTTTTTATCCACCTGGTTTGTGAGCCCTTGGGGGGCACTCTGTTAATAGTCACAGTTTGCTCTGCAAGTGCAAAGGTGGGGACAGCACTTCTGGCTTCTTACTGCTCGTGGAAACTGAGATCACCCCTAAATCCCTGGGCTTGGGGAATGGGATCTCAGGCCCTCCAAGTGCCCTGAGACTCATGATTGAATCACAGAGTTCAGGCAGTGATCTGCACTTTTTTACTGCTGATTTTCAGATGTCATTTGAGTGCAAAGATCACCACTAGGCTGCTCCCAGTGACTCCTCAGTTACCATCCTTCCTTCTGTGTTCTGCACACTCTCCCACCAACCTGCAACCAGCTACCTCTGCCTCTTTGGTTCTGTGAGACAAAAAGCATGCCAGAATAACACCTCTCCTTTTTGCCATGCCTCTCATGCCAGAAACCTTTGCTCTTGGCGGTCTGAAGCTTTTCTGATCAGCTTTTTCTGGGAAAAGCTGCAGACCAAGGAGGTATGGGTGGAGATGGCCACTGGTCCCTTGTTCCCCAAAGATTCTTCCCTGGCTCCACTGAGAGACAGCAGGGAACTTGATGTGCTTGGATAGTAAAGTAGAAGGGATCATGTAATAAGAAATAAAAAAAGAAAATGTTACACTGGAAGGAAAATAAAGAGTTCTTTCTCAGCAGTCCATGAGAGTTTTTCAGGAAAAAAACCCCCAAACTAAGTATATTTATGCACAAACACACCCTGGCCAGATGATCACAATACATCCCAAACCTGACACTACTGAATGCACAGTTCCCTCTTTTCTGCCCCAATCCATGAGATGAAAAACATGTAACAAAATGTTAATTTTGGAAGACTTAGCTCCAGTAAATACACTGAAGTGTGAGTTACACAGGAGAAAGCTGATACAGATTGCAAATATAACATTATTTTACTTTGTAAACCATTAACTAAAGGACCTTTTCAAAACAGGCATCAAGCACTATATAATGGATTTATTTCTTATCCTCCCTCACACAAGTGAAACAAAGTACATTTTTCTGGTTCCTATTAAAGATGACTCCACCTAATGTAAGTTAATTTATGGATATTTAGGGTAAGTGTAAATGTAAACAACAACAAGAAAGGGGCTTCTATTTATTGGCATTACTAATGACAACAAACACTGCTTGCACTATGGGTGCCCATTATGTTGCCTAACAAGGGAAAGTACAAACATTTTAACTTCCTGAGGAGCACAGTAAATGTTGGAAATATGAACCCAATTACCTAGGGCTGTATGAATATCTACAACTATAGACACAAAACAAGACAAAGATAAATGAGCCCAAGAGACAGACTTGAACTTCACGTTTTGGAGGAAAATTCATGGACAAAGCAAGCTCAGCCTGAGTTTAGCCCTGGTTGAATAGCACTCATCTGTACTCCATCCTGCTGGTTATCAGTTAGTGCTCGCTGACAGGTCTGGGAAGGCTCTGGAGGAATAGCTGAGCTCCTGCCAGCTTTGTCTGCTGTGGGTCGGGCCCTTTGTGGAGGCTCATTAATGTGAGCTCCACAACGGAGTGTCAGAGAGCCTCTGGCATTCACCCTCCCTGGTCCTGGCCAGCCTGTCTGCAAGGACAGCAGGACATGGGTCACCCCTCCCCGGGTGACAAAAGCTGCACTGGCCATCGAAGCCTTTGCAAAACGTTGAGGAGTCAGCACAACTAAAGAAAATGGCCCAAGCTGGAAACAGCCTTACGTCCTCTTCAACCTCTTCTTCCTCTCAGTGATCTTAAATCAGAGTATCCCAGAATGGTTTGGGGTGGAAGGGACCTTAAAGATCACCTTGTTCCACCCCTGTCATGGCAGGGACACCTTCCACTGTCCCAGGCTGCTCCAAGCCTCAATGTCCAGCCTGGCCTTGGGCACTGCCAGGGATCCAGGGGCAGCCACACCTGCTCTGGGAATTCCATCCTAGCCCCTCCCAACCCTCCCAGGGAACAATTCTTTCCCAATATCCCATCCAGCCCTCCCCTCTGGCACTGGGAAGCCATTCCCTGGGTCCTGTCCCTCCAGCCCTTGTCCCAAGTCCCTCTCCAGCTCTCTTGGAGCCCCTTTAGGAACTGGAAGAGGCTCTGAGCTCTCCCTGGAGCTTTCTCTTCTCCATGTGAACACCCCCAGCTGTCCCAGCCTGGCTCCAGAGCAGAGGGGCTCCAGCCCTGGGATCAACTTAGGCCACTTAAAAGGTGAGGATTTCTGGCCCAGGCTTTTCTGAATCCACTGACCTTGCAAGACCCAGGGACGCTGAACAACCAGAACTCAACCAACCTGATATAACCTCCCGTGAAGCTCATCCTGGGGAAAAGCACAGAAATGGCACCCAGCAATAGGAAGCATTTCTCAGCTGTTCAGGAATGTCTGACAAGGGGCATAATTTGGTATCCCCAAACTGTGAGCTGTGAAAGGAAGGCCCCAACAGCAAACTGCTGTCCTAGAACAGCTGACAGAAAGCAGTGTGGGTTATTCCTTTCCTAAATACAGGGACTTAAAAATCTGTTTTGTGTTACAATTGCAAATGCAAGCTCCTGGACCTGAAATCTAATACAAAAATTGTCAGAACTCACCATCATGAAAAAATAGCGGCATGGTCTGGCCACATATAAATGTAAACAAAGCTATTAATACTGACAGTGTTTGGCAGGGTTTTATTACATATGGATGCCAGTTCTATTCCTAGTAAATGCTTTTCATTACTCATTTACATGTTAATCTCTTTTTCTCATCCATATTAATGGTGTCGCTGGAGCAGTTTGGCAACATCAAGCTGTAAGTGGGATAAAGCAATGTAAACATTAATAATTATTACAAAATAGATGCATTACAGGCTTCTTTCAGTTTTGCAAAGGTTTGTACCTTTGTGACAATAATTTTAGCAGTGAATGGGGTCATCTTCCTGGATTTCACATGATGTAACATATTCTCATGGCATCTCAGAAATGAAGCCTTTAATTTCTAGTAATTAATGTCTGGAGTAAAGGGATATGAAGAAAGGAACACATGGAGCTTAAAGCAGAAGGTGGGAAGGGTCTTTCATGCAAGTCTGTGAAGCAGAGCTGTTGGTATCTGAGGTCAATACTGAACACAAATTTTCTTTATTTCATCTTCCTTTCTCCACATATTTCCTCTCATGACATCACAGCAAACCCCCCCCCCCCCAACCCAAACAAACCCATGTTCCTTCACTATATTCTTTTTATATTTTAA
Organism: Corvus cornix cornix; assembly: GCF_000738735.6. Lineage (NCBI taxonomy): Eukaryota > Metazoa > Chordata > Aves > Passeriformes > Corvidae > Corvus > Corvus cornix. Next base: position 115,302,105 of record NC_046332.1, on the reverse strand, counting down.
TGGCTCGTACTATGCCAAACCTGGCTTCTCCCTTGGACTTTCTGTACTAATGATAAAAGAACAAAACGATTTCACTATTTGGTTTTGACTTACACTTCACTGATAAGTTTAAAAAAAGAAAAAGAATAACAGACTGACAAATCTGTAGAACAATAGGTACAGCAACGCCTTTAAAGTAGGCATAAAGTCATTAGGACAAAGGTGTTTACTTAATCAAATGCAAGATTACTTGGCCTAGAAGCATGAAGTTACAGGAAATGTGATTGAAGTAGTTCCCATCATGAAAGCACATGCAAGCTGCCCTCTCCTTTAAATGCAATGTCAGGAACTAAGGACAAAGACTTTTTTTTCCCCTAAAGTTTGGTCAAACTTAAGAAATGGCTACACAAGACAATAAGGTGTGTGGTTGTGCAGCAGAATTTGCTTGGGCTGAGGGATAGCAGCAGGATTTTAAAGTAATTTGGATGCCACTCTAACCCAGGGATTAGAATAGACAACGGTTTTAAACTGTGAACTGGTTTTGTTTTCATGAGCAATGGTTTTAAACTGAAGGAAGCCAAGTTTATATTGTATTTTAGGAAGAAATCCTTGGCTGTGAGGGTGGGCAGGCCCTGGGTGGGCTGTGGCTGCCCCTGGATCCCTGGCAGTGCCCAAGGCCAGGCTGGATGGGGCTTGGGCAAGAAGTGCACCCAAGGAGGAGGATGAATGAGGGGACACAAACACAGCAACAATTCTTGTTGTACACTGAGATGCTACAGAAATAAAATGCATTTTTTGCTTGTTCAGACAGCATTTTCACACTCCCAAAAGGACCTGTTACCCTTGGCTTGCAACAACACTGCAATAAAGAACTTTTAATTAACATTGCCATATGCACTACGTTTATATCATCTATTTTTTGACACCAGTTTTATAATATTTCTCCTCAAAGATGTAAACATATTTTACCTTCTTCTCTAATCTGATTTCATGGTAATCCATAGATAAGCACAAGCTTTGACCTCCCCACAGCCACAATCCATTCAGACACGGGCTGTTTCTTATCACTTCTCAGATGTCTACAGTTGGTCAGAAAAAGCTCTCTGTTCTAAAAAGAATTCTGACATATTGCAACTTACTTTCATTCTAAATTAGAACAAAAGCTGTTATACGAAAACTTTCACCAAACTGTTTATTATGAGCATTAATTGTAACACACCAGCGTGTGTTTTGCAGATGTTAAAACTTTCTAATAAACAGTCACATTTGGAGAGGAGCTGCGTTTTCTGAGGGAAGATTGTTTTCATTAAGGCCGTGCAATTAGCTCCTTAAGGGTTTCCATGCTTTAGTGCTCTGGGTATCCCCTTGTATACCTGATAATATTTGTTGTTGAAGCTTTGTAAATTGAATTACAGCTGTCACTGAAAGAAACAACAGGTGAGAGTGGAGAGGGAAGCACACAGAGAACAAGATTTGACCAAATCACTCTTCTTGCTTGCTGCTCTTCTACCTATCCTCCCTCAGACTGCCTCTTCTGATGCTCTAGGAAGCTGTTCATCTGGAGAGAAAACCTAATTTCAAACAGGCCAGGAATGTCATTTCCAGGCTGGAACAGAGAGCACAGGGAGGCTGGACACCAGAACCTCCCTGAGCAGCGGGAACTCTTCCAGTCTGAGACTCTGCTCACGTCTGCAACAGGCACCACTGCATGAGGAAACAAGCTGGGGTTGAACTGCTTAAAGAGCCTAAATTTGCAGCCCTGCTCCAAAGCCAAGCCTTTGAGCCTTGGGTTCATTGCATCCAGCAGCAACCGGGTGAAACAAAAGGCAAATGATTGATGTTTTAGCCTTGCTGTAGCTTATTAATCATGATGCTTGTACAAGTCTCTCCTGACCATTTGCAGAAGGAAGACATTCAACATGGTGTGGGGAACATACTGGAAAAGGTTACTGCTTAAAATGCAGTCACCTGAGTCAGGAATTACAACACACATCTGGAATATGTTTTCCTTCTAAATCTCCGAGTCTTGGATTCATTAGATCAGACAAAAACCCACATATTATATTCATGAGGAGAGTTCAGGAACAACAAAAAGCCTTGGCAAGTACAAGATAGGAAAGACAGATGTTGTCCTCACCTCCACCCATGAGAATCCGATTGCCAGCTCAGCCAACATCCTCCACCTCCTTTCAGGGAGCACTTGGAGACTCCGTGTTAATCCAAACACAGGCCCGGTGCTGCCACTTATCAGCTCTCCTCACCTCTTGCTGAGAAAAATACAAGGATGTTTGGAGCCCCACTTGAAAAAAGGAATAATCAAGCATCCATCAAGTTGATGTTATGAAATTGCAGGCTGGATTAATTTCTGGGAAACGGCAGCAGATGTTTGAGGCCTGATCCTGCAGCCCTCTTTGCGTAACTTTGACTTCACTGGTAACGTGAACAGAGGCCTCATGGCTAAGCCCAAAGGCTTAATATTTTGTGTCTTAACGAACAAACTCTGAAATACTATAAATTCAAATGCAGGCCCTGGTGCCTTATCACAATTTCTAATAAACTGTCATTCCTGAAATGTCAGCAAACCATAAGGTAATATTTGCAGCATGAGCCATTCAACTCCACGTCTCCAAGTGCTTCAGAAAATAAAAAAATCACCATTCCGTTATTGCAGATGGTGAAACTTTGGTTGGAATTACTAAAAATCAGTCTTAGAAAACATATCTCCCTCATGCCTAGCTGTGTGCTGTGTTTGGGACTACCCTGAATTTCACACACTAAAATTATCACATTGATTAGAGTAACTTCCAGAGCAGGCACGAACACCTGATTTCAAGAATTGCCATTTCACAATCAATTATTTCATCTTTATCAGACAGCAAAGTGCAAGTGAATAATTTAATCCCAAACCAAGATTTAATATGGGAAGTAGGAAACTCTTTTATACATGTTACAGAGATGAAAACTTCCACCCTGCACCTGTTTCAACCATCTCAACACCTGAGTGGGCCTCAAGCTGCTTGGAAGCAGCTCTGCCCATGCACAACCACCAAAGAACTGCACCAGGCTCCTGAGCTAAAGCAGACCTCAAAATTCTTCTCCTGCACAAGCAAAGTGCTGGAAAATTACTTAAACACTGAGGCAACACCGGGTTTTATCAGCAGCACCAGGAGCTGAACGAAGAGGGTGCAGGGTTGGAGCAGCACAATGATCAGAATACGTATTCCTGAATGATTATGTCAACCTTAAATCACCAGGGCTGGAAACAATACAAATATATCCTGCAGATTGTATATTGTATACAATATATTGCTTTTTAAAAGAAACTGTAGCTTTGTATGCTTATTTTAGCACTTCCATCCATGGAAAGAGCTCGAGCAACGAAGTTTGAATGACTATTTTTTTCAGTCAATACAATAGACTTTTCCCCTTTTCATCTTGAGAGTATTGTCAATTATGAACTTTGAAAGCTTGGAGTTTTTTGCTCCTTCATGCTTGGCTGTTAACTTCTAGGCCTTCAAAATGCCTAGAAAACTGGGAAAACTTGGATGTAGAACTCTTTAATTTTTATCTCAGCCCAGGGCTAGACTGTTGCTGCTACCTTGCTTTTCTAGTACAGGACTGTATTGATCTGAAGGAGCAGCCAACCTTCTGCTTTGTTAAAAAATACAAACATCTGAGTGTTTTTTCAGCAACCTTTCCAGCAGAAGTTTGTTTGGCAAAGCAGGTTGCAGGTTTGTAAAGTGGCCCAGAGCCCGATAGGAAGGGAACTCAGGCAGCACACAACACCTGCTAGGAACTAACAGATCAAAATGATATTGGGAAAGAACCTTGGGAAAGAGTCTTGGGACCAAAATAAAGCCCAAAACAAGGCACTGATCCCATTCTAAACCATCAATCTTAACCATTTTTTGCTCCCTCTTAAAATCCTTTGCATCTTGGGCAGCCCCAGCAGTTCAGCTGAAGTTTCTTCAAAAGTTACTGTGTGTTAATCAGAGTTAGTCTCCTGCCCAGAATTAAAGGCTTTGCTTGTACACAGTAACTACCCTCAACTTTACTGGGATAATTTTTAACATGATTTTTATTTTAGCCTTATTCAAAAGATTTGTGCAGTGTTATGGTAACATCCAACTCTTTTCTAGCATCTAAGGAAATCTACAAGATTATACATTACATTTATAATTTGTTCTACTACATTCAATATTTGCTCACTGTGGTGGGTTGACCCACCATAGATATATTTTATATATAACTATGTACTCTTATTTTATATATGTAATATATATATATATACACATATGCATGTACACACACTCTAAGTATATGTGCACATGCACATTTTTAGAGAATCCCACTCTCAATCTCTGAGCAATTTTTAAGTAAAAATAGGTATTAAAATACCTTTCTCTAAAGCATAGCATGTGCCAAGGACAAGCTCATCAGCAAAGTGATTAGAAATATATGGGAAGGAATGATGAGATCTTTACAGCCATGGCATTGAGGAAGCCTGAAAAAATGCATCTGAGCAAATTTCCTTTCCAATGAAGCTTAGTTTTTTAGGAATGCCTGAGAGCGTGAGGGAAATAACACTTGGATGGAGGCCACGAGCTGAGCTCCTCGGTGACCCATCACTTCCCTGCAGGGTCTGTGTGTGGTGTTTGTGCACGTGCACACACGAGGGTGAGCGTGGCTGTGTCATGAGGGGGTCACTCACCTTCCTGCTGGAAAGCCTGCACTTACAGGGCAGTCTTAGCTCCAAATATTCCCAACCCCAAGGAGATCACAGGAAAACAAAAGGGTGTCTGCTGGGTGTGTTCCCAAGTCTAACCAGCAGCACACTGGCAAATCTCAGATGATCCCCTGTGTTTGCCTTCATATGTATTTAAAACTCTCACTTTCCTGTTTAGAGGGCACTGTGCACATTCAACTCTTAAGACTCTTAGCAATCTCCTTGCTTGAAACCTTTGGCAAATGCTGCTCAAGCCATCTTTATTTGTATGTATGTTTTTATTCACTTCCAAGTGTATTTTGTCTTGATGTAATTGTTCCCTGGGAGGGTGGGCAGGCCCTGGCACAGGGTGCCCAGAGCAGCTGGGGCTGCCCCTGGATCCCTGGCAGTGCCCAAGGCCAGGCTGGACATTGGGGCTTGGAGCAGCCTGGGACAGTGGAAGGTGTCCCTGCCCATGGCAGGGGGTTGGAACAAGGTGATTTTTGAGGTTCCTTCCAACCCAAACCATTCCATGATTCTATAATTCCATATATTTTACTGACTTCTCCACATTAGACAACTGGAATTAAACCACAAATTTCTAGTGCTTTAAAAAAATTTACTCTGTTAGCAGTGCTCTCCATTTTTGCACAGCATTGGAGCAGAAAATCTTTTGTTTACATTATTGCCCCTTCCTTTTCCTCAGACACCTTTTATTCTGGAGCTCCCATGTATACACTGGATATATATATATATACGTGGTATTACATGCCTCTCATGGTATTCCCCATTTCAGGAGCATATGGAATATTGCTCAGATGGGTAATCCTTCTAAATTCAGAATGAACTTTCCAAATATGCCCACTGAGTATGTAAAATATGACTTCCTGTCACGATAACCTTTGCAGTGTATAGCCCAGCATACTTTCCTATAATTGTTTATAATGAATATCTTGATTCATACTTCTGCACACATTATTTTAGTCATCTGCCACAAAACATGACTAATGAAATTAACACGGGGTTGAATGTCACAGCATTAAGTCATTTCTTTGGGTGCAAAGACTCCCACAGGAGAGGGTTTAGTAAAACAGCAATAAAGTTAAGTGCCTGCTTTTCTTTAAGGATATTTAACCTGCTCTGCTGAAGCAGTATAAAATAAAGATATTGTTGTTTCAGCTCAAATATTAACTCAAATCAGTCCAACAGACTGGTATTGTTTTTGCTATATTGCAGTTAGAGAAGTAGCCAAACCAATGGATTATAAAAAAAATGTTGTTTCATACCTATGGCAGAAAAAGGTTGGAGTGAATGTTCCTTGTTTGTCCCCAAATCAATCAAAACAGAACCATCCCAAAAAGAAACCTTCACACGCACACAAACCAAATTGCTTTGTGTATAAAAAAAAAAAAAATCCAATCCCATTTACACCTGTGCTTTTGCTTGTAAACTAAGTTATTACTTTATTTAAGGAATGTCTTTCTAAATAAAATCTTCAATCCAGAATCATGAAATAGAAACAATTATTTCAGAAAAAATTTCAACTGTTTCATTCTTTTTTCCTTCTTTTAAGAGATCTGCCTCCCAAATTTAACCTTTATCTTCCAACTCAAATCATTCTATGATTGCATGAGCTTGTGGCTCTCTGCTGAATCTCACATGCAGCAGAAACAGGTTGTGGCCCATTTTTAATTTGACACGTGAAGAAGAAAAGGAAAATGCACGTGGCAATATCTTTGATGTGGTGGCAAGAAAAATCCTGCAGCTTTTCCTTGTGGCAATATTTCTTCCAAACTAGTGATTACCTAAGTTACCAGTCAAGAACCAGGCCCTGCAGCTCTGACATTGACTGGTTTTTGCAACAGCACCAATATCAGCTCCAGAAGGACAAGAAAGTTCAGCTGCTGCCACTGATGAAAAAGTGAACTGAGAACGTCAATTGCAAATGAAGAGAATCTCCTGTCCAGAATGGTGAGATCTGCATTTACCACAGCAATAGAAACCTTTAGGATGGTTTTCCCCACACCTCACTAAGAGGTGTCTAATACACATTGCTACAAGAAATGAAGCTGGGTGGATGAAAAGCTTAAGATATGCTAAAAGATAAAATTTTTATTTACTTTTCTTTGGTCTGAGTTGAAAAATGACCCCCAAAATGTCTTTACATACTGTAATCCAGCCTTCCAACACACAGGAGAGGTAGAGAGGTCTGCAGGCTGTTTCTCTTTTATTGTTTCCCCAAACAAACCCATTTCCTACAAGCTGTTCCCATATCTTTCGTGCCACGTCCAGCTTCCCAGAAAAACAGCAGGAAAACAAAGTGTGAACTCAAAACAACCCATTTCCCCAGAACAATGTGCCATACCAAGGAGAGAGAGAGAGATAAAGGGGAGGAGGGCTTGGGGGAAGGCGGGGAAGAGCGGGAGGGAGGCAGAGGAGCTGCTGTGATGCTGCCAGGGGACCTGGAGAAAAAAAGAAGGAGGAACTTTTAAAAGTCACAGAGGGGAAGAGCTGTGAGTTGTGTAACTGTAAATATGCAACAGGCAGGTTGCCAACTATTTCAAAGGATTCGAGGTTTCAAAATCATCGAGGAGGCTTAACTGATTTGCGCTCGGGGTCTGGAGCTTCCAGGAACACCTTTACATGTCTGAGAGCCAGAAACTGCCCCATCTTTTTATAGACTCCTCAAGCCATACTTGGTCTGCATTTCAAGTTGAATCGGTAAGGAATGTAAACAGACCCCATTTATGCTTCTCTGCAATCTAATAAAATGAAAGCATGGACTAAATAAAGCGAAATGATCGATGTTGTTTGGTAAGAAGGGAAAACCAGATGAGCTTGTTCATTCAGTTCCTGGCTGACCTGAGCAATCTCCAATGCTCCTGCTGTTCAGTAGACCAAGAAAATCCATGCACTGAGCTCCCACAGGAATAAAAACCACTCACCGAGACACGTGTGATAAAAGGAAATGATAAATGTTACCATGACAGTTTAAAAACCTCCTTCTGTATTTGCAGGAATAAAAGTAAGGAAGGAACAAATCATTTCAGCGTTTTGTCCATGAGGATTATTCAAGTGAGAAAAAAACTTGTGTAGAATCAACACAATTGGAATGCCCTTCCCCAAACTGTGCCCTGGGCTGATCCCCCAGCGTGGGCAGCAGGAAAGGGATTGGGATGGTGCCCCTGTGCCCCTGTGCCCAGGTGAGAGCCCACCTGCAGAGCTGCCCCAGCCCTGGGACCAGCACAGGGAGGACGTGGAGCTGCTGGAGAGAGGCCAGAGGAAGTAATGAAGTTGATCCCAGGGCTGGAGCCCCTCTGGTCTGGGACAGGCTGCAAGAGCTGGGGGTGTTCACCTGGAGAAGAGAAGGCTCCAGGGAGAGCTCAGAGCCCCTTGCAGGGCCTAAAGGGGCTCCAGGAGAGCTGCAGAGGGACTTTTGATGAGGATACGTAGTGATAGGACAAAGGGGAATGAATGGCTTTAAACTGAAAGAGGGTAAAGTTAGATTAGATATTAGGAAGGAATTGTTCCCTGGGAGGGTGGGCAGGCCCTGGCACAGGGTGCCCAGAGCAGCTGGGGCTGCCCCTGGATCCCTGGCAGTGCCCAAGGCCAGGCTGGACATTGGGGCTTGGAGCAGCCTGGCACAGTGGGAGGTGTCCCTGCCCATGGCAGGGGGTTGGAACTGGATGATCTTAAGGTTCCTTCCACCCCAAACTATTCTATGAATCCATGAAATCAAGAATCTGACCAGCTTTGAAATCTTTGGGTGGGGAGACACAGCTTCAGTAAATGAAAGACAAAAATGTGGTTCCTTTCTTTTTTTTCTGTTGATAAAAGATGCAAACCCACAGATGTTGCAGTCAGTGCAATAAAAACCCAAACACAACCATTTGTCAGTGAGACCTGGCATTACCATGAAAGGTGCACTCTGCAGAGAGGGAGATGTGGGGCAATACTCATGTCACAACATGCTGACTTCCTACTGTGGACTTTTACTTGAACTGCCATGATTCTGCAGCAAAAAGGACTCTTCCAGTGCCCCAAAAGTATTTACTATTTACTAACCACGAATTTTATGCAGTGCTAAATGCAAGAAATAAATGGACTCTGCTGTCTTGGGCACAGAACTAAGGCAAAGGAATAGGCAGCCCTTGTCAGAAAATGCTTGTAGCTAACACAGAAGAGACACAAGCTGAGGGAAATAGATACAAAGCCCAAGTTAAATGCAAAGTGTGCCCAGTGTGACTATCACAGTTGTGCCAGAGGTTATTTTTTCAATTTGAATGACCAGAAAATAATAAATAATGAAAGGCTACTATGCATGGCAGGCAAGAAGTGGAATGAAGGTGAAGAGAAAAGCCTGAAGAATGGGGAATGAAAAGCAAAGGTTTGGGTTGGAAGGGATCTTAAAGATCATCTAATTCCAACCCCCTGCCATGGGCAGGGACACCTCCCACTGTCCCAGGCTGCTCCAAGCCCCAGTGTCCAGCCTGGCCTTGGGCACTGCCAGGGATCCAGGGGCAGCCCCAGCTGCTCTGGGCACCCTGTGCCAGGGCCTGCCCACCCTCCCAGGGAACAATTCCTGCCCAATCTCCCATCCAGCCCTGCCCTCTGGCACTGGGAAGCCATTCCCTGGCTCCTGTCATTCCAGGCCCTTGTAAAGAGTCCCCCTCCATCTTTCTTCTATGTCTGAATCGGGCACCTGTTCAAAGCATCAATTTCTCAAGACTGTGAATTTTCAGCCAGCCAAACACAGATTGTTGAGGATTTCACACACTAATTGTACCAAAACAATCAGCAAAACTCATTTTGCTCCATCAGAGTCAGCAGAAACATGTTACTGGTTTTATCAGGAGAACTCTGACTCTTCAGAATGTCTTTTAAATATATAAAAGCTTTCTTATAAGGTACTTCCAGTGAGACTGAAATCTAAAACAGATCTTTAGAAACCAACTCTTTTGTAAGAATATGGAAAACAGATCTAAAGCTTCAGTAAAACTTTTTGCTTCCTCATGTTGAGTATTTCATCACTGTCCAGGCGTGTTTTAAAGCTGTTTATGACCCTCTGAAGCTTCAGGCTTCACACACAACTGTGGAGATAATGTTTGCTAGAAACATTTAAAATTCCTGCCACATCTTCTTGCATTCTACTTTTTCTACAGATAGGTTTTGCATGCTGAGTACATTAAATATTATACTGGTGATACGCACAAGGATATTTTTAAGTCAGTTATTTGAAAAATTAGTTCTTATTTATTTCAAAGTCCAGAGCTCCTGATTCTGTATTTCTAGGAACACCTCTCAGGATATTTTTCTAATTTTTACAGTATTTTTGAGGTGTCAGTGAAATCATCAATCCTTGCAATGAAAACCACACCGCTCATTTTAAAACTTGGCAGCTAAAAATTCTGCATTCCAAATTTATCTTTTATTTGAGCACTTCTATTGCCATAAATAGAACTATTTGCAAATAAGAGCTAAGTGCATCTAATTAATAGATATTTCTCAAAGCACCAGAACAACTTCATCATTAACTGAGCTTAGTGGCAGCCCATGCAATTTTAGCAGCTGAGCAGAATAACATCCCATTTTGTCAGATGAAAAGCTCTTAAAAGGCTATTAATGAAAATTTTGTGGGAAACAGAAAAGCTCTGAAAATCACAAAGAAAGTGTCTTAGATGGGGATGTGGAAATAAACCAGCTGTTTCTGAAAATAGAGTGATTTTTTTCCCGTCACGGTGAGGATCTGAGCATGCAACTGAAAATTCTCTCTCCCAGTCCTCTGCCAGAGTCAGCACCCACCACATGGAATTAAAAAAGCCAAAATGTCCCATGCAGCAAAACCAGGAGTAAAAAACATGCTGCTGATGATACATTTGGGGCCGTTTTCCTCCCTTGTTTTCATTATTCAGAGGGAAAGATTTTCCCATATGAGCAAAGTACTGTCAGAAACATTTCAACAAGACTTGAATTTGCCAAGTTGGGTGAGCTGTGTTTCTGCTGGAAAGGGGTGTAAGATGGTTGTGTGAGGACCACAGAATCATGGAATGGGTTGGGTTGGAAGGAACCTCAAAAATCATCCAGTGCCATGGGCAGGGACACCTCCCACTGTCCCAGGCTGCTCCAAGCCCCAATGTCCAGCCTGGCCTTGGGCACTGCCAGGGATCCAGGGGCAGCCCCAGCTGCTCTGGGCACCCTGTGCCAGGGCCTGCCCACCCTCCCAGGGAACAATTCCTGCCCAATCTCCCATCCAGCCCTGCCCTCTGGCACTGGGAAGCCATTCCCTGGCTCCTGGCCCTCCAGCCCTCGTGAAAAGTCCCTCTCCAAGAGAGACAAACAGTGTAATACCAGCTCTGTCCTCTGGAAATGTGTGTTTAGAAGTTGAGGGCAACTGAGGATTAAATAAAGCAAAGAAATTGCAATCTGAGTGAAAAAGAAAACACAGGAAGAGACGAAATAGTGCAAAATGAGATCAAAGAAATCTGGTGAAGAAAAGACCATTAATGATTAAAACTAGGCTGAACTCTGTGACACTGGAGGGTTCTGCTGGTGGCTGGAGCACTGGCAAGGTGTGGAATTAAACAGTCAGCCAGGGAATCTGAGAAACTCAAGGGTAACTGAGGCATTGTTTTGCATAGAGAGAGAGCTGCCATAGCACTTCTTTGTTTGCAAATCTAGACTTGTTTTGGAAGTTTGGGCCTCTGTTCTCCTTTGCCTGGCCATCTTCTCATTTATTTAAACAAGCCTGGTGATTGTAAATGGTCTCTGAAGCACTGGAGATTACAGTTTATACTCACTGCCATGGAAATTCAGAGTATAATGACTTTGTTTTTCCTTTCTGATAGCTGATAGTGTCTCTCCTATACTAAGCTGACACTTCCAAAAAAACTGAAAACTTTGCCCTTCTCAGGACACTTCATGACTCCAAGAACTTCCTCAACAGATTTTGTTTTCCCATCTTTCACTTTGGTTTGCAACACTGACTGGCACTGGTAATTCTTCCTTCAGTTGTTCATGGAGTAGTTGGAAGATTATTTTAAATCAGATTTTAAGTCAAGTTCCTCCTTCTTTAGAGCATCTACTTTTAGCACCTTTATCAAGCATAGGAATTTCATTTTCAGCATCATCCCAATCCTGTTTAACGAGGATTTCAAAAGAGTTAATTCTGAGGATTTATCAAGCTTCCTTTTTAACAATGGTGGCTGCCAACTTTCATGATCTTACTGAACCTCAGGTTCCTCTGAACCTAAATTCTAGAGTCAGCTAAAAAGACTGTTGGTTTTTGTTTTCAGTAAAAGATTTGTGAATTAGAAGGCAGATGAGATAAACTATATATATATTATTCCCTGAAATTCCATTATTTTTGAGGTCATGTCACTGTGAATTCTGAATATTTTTACTGACAGAAAATATAACGTTTTTTATTGTCACCTTAATTTCAGTATCACATCCCACTGCTTTCTGCCTCTACTATGAAACTTTCATATAAAACTATTTGCAACATTTTGACTTGTCTTATTATTCAACCTTCTGAATTTCTCCTCTTTTCACTACGGAAATAAACAGAGAATTAGGAGAGGAAAAAAAAGGAAAACAATGCCTTGGGGCTCACAGACACCCCACTTAATGTTGACCTCTCTCAAGCAACCTAGAGGCCCCTTAACTGGTCCTCTCCAGTGTCATAAAAGCCTCTAAGCCCCCTAAATTGCAATATTTGGAGGGAAAATTTCTACAAATATATAAATAGAGATGTGTTTTCTTTACTCATGATTGTATCATCACAATTTTGTGATGCAAAATTTGAATATTTTCAAGCTTTAAAATATGAGCTGAAGCTTTTGGCACTCACTACACAGCAAATACTTTTCCCCAAGAGGCTAAGCTGCCAGCTTTATTTCTTAACACCTTCAGGAATAAGATTTAACCTGAATCTGAATCCCAGCTTGCAAGCCAGAAACATGACCAGAAAGTTTTTACGTCAGGCCTTGGAAAAAAAAGTACTTAAACCCGATGTGTTTCGGGTCTGTACCTTGGCTTTTTAGGTAAACTTTTTAGAACTAGAGCCTTTTGTCAGTGAAAACTGAAGACTTCAATTGTTCACATAATTCAAGAAACTGCCCCTTAGTTGCTAAATATCACGACTCCCAATAAAAATGGTGAGAGCTGGCAAGAATTGCATCCTCCAAGAAGCAGATGAGACTGACAGAGATCGAGGCCAAACACAACCTCTGTGAAAGAGGAAAACAGGATTATGAAGGCCCAAGCTCAGAAGAGAAACATACTTGAAATTGAATTTGGTCTGGTCTGGGTTATAAAAGGCTACATTACGTATGTGATAAAGGTGAGGAGAAAAAGAAGAAAATCTGAAGATAGAAAATAAGGGAGACCTTGTCATTCTCCACAAGTCCCTGACAGGAGGGGGCAGCCGGGGGGGTCGGGCTCTGCTGCCAGGGAACAGGGACAGGAGGAGAGGGAACGGCCTCAGGCTGGGCCAGGGCAGGCTCAGGGTGGACAGCAGCAGGAATTTCCCCATGGAAAGGGAGCTCAGGCCTTGGCAGGGGCTGCCCAGGGAGGTTTGGAGTGCCCATCCCTGGAGGTGTCCCAGGAAGGGCTGGAGGTGGCACTCAGTGCTCTGGGCTGGGGACAAGGTGGGCATCGGGCACAGCTGGGACTGAGTTGTTTTGGAGATCTTTTCCAACCTCAGTGATTCTGTGTTTCTGTAAGATTTCACATTCACGCTAATTGAGAAGCATCTGGGAGAGAAAATTCGCACAGAATGAGTTTAAAGTCAATAATTTACATGTACATTTTATAGACTGTGCTTTAGCTCAAAATATTTCCAACACCTATTTAAATGATTTTGTTTGTTTTTTTTTTTTTAAGATGTTGCAGTTGTCAAATCTGCAACCCACCTGTCCAACAAACAGCTTTGGAATTCGTAGCTCATTTTGAATGTCTGGATCTAAAGCTTCCCATTCTAAGTGACAAAACCAAATCATCATGGAGTCATGGAATGGTTTGGCTTGGAAGGGACCTAAAAATTCATCCAGTGCCATCCCCCTGCCATGGGCAGGGACACCTCCCACTGTCCCAGGCTGCTCCAAGCCCCAATGTCCAGCCTGGCCTTGGACACTGCCAGGGATCCAGGGGCAGCCACAGCTGCTCTGTGCCAGGGCCTCACCACCCTGACATTAAAGATTCCATTATTTTGCTACACAAAACCTTTCCTTGGAAAAAAAAAAGATCTGACTGCTTTCAATTTCCTTTACTCTTTCTAAAAAGGTGCTGTTGACAAGGAGGGGATTTTCTCACATCAGGTAAGTGGCATAACAGCAATTCCCAATTGTGTGTAAGATTCCCTCTTCAAAAATCCATCTGAATTCTCACTGAGCACAGACAGCAGGAACTCTCAACTCGATCAGCATCTTGAAAAACAAGATCCTTATTCAAGGCTCTAAGCAGAGATTTAACAACCTCTTAGGGACTCTCTTCTTTTAAAAATCATTCAGCCTGGCCCATTTAAAAACTTTCTACTAAACTTGCCTCCTTTGGCATAAAGCACCAGTGATTTAGTTGGCATTGTAAAGATTTACTATGCACTTTTCCTATCTTATTAGAACCAGTAATGGAATTCACTCTCTTGAATTGCTTTGGCTCTGAATGCACAGTGCTGAAGAGGATGACATCCAGAGGTTGCATTCCTGTCTACCTTTCATTTCAGCTTTATAACTGGAGCAAGTAAATTTCCTTAAACCCTGTGGATTCTAAATCAAAGGAAAATGCATTTTTAATCTCTGTAGTATGAGAAACCCTAAGAATTCAGCAGCAAGGTTATTAGACCACTTGATTAAAAGAAAATTAAGAAGTTGTCAGAAGCTTGTAGATAGATGTTTCTTAACAAAACTTGTTTTTTATATAATTTGTTTGTTTGTTGCACGTTTATAAAAGAAATTAAAAATAAACCATCCAAGGAATGCTGTGCAGCCCACGACCCTCCACAGAGCTGATTTCTTGGCTGGGACAACCCAGCCTGACTCAAAGTTCACAGAAGTCAATGGAGAGACTCAGCACCATCGGCAGGATGGAGCTGATCCCAAGCCAGGACAGGAAACTCGGAGGAAACATCAGAGCTACCCTGTTTGTTGCCTTGAATATTTGTTTAGTGTTTTGGAATTTACTGACTAAAGCTGCATGGAAGAAACCTGGCAGCCAGAGCCTTCTGCCAAGTTGTGTTATTTTGGTTGTATCAGAACTCCTGAAATAAACCCAAAAAATCCAGCGAGACTTTCGTGTTCGTGCCGCAGCCTCCTTGAACTCAGTCCATCCAAATGCTCAGGATGAGCCTGGACTGGCAGAGCTGCTGCAGCCTTGGCTAGAAAGGCAATATTGTGCTAAGAACACGATGCACCTGGTTCTCCTCTCACTTTACATCCACCTCATACCTCTGTAGCCCATTGGATACAGTGCATCCAGTTCTGAAATACCCCAGCTTGGAAAAAGTGGAAAATTCAACAGGTTTGCTTCGAGCCCAAGAAAAAACTCCCAAAGGTTGGATTTCTTTGAGTGGTCACCATGATGTATTTCCTCTCACTTAAGCATGAACTGAAGGCCTCTTCCATCAATCGACTGGACAGAAGCATCTTGGGTTCCACATCTTGCCAGGGGTGCTTTGTTGACTAAAATTGTCACCAAAAATACACTTTTGGACCTAAAAAAACAGGTCCAAAGAGAAGAGGAGGGACACAAAAAAAGAAGCCTACGAGTTTGTGTCCACGAGGAGGGTTAACACAAACGCTCCTGATTGTTTCTGTTGTTTATGAATCTCGACCTTCAGAAGAGCTCTGAAATGTGCTGTCTCCTAAAGATGTTCCCCGCCGATATGACACACACTCTGCATTGTTTCACTGCTCACAGGCATTAATATCCCAGAGGTAACCCACCCTTCTCTTAACGGCTGGTGACAGGTCCAATGGCTGAGCAAAAATCAGTTGGAGGAAAGGGAAGTCTTGTCGGAAACGAGATTAATCTTGTAACGAGTGTTCAGCCCTGATAACCCATCTGTGCAGAGAACTGCTTTAACTGGAGGGCAATTAACCTTCACCTGACAAGCTCTGTCCAACCGTTATAAACAACATTAAAGGCACAGGATCCCCCTCGTTTTCCCTGCTTTACGTAGACTAAACAATCGGATTCTCAATTCCATGAAAACAGCAGAGGTAACGATGCCTTGGTGACAAATCGCAGGGAAATTTTTTAAAAGGTAATGCCTGCATGGAAATAATGTGAAAAATGTCTTTGGCCACTACTTTAGTGAGTTGATCTGATTAGTAAAAAGCAACAGTTTTGAGCACTTCCAAGGGAATACCTGACGCATGAGGAAGCTGATGTGAGTACGCCAAAGATTAACAATAATAAAAACTTATGCGAGCAGATAAGAGCTGACTAAACCACATCTGAGGAACATTGCTTTCAGGACAAAGTGTGCATTTCCCCAGCACCCCCGTGAGCCCAAAGCCAGAGGGAAACTTCCTAGAACTTCTTCCCCCATGGCCTTGGGAAAATCACTTGTCATAACCAACTTCCAGCTTGCAGAACCCTCTGGAGTATCTGGGGTTTTGGGTCAGGTGCCCACAGGACCAGCCCTCCTGTCCCACAGCCAAGGGATCTCCAAGGGATGTGTTCACCATGGTCTCTGGAAGGGCCTGGGAATCCAGCTTCAGATTCCCAGCCTGCAAATCCAACCTCAGATTCCCAGACTCAGTAAACCCAACCAGATTCTCAGGTCACAAATACAGAGCACAACGCGAATTCAGCAGTCTGAGGAGGTAACTGAACGTGGGATACTCTTCCCTGATGAAAAGGTGGGATATAAATGAAGCCAAAACAGCAAAGGACTTCTCAATTCTGCAGGGAAAGGCCAAGATACCCATTTCAGTCACAGTGGCAGAAACCTGGAATGACTGCAGGGGAATCACTGGCAAAACAACACAGAAATTTTCGTCTGAACTCCTGAATAACCTGGGTGAAAGCCTGGTCCCAGTCAAACCATACTGTTGACTTCATTTTGGCCAACTTCACTCCAGGTTTCATAAATCCTCATTCATCCTATTCATGTGCCTGAAACGAATTACCCTGAAGTTATGATTAGCAATGGAGGTTTTCTGTCTTTATTTCCTTTTCCTTTGCTCTGAGTTTCTCTCTTCCTTAGCAGAGCTTCAAACACACAGGTTAGTCATGGTTTTATTGCCCTGCATCGTGAGGCAAAACTCCTGTTTCAGTCATTTTTGCTGAATATGTAGAGCACTGTGGATTCCAAGAGTTGGCCATGGATCTCCAAGATCTGCAGAACATGCCCTGAACTCTTTGTTGGAGAAGTCCAACACAAGTGCTACTGAAATGTATATTTTACTTGGAGATGTACAGAAATAAGGAAAGGATTCAGGCAACAAGGAGCTGGAGGGAGGATGCTTGTTTTTCATCTGATAAAATGACAGTGGATTTTGAAGCATCCTGATTTCCAATATTATAAAATGCAGGGGCACTTTTCCTACCACTGCAGAGAAAAGCTCTGGTATTTCATAGTCCAGAATAACAGCATTGGTTTGAAATTTATTACACCACCAGACGCATTGTACTGGGGCTCAAGTGTTTAAATTGTAAAAGGTAGAGCATTACCTTTATATGAAACAAGAAGGGCTTAGATCTTTCCAGTGACTTAGATATTAACAGATAGGAAGTTCCTATTGAAAGCATTTCCTGTATTGGTAGTCCCTGATTTTGGCAGCTTATCTGGGTAGGAAATGAACGCAGGAAGTATCTGTCTACAGACCCTTTATCATCAAGGTAATTGCTGTGGCAGCATTTTGCTGTTTATCAAGGTAATAAACAGAGAGTCTAAAAAAAGATGTTTTTTCAGCTCTGAAGAATGAGGTTTAAAAAAACTCCTGCAGTTCTGCAAAACCTTCCACGCAGAATTAACGTGCTGCTGCTCGTTGTAATGAGGGATTTGTCAAACAAAGCATTTCCATTCTCCTGGGGGTTTTTTCTCCACTTGTGGCACTGTGTGTCTGTCTGCCACTCTCTCCTCCCTGTTCAATCAGGCAGGTAGCTTTAAAGGGGCCTGCCACTTCCCGAAAACAGGGATCCACCCCTTCCTGCAGGTATTTGCATAAAGCCAGTCCCTGTCATCTGTTGGCAGCACACACCTTTGACTAAGCAAGTCAGCTCCTCTCCCAGGGTGACAAGGCTACGCCAGCCTGGTGACACCACTTCCCACCCACCGCTGGAGATACACACTCCAAATACACACGCATTGCAAGGGGAACACATCACATCCTAGGCATTCCTTCCACTCAGTATTCCCAAAAGACCATTTCCCTTGTCCACTCTGAGTCCCCCAGTCTAGCCTTAAAAAAAAAAAAAAATCACTATTACTCATCATTCTTTTTTAACTTTTCATGTTCAATGACATTCTTAGGACAGTAATTGTCAATTTATTCATTTTACTTGAAGCAAATTTGATAGTGGTAATTACCAGAAGTGGTAATCACTGGTTCACACACAGCAGTTACTAAAAACCATCACGAATATTATTTATTTACCACTAATATCCCTTTCCTGAAAGAAATGTCCCATCTTTCTCTGTGCATAGTAAAAATTGGTAACCCAGTGCCAAAGGATGCATTTCAAGGAGAAAGCTAACGTTTGCAACCCAAATCTCACCAGATTTCCTAAAACTTCTCCCTCTCTTCATCGTTATAAATTATTTATAGGATTATAGAGTCCTTCTAAGGGAGCAGAAATAAATTGATGGACACAGCCTTACCCAGCCTCAGGCAGGCTTGGCTACAACATTTAAAACAACCCCTCCAACCACAAAGACATCCATTCACTAAGGAAAGCACTGATGCCTTTTTTGCATAAGCTCTTCAAAGTTTTCCTATCTTTGTTGATGCTTTGTTGATTTTCTTCCCTAATACAGAAATCTATCTTATATATACACATCTATATATATGTATATCAAGGACAGCAGGGTGGCTGTATAATTATCTATCCAAAACCATTAATTTTTCAAAGATGGATCTGATAAAAATCCCATTGCAGTCAATGAATTGATTACCCTGACAAGGTTTGGCACTGCATGTGATATTTTCTACTGTATCACCCTTATTTTTTTAAAATTCGTAATACAAGTGATACAAAACCAAATTTTTTTTTTCCTTTTCTGAGTTTCTAAGTAATTCTCTTGGTTTGATTTACAAGCTTGCATTATAAAGGCGACTTCTTCCTGAGTAAACAGCATTAGATATTTTTATTGAATTATAAAGCATCACTTGGAAAAGAAATATCTTTTTTTGGCATTCGTATTTTGCAAAACTACTTCTGTGTTTATCTTTCAGTAAGTCATTCTCCAAGAGCACTTGTTTCTTTTAACATTATTTCTGAAACGCCTTTTGTAACACGGGGAACTTGCTGAAAAACATTTTGTTAAGGGATAATGTAGTTCTTGTTCAGGAAGAACAAACAAATCAACAAACTCAGATAGTCAAACATATGCATTTTCCAGCTGTTGTTCCTTGCCTGGGGACTTAATTCTAGAAAGCAAAATCCTTATACTTCACTTCGTTTTGGCATATGAAAATACAAACCAAATTGAGTTAAATGACTGCTGATTAAAAGCAAAAGAAAACAACACAAAAATCCCCCCCCCAAACAACTTCTGCTCATTTCTGCCTTGAAAATTGCACATTTGAATTTGAGTCAGAAATACTACTTTACCTGGAAATAATTATAGCTCTCATTCTACTGCCTTTATTGGGACAAAACCTTCACAAAATTGGTGGGAAGTTTGGATTAAGGAGTGGAGGATCAGGGGAAGTGCTTTAAGGCTCTGTTGCTGTTGTTGCCTCTGGTTCACCAGAGCGCTCAGGTGTGTGCTCAGCTTTAAATGTGCAACATCACCAAAGCCAATGGAAGCATTTACAGGCTTGAAGTCAAATATGCCATTGGATCATCTGCTAACTGAGATGAGGGGAGAAAAAAAAAGATAATAATCTTTATAATTGTTCTAATGCAAGGAACAAAAGTACAAATTACTGGATCAGCTCTGCTGGACTCAGTGCAGATGCAATCCTCTAAACAAAGCCTTAAACATTTCCATATGCCAGGAACAGATTTATTTCTTAACTGTCTCCAGCTTTCAGAAGCATTTGAGTGACTACTTAAGAGTTTCTAAAAGAAAGTGAGAGAAAAGTAATGCTATAGAGACAAGCACAGAATAGGATTCCTCAAAAAAAAAATTAATCTTGCCCCTATATTCTGCTTTAATCAGTGCATCCACGCCCTCAAACCTCAGAAACCACAAAGATTCTCCTGTCCTTTATCAAATACACAGACCTTTCCTCACAGAAATTGTAGATTCCATATGAACATCACTGTAGAAAATAATAATAAAGAGTGGATGTGAGCATATTTAGGTGTAACTTAAATGTCCACAAGTATAACCAGTAAATCATTATAAAGTCAACTTAATGAAGAGTTTTTCAAAGAATAAGCACAATGGCACTGGCAGGCAGAGAAACAGAGCAAGGCTTGAACATGGCAAGGAATTAGAATTCTGGTTGTTCTTGTCTATTTAATGTTCTTTCCTCCACTGTGGGATGGATAATGGGAAAAAACACCAAGATGACCTCCAGGACAGCTATTTTTACTTCACCCCAAGGTAACACTTAAATAACTTTTGCTCCATTCTATTAAAAAAAAGCCACCAAAACACACAAAAAAGACTGGTGCCTAATTCAGACGTTCTAGAATTGTATCTACAGTAATGAGCGTGATTAATAAGTACAAATAACTGTATTTATTTGATAAATAAATCAGCTTCAGTGCTCTGCACCTCTCTGCCACTGCAAGTGCTGTCAGATACCACCTGAGCCATAGGGACACCTGTCAGCACTGAAACCTTCACTCTTAGGAGACTTTTTCCTCTTGAAAAACCACATTTTATCCTTCAAAATGCCAAAAAACGTAATGGAGAGTTCAGGTGCGTGTGCACCAGGTATTGGGATATGAAATATCAACCTGAAATCCCGGCTGGGGAGGCACCTTCTTGCACCACTCTCACAGTTTCCTGTGCTGCCCTATCCCTGCTCCCCATCCAAGGGAGAGATCCCTGGCCTGGGCAAGGATAGCCCAGTGGGAAAGTCAGGATTAATATTATCCATCCATGTCAGAGCCTGGGAAAAAGGCACTGCTGCCCCATCCTCCTCCTCCTCAGGAGAAACCTCCCACCGCGGCGCTTTCCCCTCCACGGGGAAAACGGAACAGGGGCCAGCAGAAAGAGGGCACGGGATGAGGAGAGAGTGATCCCCTGGGAAAACCACGCTCAGGACATCAAACCCAGCACCCAAAAACCCACACCAGGGTTTGCCTTCCCAGACACCAGTGAGCCCCAGTGAAACCAGCCCGATTTCTCCCGAGCCCCAGTGTCCCAGGGGTCCGTCTGCAGGTTGGTGAGAGGGGAAGGATGAATCAGACACCCTGACTGGAAGGTCACCTTTGCACATGTGAAGGTTCTGAGAAGTCTCTGCCCAGTTATGAACAAATACAGAACCATTCACATCCTAATTCTGAAACTGAATGACTCCACAGCTTCCCTGAAGAAAGGAGTGAATTCCCAGAGATCCCAGATAAGGCTCTCCGCTTTCCTTAACCACACTGGGATAGCTGGGCTACCCACTGCCAGCAGACAAGCCCTTATACTGAGTATTTGTATTATTAAATATATATATTATTAAATATATTTATAACTGTTCAGCAAAAGCTAAACAAGCACCTGCCTGGCCTTCAAATGGAATTTCTTTATTTCAGAAACCCTTCAGTACCAAGACTTCTTTATCCACTCCCTATAGAAGAGGAATTGAAAATCTTTGGACTGTCTCAGCCTCATGCCAGAGCACATTTCCTGCACCTCGAGTACAAAGCACCTGTCATTTCTTTCCAGTCATTTCACATTTTGCACTTGCATAAGTAAAACTCTTGCTACAGCATGCAAGAATTCATGCTGAGCCTTCCCAGCACCCTGAGCAGCAAAATCCTCAACACTTTGGGTTTCCTGAGACCTCCTGCAAGATTCACACTCCAGATGAGGAGAAAGAATTGTACATTCTTCCACTTTGCTGAGTACATTGCATTACCAGGCTGTATAAAACAGTTCTCTCAGTGTAAGGCGGAGGTTAAATAATAACCTAATAAACGAGATACCATTTAACAATCTTCTATCCTACTCAAATTCAGCCAATACAAAATATAAAGGAAATAAATAATAGGAGTTACCTAAAATGCAAACAGCATCCAGTCTTGTGGTGCCATTATTTTTGAAAATAAATTTCACATCAATATTCTGACTGATAGGAGCAAACCCAGCATTAAAACCTCAGTACACAGCCCTCCTTTTAGCCAAAACTTGATTCCCTGAACCTCAAGATTTTCATAAAGTGCCAGTCATGTCCTGTGTGCTCTGAAATGCATGGAAAAACCAAAGGGAATTCAGTTTCAGGAGCTACTTAGCATTTAATAGATGCTGGCCAGCAATGCAGAGGAGAGTCAGATCTATGTCTCTATTGATAGCCCCACGAAAACATCAGTGATTGCAAACAGAAAAGGTTCATTATACTTTTTAATCATATTGCCCTCAGGCAAGACTGTCAGATTCCCAAAACTGTAACAAAAAGCATCAAATGATCTCTAAAATGTAAACACTGGAGCAGAATTTACTGAAAAATCCAACTGCAGCCCTATTTATCCAACAGCCAGGCTATTCCATATCCCTTATTAAATCTCTGACATAATTAGAAAAGTACAGAAACAGACAATGCCACGAAGAAAACAAATACCTCAGTCCTGAATCTGATAATACCTTGATCCCAAACCTGATAATACAACATCGCAGAGTCCTCCCTGTCTGTGCTCTCCATGTAAAATTAGTTTCACTACCACGAAGCACTTAATTACCATTACATTCTGCAATTAATCACAGCTATTGCTCTGCTGGTAACTGCTGTCCAGAGAAACAAAAACTAGACAGACAGATAGATTTATTCAACTTTCTAAGGGACCCAACACAAAAAAACTCAGCAAAGCCATTCTTAAAAAAAAAAAACAAACCCCAAAACCAACAAACCATGCACCGAGATCAAGTTATGCACCAAGAAGAGACTTTTATTGTCCAAAAGATTAAAACAAAAAAACAACATGCCTGTGAGATCTTCCCGCCACCATTAAAATAACATTCAGAAAGGTCCCGAGTTTAAACTTAAAGAGTTTTCTAGAAAAGCACATAATGAAAACCTGCATTAGAGAGAGAAACAAGAGCTGGTGCCTCTCCTTCCCGCTCGCTAAAATTTGTGTCCCCATCCGCAAGAGAAACAGTTCAAAGTATCCAAAAGTTTAGCGCTCTTAGGAACCCGGTTTTTCCTTCCAGTGCACACCCTCTCCCCTCATGGCAGTCCACAAACACATCCAAGTTGTCTGAGGGATACCTACAAGAAATTTCAGAAGCTCTCACAAAAGGGCTTCGCCTATGCAATCCACACCACTGAACAGTGAATTTAAAAAACCCAATTTTTTTTCCGAGTTTGAAGTTTTTAAGCCTTGCGGATGGTTGGAGTAGGAAAAAGGAAATTTACTAGGCAGTACAAAGGAAATCTTGTTGTCCTCTATTGTGGCAGTGGGGGTGTTGCCCAATTCTAACTTATCTAGGTTGATAAAGGAAACCAAAGAACACGCCAGTGAAAAAAAAATTCCAACAAAAAAAGGTACCCCCTCCTTACCTTAATAGTGCTTGCCATAATGTGATCAAGATTATTGATCGCTAATAATTGCTAATAATAATTATTGCTTCGCTCTGACCAGAAAGAAGTTTTGATGAGGTTGTTTAGAGCGGATGAGATTGTGCTAACTCTGGGAAATGAAGTCAGCCAATGGCAGGAAGAGGTTTCTATTGGTCCTGGCTACTGCAGCTCGAAGAAACAGGATATTTGGGAGTGAAGAGATAAGAGTCCTAAAACAATGTTGTTTTTCTTGATGATATGTGACTAAATTTTTTTTAAATTTTTTTTTTGTTGGGTTTGTATTTTTTGGTTTTTTTTAAACAAGAAAGTCAATTGCCCGTGGCCGCCTGGGCAGGTGTGAGCTGATGTGCAGTAAGTGTGACAGGCCACTTCGGGGCAGGATGCAGATGTCAGATGCAATGGGCCAAATTCAGCAGTGGTTTGATGCAGGCTGTTCACTGGGGAATTGCTGATCCAGGGCCAAAGCCAGGCTGGGTATAAATGGGTGTAACTCCAAATATGTTAATGAAGTCTGGCCCTGCTTACACCACGTCTATATTTGTCCATTAACCTCATTCCTGCATTCCTGAGCTATTGACACTTTCCAGCCTATCTGATTTAGCACTTTTTTTTTCCTTAAAGAAGAAGCAAATAGGTTGGAGATAATAATTTCTTTTTGATGTCTCTTTCTTACTGAGGAGAGTAAGTCACAAAAAGACATAAAACTTCAAAAGCAGATGCCTGAATGCCATAAACAGTCTTAAATCTTCCATGTTCTTCCCTTAATTCACAGCTCTATCCATGCATGGAGCTGAGATGGTTTCACTGGTGATTCCTTTCCTGGTTAGAGTGTAATGGCCATTTTTTATTCAGTGTTGTATTTTTATTTGTCCTTTTGGAGCACTTGGCTGTCATGGAGCACCCCAGAACTCCCAGCTGTGCAAACAAAACACAGTCCCTGTCCCAGGCCTTTGTATAAAAGAACTGAACTTAAAAAAAAAAATATATATATATAGGAAAGGCAAAGTGCTTCCACAGTGCCAGCCAGGGTATTCCACTCAGGATCCAGGGCTGGCACAACCCTTTCACACTTAGGAGCCTCACAACGTTCTATGTTTTCATAAAAGATACAATTCCTGGTGTCAAGAGATTCCGAGCTTTCAGCCTGAAGAGAAAAGCTTGAAAATAGAATCCTTAAAAGTGGAAGGAAAAATCAGAACATGCCGGAATTTATTTATTCTTTAGAAACCAATTTTAAAAAGCTGGTCCTACTCTTAACAGGTTTGTAATTTCTCACTGCTCCCTATGACAACACCCAACCATGTTGGACAGGTTGCCTGGAAGATAATTCCAGCTGTACTAAGGTCCTGCCCTCTGACCAGGGACTCTGGTATGGCAAAAAGAACAAGAAATAGTGAATGGCTTGTTGCAGCATTATTTAGTGGAAGCAGATGACCTCACCCTCTCCCAACGCTGCCTTCTCCTGCTACTTAGGAAAAAAAAAAGGAAATGGGAGTGTTGTTCTGTAGCTGGTGGTGACTGCTGGCATTCAACACACAGTTTTTCCACACAAAGACAGCCCAGAGTCCCAGTTCACTTTTCCCCTCCTATCCTGACCCAAAAAAGGTGAAATGAACTTTTCCAGAGGTGCAGACAGAGTCCCTCAGGCACTTGTCCTGCAGGTGCTGCTCCATCTCCCCCAAAGCAGGGCAGAGCAAAGGCTCATCCACCCTCTCCTGCTCATGGGAATGGCTCAGCCATTACCAGGTCCCAGGAAAATCTCATTTCCAGGTGTCCCATGGGGACCACAGAGTTGGGAATCCCTGGATGCAACAGTGACAAACAGAACCACTAAGGTGGGAAAGAGCTCCAAGACCATCAAATCCAACCTTTGAGACACAGGATCAACTCCCTGCACAAGATCAGCTCAATTTTAGAATTCACTTTAAGGAGCTCTGGTTTCTTCCACTGTAAAGATGATTTTTGGTCGCTTTGGAGCAGTTTGGAGTCAGCAGACTGCCATACAATATTTTATATTCTCCATTAATTGGTTCATATAGAAATGCAGTGTTACACTGCTGAATGTGCTCTTGCAGTCTACATCCACCAAATTACAGTGCTCCTGCAGAGTAGGTAACTTTCCTATTTTCATTATGAACAGTATGAAAAGAAAGCAATTTATAGTAATTGTATTTCATGGGGATGTTGATTTCCTCCCTTTTCATCTCCAAACAATGAGCAAGACAGCCAAAAGATTAGAACCTTTCTCTTGAAATTTCAAAGCATTGTATAATGTTTCAGTTGGGTGACTTCCACTCCAGTTAAGCCCCTGGTATTTTGGTTTTTCCTCCAATATATCGAGAGGTTGCTCCAGCTCCAGCTCCCCAGCGGAGAGGATCTAACAAATTCATTCACAAGCAGGTTTTAGTAATTATTCTTCTCCATCCCACCTCCATATACACAAACCTCCTCTTGGTTTACACAGGGATTTTGGAAGCATAAGGCACTGCTGAGCTCTATTATTATTGTATAAGTTTTACAGAGCCCACAGCCCAGTAAGGATTTTGCCATTTTAAACTGGCACACATTCTGTGCCAAAGAATCCAGTGAAGTTTATTTGACTTTCAAACTAATACCCACAGGCAGATTTCTGAGTGCTTACGCTGATGCCGATCCAATTGCAAGCAGAGCCTTGGTATTGTGAGGCAAGGAAAATATTGGGTTATCAAATCACCATCATCCAGTTGCAAAAGAAAAAGAGTACAAACATTTTTACTATTTTTCTCTTTTTTTATTTTTTTTTAAGGTTAAAAAGAAAGAAAAAAGGTTTTTATTATGTTAGGCAACTGTGTTATTGTCTGAAACAATGCTCTGTGAGTTTGAAAAACTTTGTCAACAAACAGAATAAAGACACCAAAACAAGTATTAAAAATCCATACCAAATGCTCCCCTCTCTCAAACTTGTCACCCAAATTTGTCCTGGGTCCTTTCTGCTGGAATATTCTTCTACCTTCAGCCTGCATCTGGAAACTACTGAGCAGCAAAATTCCCCAGCGGGTTAACACTGAACATGTGCTTAAGCATCTTGATCAAAGCAGGGGGGTTGCACATGCTTTAGAGTTACAGCTGGGCTTAAACTCTTTCCTGAACACCCTTAAACTCTGCCTGAAGTGCTTTCTACTTCTAGGACTCAAGAGTTCCCTCTTTAGAGAAGATCTTTCTAAACTGGAGATGAAGGATCCGCTCCATGCTGATCTAAGCCTGCTTAAACCAACAGGGTCCTGGACAGACCTGAAGATTTGGTCTGACCATGCAAAAGAAGTGCTTAGAACTGGGTCCTAAAGGAAGAAGATGAAATTCCAAATAAAAACGAGTTGTTTTGCTTGTTGTATCCTTTCTAGGATGCACTAGAAATATGCTCAGTATATACATACCCACCTAAACACCTAAAATGTGTTTTACGTGTGTTCAGGTGAGAGGGACTTGTCACACAGGCATGGAGTGACAGGACAAGGGGAGATGGCTTCAAACTGAGAGTAGGGTCAGATGGGACATTGGGCAGGAATTGTTCCCTGGCAGGGTGGGCAGGCCCTGGCACAGGGTGCCCAGAGCAGCTGGGGCTGCCCCTGGATCCCTGGCAGTGTCCAAGGCCAGGCTGGACATTGGGGCTTGGAGCAGCCTGGGACAGTGGAAGGTGTCCCTGCCCATGGCAGGGCTAGAAATTAGAAGATCTTTAAGATCCCTTCCAACCCAAACCACTCTGGGATTCTATGAAATATGAAGGAAATACATTGCAATATTCCCTATGTAAATAGATCTGTAATCCTTCTTGCTGTGTGGGAGGTAAACCAAGAACTCTGGGCTGACCAAGAGATTAGAGGCACACTCTGCAATGGTGATAATGTGAACTTCATCCCTTGAACTGTACAAACATCTCTGGGTAAATAATTGGCAAACTGGAGACGCAGTCACCCTTGTGTCTCCAGATGTGGGTATTAAAAGAAAAGACAACAGAGGAGAGTGAGTTTTGTTCCTCTTGCCAACATTCCAGGTAAAAAGGAGGTTCTCTTCTAGGTAGAACCAGGCTACAAATCAGAAGAACTGCAGCACAATAAAAGAATTTGCACTGCACTTTTTGGAAGCAGACTTGAAGAAATCCAAGCAAATTAGGGCTACTTCATGCCATGCGAAGACACAATGGTATCAATCCTCTCAAAGAAATTCAGCACTTTGCTTAAATGCAGCTCCCAACACCAGTTTGGCCATGCCCAGTTTGGTGTGCAAGGGTCAAGTACACTCTCACCAAGCTCTTCAGCTGGACTGTCTCCCTTTAAGTCCCTGTATTTCACTGGCTCTGAAGAAAGTACCAGTAAATCTGCTCACAGAGGGGTAAAATCTCCCATCACCACAAGGAAAAGTCTCACAATTATGCTTTCAGCAGTGGCACAAACAGGGCTCAGGAGAGAATGGAATTCCACAACGTGCCTGAGGAGCTGCAGGATCAGCAGTTCAGGGATGATGGGCACTGCTCCCCAGACCCCCTGGTCCCCTGACTCTGGGACTCTTGTGCCTTTGGGGCTGATGCAGGGACCTCTTCCTTCCATGCCTGAGTGGCTCTGATGCGGAACTAGGTCTGAGGGCAGAGGACAAACTCCATGCTGGGAAAAACGGGATCCAGTTCTGGGATGGGCTCACGCCCACTGACCCATGGCTGGACACGTGGAGGTCAGCTCCAGGTGGAAGGCACAGTGAGGGGAGTCAGGCACTTGCATTCCCCAAAATCCAAATACCACATGGAAGCCAGCAGTCCATAAAGCCATGTAATTAAAATAATTATCGCTACCTGATCACAGGGACAACAAAACTTGCATCCCACAAAAAACATCCTCTGCTCCAGTGCTGCTTCCAAGCTTTTGTACCTCTCAATTCCCTGCCTGCCAGGCCTTGCAGCACAGAGGAGGAGCAGGGAAGCGTCCTCACTCACGCCTTTCCCTGTTCCCTGCCCTGTGGGCAGCCCTGTGGTCACTAGATGGTGCTCCCTGCCCCTGGAAAGGAGCATCCTCCACACCAGGCGGTGAGCAGCTCTTCCCCAAGGCAGCACTGACACCTTTCAGTTAAGAGAATACTTTAACAGAGCCAGGTAAAGGATTTTTTCCTGCTGCCCTGACACCCACCATCAGTTCTGCACTCAGGGCCGGTTGTCCTTAGTGCATTCCCGCTTTTGCTTCCCTTCAGCTGCTCCAAAGCATTTGGACAATTAATTCCTTCATGACTCTTCCCCCCATCCCCGCCTTCCTTCCTCTCACAATGAATTCACTCACTGCCAGAGTTGAAAACTTGTGAGAGAACCTGATTTGGGGAGACCTTTTTTATTTAACATTACTTCACAGAACAAGAGCAGTCAAGAATGGGTTGTTTTCCCATGGAAAAAGCTTTACAGAAAAGAAATGCTGGAAGTTTTCAAAGTGAAAATCAAAGTACTTCATTTACCAACTCTTACCTGTGACCCAAGCTACTTAAGATTTTACCAGCCAAAATATTTTTGGTGGCTACACCACTGTTTGCCCACCTTTTCTGGAGACCAGCTATAGTCTCTACATAAAACAAACACCACAAAACTGGGAAATGAAACAGAAGCTCTGTTTAGATGACACTGGAATTATTTTCAACAGTCAATGCATGTCCTTGATAACAGGGAAGTCCTGACACTCGTTTGCAGATAGGGAATTGAATCCCTATCTGCTGAAGGGGGATTCACCTCATCAGACTTCAAGGATTTTAAATGTAGGCATTAGAACTACTCTCATTCTCCGAGATTTCTGCAATTCCCAACACAACCACATTCATAATTTTGTTCAATCTCATCTACAACTCCTACTTGAAAAAGACAAGATGAATTTCACCTTTAAAGTGTTTCTCTCTCTCCATTACCTACAAAGGGAACCTCTGCTATTCCCAATTTTTTAACAGCTATTCCCAATTTTTTTAACAGCTCTGCTTATATGGGATAAATCTCACCTAAACGTTCCTTTTTTCCTTAATTTCCCACCTCTGAAATACCAACAGCTGTACCACCAATTGCCAAAGGGGTGCTGTGTGGATTGATTAATTAATTGATGAATTAAGTACACTGAAATTTTCAGCTGAAAGTTGGCACTGCCATGAAAACCTATTCAGTTTATGTTTGATGCTCATTTAAAGCTGGTTGTGACAATGATAACGCAGGACACACAAAAAACCCCCAAACAAGACAAAACACCAAACCAAAATACTTCAAGAAAGCAACTTCTCTGCAAGGAAAAAAGAAGCAACTGTGAGGGCAAAGGCCAACATTCTTCCTCACTTTCTTCCAAATGTTTTAGGTAATTTAAACTGAACTATAAAATAGTTTGAAGCAGTTATTAGACAGTGTCCTTCAAAGTCCCATCCCTGGATGGATGGCCACTGCACACATCAAATATGTCTGGAATATTGGATTTCTACCCCACATTAGAGAGGCTGCTCAAAGATTTTCATCAAGAATGGAACCTATTAAAGTGCCTCTCACATTCTGTTGTTTGGGACTCTCTGAATATTGCACTTCTTTGTTAGTGGCTGCGAACAAGAAACAGATGTGGAATATCTGTGTTTGAAACTCAGTGACCCCAAAAGACCAGGGCTAACCCAGATCATTCTTAAAAACTGGGATCTGCCACCCTTTGAGCACCTTGAGGTGCATGCCCACACTCAGGGATAACCCCATCCCCACTCCAGCAGACACAAACAGGAACCCTCAGCACTGTGAAACACCTTTATGCTAATTATGAACTCAGGTGCAGTTCAACATTTGAAAAACAGCAAAAAAGGGATTCCCAAGGGATTCCCTGTCAATCTTTTTCCTCAGTGTCAATCAGCCTATTTCCACTCAGACAGCTGCCCTCCACCAAAGGGGAACTCTCTATTTTGCCATAAGATTCAAAAAAATAATTAGAAATTAAGCACTTGGGAAGTGTGATGTTACATCTTCCAGGAATACTCCCAAGACCAGGCTGTGTGGTCCAAAAAGGATAAAATTCACACATTTCTGTAACTGTCTGATATTTCTGTGTCTCTCTAAGATCCACTAATACCATATGCCTTGTGAGGAAAAAAAAAGTTGAAAAATCACTGTTAACTAACACTGCTTAGCTACATGGTTTTGTAACAGTTACAAAATTAAATTAAAAATATTGATCACCTTGGATCTGTAAGGCCTGGTATCAAATACCAGCCATTCCAAACACACAAGAAATTCCATGTTAAGTCCTACCTGATCTGATTTCCATATTTCCGAACCTCAGTGCATCTAGAGAAAGACATTTCCAACAGCATATAAGAAAATGAGATTATTATCTTTAAAGTACTACAGTGACATCAAAGGACTTGGCAACAATAAACCAAAGTATTTTCTCCTGGGGACTACTCATTTACTTTAATGGATAAAAACTGTGGGCATTTAGAAAAAAAACCACTGAATATAGTGAATTGCCAAGTTAAATCTAACTCAGAGCTTTTACAGACCTGGGATTTGTCTTGATCATCACAACCTTTTTACCCACATCTAAAGCACTTTGTAGGTCACAGAGTGCTTTAAGAAATAAATAAGAATATAGTATTAAGAAATAAATATATATGAACGAAAATGAAGACGATGTCCTGTTTCCACTGACATGGGTGGCAAATCTGCTTTTGCTGCAATGGGATCAAAGTTTCAACAAAATAACACATTATCAGAGTTTTCTGCAAACTGGAAATTCAGAGTTTTGGAGTGCTCTAAGTAAATCATGTTACAAGGCACATAAAGTACTGCCCAATAACAAAAAATGGGCAGAAGTGAAACAGGGAGGGAACCAATAATTGATAGGATTTAATGCATGATTTAAGGCTGGGGAAAGAATCCCTAAAGCCTTCTCCTACTGTGAGAGGCTTGCCAGACATGTGTGAAGAACTTGCTACAACATGTGTGTTGAATTACCTTGGTGGCCCGTGACTTTCCCAACAACCACTCACAAGGAGCTGGGATCCAGTAGAACAGGAATTAAATTCTGTATGCAGCGTTATTCCATGGAGTGGGGCACTGATTCTGACCAGATCTGTGTTTTGGGCCTGGACCAAGAAAATGTCAAACTTTTCATGGCAGACACCTGCATGGTGGGTCTGCATCTTCATCTCTATTTTCACTGAAAGGTGGATTTTTAAATTGTCCTGTCTGGATCTGTCTTTGAATCACTTGATTTTACTCACGCTGGAATTAGCCCAGAATTTCTCACAGTGCAGGATGGTGACTGGTCCACAGAAGAGATTCCTGATTAAAATATTTGTATCTAAATTTCTACTGCATTTCCCCAAAAGGAGCAGTGGAAATCTGGACAGGATGTCCTTGAGGAAAGCCTGTCCCATGATGTCCGTCCAGTCAGATTTGAGGATCTCGATGGAGGGGTGAT
The DNA here is from genome assembly GCF_000738735.6 of Corvus cornix cornix. Taxonomy (NCBI): domain Eukaryota; kingdom Metazoa; phylum Chordata; class Aves; order Passeriformes; family Corvidae; genus Corvus; species Corvus cornix. The sequence continues at coordinate 115,270,129 of NC_046332.1, read as the reverse complement.
CCTCTTTTCCCCCATGAAGTTGTAACCAGCATCCCACACACAATTCTATCTGAACAACCCAGACAATGAAGAAAGGCTGAGAGAGCTGGGATTGTTCAGCCTGGAGAGGAGAAGCTTTGGGCTGAGCTCAGTGTGGCCTTGCAGGGCCTGAAGGAGCTGCAGGAAAGCTGGAGAGAGACAATTCCCAAGGCATGGAGGGCCAGGAGCCAGGGAATGGCTTCCCAGTGCCAGAGGGCAGGGCTGGATGGGAGATTGGGCAGGAATTGTTCCCTGGGAGGGTGGGCAGGCCCTGGCACAGGGTGCCCAGAGCAGCTGGGGCTGCCCCTGGATCCCTGGCAGTGTCCAAGGCTGTGGGAACCCAGAGTGCTGAGAATATTTCTTTGCCTGTTTTGAAGGGTTTTTACCCCCCTGAACAACACTGTTTTAACCTCCAACCTTGGAAAAAATTACCAACGATCAGACAAGAACTAGAAAATGCAGTGGTGTGAATTAGGTGATAGACTACTATGTAGGATTGTCACAGGGTGAAAAATTTAGAGGTTTTGGGCTTCTCTTCATAGTAAATAGGTAAGAGTAAAAAAGATCAAAATGGAGGATTGTTGTTGTTCTCTAAACCTTCTTCTTCTTCTATTACTCCATGTTCTGCAGTAAAAGTAGTTTGGGATAATTGGGTAGAAAATTCCGCAGTTCCTGCCCGTGTTACTGAATAATTGGTAGAAAAGTGAAAATAATGTACCCTTTTAGTAACCATTGGTTAAATTATCTTTAAAAGGCTGTGTAAATCTTGATAATGAGAGCCTTCACTCCCACCTTCTGTGCTCTATGCTGTACCTGGGTCACACTAGTGGCTCTGTTCCTCTGATAAAACTTAATAAACAACTATCTGGCAGCATTGAAACTCAAGGAAAAGTCTCGGTTTATCTTTGAAACTCCTTGCAAGGACTTTTAGAAAATTCTCTCCCATCAGGAGGGATTTGATTTATGGCATGGTACAGTGTCCAAGGCCAGCTTGGACATTGGGGCTTGGAGCAGCCTGGGACAGTGGAAGGTGTCCCTGCCCATGGCAGGGGTGGGATGAGATGATCTTTAAGGTCCCTTCCAACCCAAACCATTTTGGTTTGTAAGTGGCAAATAAGTCATGATGGTAGGGCAGAAAAAAATGTTATTCATGCCACTGTCATTTTATTTTTAAGATCTGGTATTTAAAAAAAAAAAAAAAAGAAAAAAAGAGAACAGGAAAGAAAAAGTAGAAAAATTTTCCTTAAAGTAACCAAGAGTTATGTTTTAGTTAAGTGTTAATATTTCATAGCTTTTCATTCCTAGGTCCAACAAAGGACGCTGCAGGTACCTGTGATGTATCACTTGGTGACTGTAATCACTGGATTTCTTTTTAATGATCTCATTTTGGGTTTGAAAATAACACCACAGACATGAACTCCAGTCCTGCAAAGACTCACAGCTGGCTTATCTTTACACAACTGAACACTACGTTCTCACTGAGTTCAGTGAAGACTACATAAAATATAAGGAACAAATTTATGGATGTGGTTTTGCAGGATTGGGACCTTATTTTTTTGAATTTTCACTTTTTATGAGATGTTTCATTATAGCTGTAACTAAGCCTGTGAATGTTCCTTCACACCCCACAGGCACAAATGGTTGAAGCCACTGGTTTGTATGTCCAGTGTGGGTCAGTCACCTGTGAGATTTAGCAGAGTTTTAGGTGATTTAAACAGCAGGTAAAAAAAGTGCAGAAAAATTTCAGAAAACCTGGACTTTCCTGCCTGATGTGGAAAATAGTCTTCAATGGACTTCTTTCAGAGATGAGTCTGATAAATGTCATACCATGAATACAGGAAAATGCCACTTGAAAAATACCCCTGTACAGATGGATCAACCTTCCATCCAGAGCTGCCGACACTACTGATAGTGCCAGGACTGCCTCAGGAGTTTCCCAGCAGATCAGCCTGTTTTGCCAACTAAACACAGGTATTTAGGGTGGCCAGGTGGTTTAACACCCGAGCACTCAAACACAGAGCTCCTTCCCCTCCAAGGTTCTAGACTTTCCAAGACCTCTCACCATATGCATCACTTCCATCACAGCTCAGTGAAACCGTATTTATTTATGGGCAATGTAGTTATTTGCCAAAGAATGTAGTTTGGGGGACAGCTGAAGACATTTCTTAGCTCAGGACAAACTAGCTGGGTTGCTCTGGCCTGATCAAAAACAACAGCAGGCTTTGAAAACACCAGGCATTCCCTTGAGCTGGCATTTTTAAGCGGTTTCAGGACACTTGTGAAAGCAAAGGAAGGAAAGAGGATGATTCCCAAAGTTTTCAAGGAGGGAACCCCCAGTCCTTTGCCCACAGTAGCCCAGGACATGCTCAGGCACAACACTGGGATCATCTCCATCCCTGAACTTGCAACACAGCAGTGCCAGGAGAAGATTCACCACCAGTACCTCCCTCCTCAGCTCAACCTCCCACTTGCTCCTTAATTCTCCTGTGAGAAGCGGGACAGAAGGAATTCCCAACACCAGAACTACAACGTGACACTCTGTCAGACACTTTCCTGAACCAGAACCTTCAATCCCAAACCTACCCTGGGTCCTGCACATCGGCAGCCCCAGGTCTGGGCGTCAGGGAAGCTTTGTTTGCCATTGGAATATCAACAGCACACGGGAATAAAGTTATAAAGGAGTGCATTTCCCTCCCGGTTCTGTTTGTGCAGGCTTTGTGAAAGCCAATCATGTGCAGAACCAAAGCATCTGCCAACATCACAAGCAGGGTCCAAGCAAGTCCATCGGGACACTGCCAGCCACACAGCTCTCTCCACCAGGGAAGAATTTGGAATGCATTATTTGACACAGAACCATGTAATTGCAGAGTCAAAAATCAGAGTCAGTGGTTCTCATCAACTGCCAAGAAGTGGGGTATTTTTCTGGCTTGGGCTTCTAAGAGAAATATAAAAAAATGCAACAGAGTTACAGCAAGGCTGACATTACTCAGCTGTCATTCCAGAAACTGTCCTTTAAAAAAAATGTTGCAGGGGATAACAAATAAGATGATATGAGTTAGTTCAAGTAAGGTTGGAAAACAGACTGCTTTTGAAGGCTTCCTACACCAAACCACAGAACTTTGTGCACTGTGAATATCCAAAATCATATGTGGCAATTTATGTTATTAATTTAAAGACTGCACAAAAGAACTCAATCAACTCTGACATTAAAATGATGATTTTTGTGTGTTCAGCTCTTAACAAACTGTTCAGCTGCTACAGGTGAAGGTTCATGGGAGGGATTTTCACCCTCAGGTTAGTTTTCTTATTGTGTGGGGTGCCTTTTTTCCTACACTTTTAAAAAATTTATTTATTTTAAGTTACTCAACCCTTTTAAAACTGGAACACCTACAGATTAAGATTAATCTTATGCATTAAAGTACCTCACGGAAATGATACACATAAATTCATGCTCTAACCACAGTGTTATTTCAGGCTTCAATCTCATGGTGTTTCCCTGGGTAAGACATGGAAAGAGCCTCCTTCCCCAAACATTTAGAATATCCGAGGAAGGAAATGCAAAGGATACAGCAGGGTGACAAACATCTTTAGGCAGTGGGTAAATCAGGCTGCATAAAACAGATCATTAGGGATGGGACTTCACTGGGGGATGGTTTTTGAGGAGAACTGCTGACCAACAATATCAAAGCAGCAGACTGAAAGTGAAGGAAACTTGTGGTTTCTTTATGACTCGGAGATGAATTCTTTCATCAGATTAACCACTTCTGAAAGCATCCGGCGTGTCTGACACACTCGAGGGACAGCCAGGGTCTATTCTAAGGCAGTGCATGCAGGGCTGACTCAGGATAACATCCTTATTCAGGAAGGACATTTAATTTTAGATTTCACTCTAAGCAGATGCTCAAGCCCCACTACATTTGGTGAATTTTAAGCTTATCCTCAAAGTCAAGCACGTGCTTTGGCTACTTCCTGAACCCAAGATCGGTAGGCAAACACAGGCAGAAATACATGGAACTGAAGATATCAGTGGAAGAAACAAAAACCTCTGATGGGGAGCTAATAAAATGTTAATTATTATACAGAAAGTTTCCAGAAAATGAGGAAGAAAACCCAAGTGAGCAGGACAAGCAGAAAAGTGGTCTCCGACCCAAGGTCCTGGGGCACCAGCACCTCTCCAGGTCCAACCCTAGGAGAATTACAGCTGGGGGCATGGATAAAAGAAAAATCCATCTCTGTTTCATAAGAGCCAGGCTTATGAATTAGAACATTTTTTCTGGAAAATGTTCAAATTCCATGCAGGCTTGGACATGGAATCACAGAATCATTACGGCTGGGAAAAAAATCTGCAAGATCAAGTCCAACCTTTGACTAAACACCATCTTGTCAGCTGAACCACAGCACTGAGTCCTCCAAAACTCTGAACTTCAAGTAATCAAGTGCATATAGGTCAGAAGAAAAACTCCAAACACTCCAGATTTGGTGACCAATGGTAGAGTTGGAAATCCAGACAAACATTCAAGTAAGTAGACAAATTCATCAGAAATTGATATGGAAACAGGAATTAGTCATTAGGGAATTAGTAATGAGGGAATGGCCTTAAGCTGAAGGAAGGAAGGGTTAGATGCGATTTTTAGGAAGGAATTGTTCCCTGGCAGGGTGGGCAGGCCCTGGCACAGGGTGCCCAGAGCAGCTGGGGCTGCCCCTGGATCCCTGGCAGTGCCCAAGGCCAGGCTGGACATTGGGGCTGGGAGCAGCCTGGGACAGTGGGAGGTGTCCCTGCCCATGGCAGGGGGGTTGGAACCAGATGATTTTTGAGATCCCTTCCAACCCAAACCATTCTAGGATTTTCTGATTTATGGTCTATCAAACATCCACAAGCCAAAAAAAAACCCCAAACCAACAAACAAAACAGAAATGTGTTTCTTTAAATGGTCACTTCAGATTTCTTTTGCTCTAGAAGACAACTTGGGATGCAGAGAACCAATATCCACCCCTGGCAGTGTGGGAAGAAATACTAAGAGACCACTCCAAGCTGTGTCAGGGCTGTCTGTGGGTGGGCCCAACCCAAGTGAAAATGAAGCCACCCAGGTGAGCACAAAAGCAAAATTTATCCTCCGCCAGCTCTACACAGGAGCTGTCACTGAACCTCCGCCTTTTGGTGGAATTTGTGATGGATTTGTAATCTAATCTAGTAATAGGCAACCTAATATCCTACAAGGTGTTGGTCTCCTTGTGAGATTCATCTTTTATGAACATCAACCCCTGGGAAGGATGAAGCCATTGTTCTCAGCTTCAGTGGGTTCCCAGAGCTTTGCTTCATGGAATAATAACAAAGTACAAAGATATTTGCAAGGATAAGTTGATGCTATTTTTTATCAAGTGAAATCAATTCAGAAAATAATTAAGAAATGATCACACTTTTCTTCTCCAAGCAAGCAGGAAAATGTCTCTAGTCTGCCAAGAGATGCAATTAGCTGAGGGAAAGCAGTTTTACCAGGTTTTGAAGAAACACAACAGGATTCTCTGGCAAAGAATGGAAATTGGTGGCCAGCAAATTATTTGGGGAAATAATCATGGAAATGACCAAAATTTATTTTAAAGGATTTGCTGGTGAGACAGAATATTTCCCTGCTAGCACAAGAACACAAACATTTGTGAAAAACTTAGGACAAAGTTAATGGAGGAAAGCTCAGAGTAAATGTTTTGAAGAAAACACTGTTGGAGGAGGTAGCTTTTTGTATTACAATCTCCACTTCATTCAACCTCCAGGAAAGGTCATTGATTTAATCAAAAGCTTTTTCTTCCCCCTTTGGTCAGACTCCCAAATGCACATACCATCAAGATCTGGTGCACAGAAATAATTTGAAGCAAATCTTCTAAAAAAGGTTTTGAAGATGCCTGCCAGTAGAACATTGTGCCTCACAGCTATAATATCAGAAAAAAGCCATTCAATTTAAATTAATATATTTGGCCAGACAGCTATATTAAAATTCTTGTTGTTTTTTCAGTTATAATGGTAGCCTGTGGTATGACTAGCCCTCCTCAAAAATCTGTGTAGTTATTGCCTTTCTCTTGCCTAGGGTGCATCACATGTTTTTGATTTGGATGATCTGCATTGCGCTACCTCATTAAAACAAACATTTATGCAAAACAAAGGCCGTGTATCACAGGGCAGGGCTCGGGAGCCAGCTTTGAAGGCTGCAGCCTTCCGAGAGCATCTTTCAAAGCAGAGCTTCCGCCGGCCCCGCTCCACTTGTGTTGAACATTTGTGGATGATGTCAGGGGCGCGCGGTGCCCTCCGAGTCCTGCGAACAGGGAGGCTTCAAAAGCGATGCTGGAAGCAGCTGTGGAGCAGGGAAGTGTCTGCTGGGGGAATGGGGAGGTCGGGGTTTCTCCTGTCCCCTCTCGGAGCAGCCGCCGTGCCCTGAGGATCTGGAGGTGCTGGACAGCTCCGCTTCTCCAGGGCCACTGCCCCGGGACAACCCTGCCCTCTTCCCGAAGGCCTCCCACCCAAAAACCCAGGGAGAAACCACTTCCAGAGCATCCGTGCAGGGAATCAGGAGGATGTATTCTGTAGGAATTGTGTTCCCTGGGTCGTTTGCAGCAACTGCTTTCTGCTGAGGTTATTTTTGCCCTTAAAAATGTCTGGTTCCCTCTCACTGCAGGAGGAGAAAACTCCCTAATTTCAAAAAAGAAAAAGGATGCAGAGGGGCTGGAGCGTGTCCAGGGAAGGGAATGGAGCTGGGGAAGGAGCTGGAACACAAGTCTGATGAGGAGAGGCTGAAGGAGATGTGAGGGCTCAGCCTGGAGCAGAGGAGGCTCAGGGGGGACCTCACTGCTCCCCACAAGTCCCTGCCAGGAGGGGCAGTGAGGGGGGGTCGGGCTCTGCTGCCGTGTGCCAAGGGAAAGGAGGAGAGGAAATGGCCTCAAATGGCACCAGGGGAGGCTCAGGGTGGAGATTGGAAACAATTTTTCCCTGCCAGAGTGGTGAGGCCTTGGGATGAGCTGCCCAGGGAGTGCTGGAGTCACTGTCTCTGGGAGTGCTCAGGAGGAGTCTGGATGTGGCCCTTGGGGACAGGGTTTGGGGTGCTGCTGGTGGCACTGGATGGTGCTGAAGGGCTCTTCCCGCCTCAATGATTCTGTGATTCTCTAAAAAGAGCTTCAGATAAACAGTTTAAATGCCGACATTACAGATGTCTGAAGGCAGGTGCAATGAAACCTGACAAAAAACCCCTAAGATATATGAATCTGTGGATACATTTTTGGTGGCTTTTCTTAAAAAACAAACAAAAAAACCCTCAAAAAACAAACAAACAAAAAACCTCTAGCGCCGAGGTTAATGCTTTTCATCCAAATCTCCCAAGCTGCTTACATGCCAAACTACATCACTACTAATTTAACAAAGCTTACACATGATGGATTTTGGAAGGTTATAAAGATGTTACAGAACCTCAGTGATTATCATGGTTTTGTATAATGTATTCCTAACATTACTGCTTTATCATGATGCCAAAATACATTAATCAATGCAGGCAAATATTTGCATACTTAAAATATTTACTGTTTGGCATTTCTGACACTCCACAAGCTCATTTTTAATCACTTATCTTCAAGAGTCAATAAACACTGCTAGTAAAAATTCAAGAGAATTTTCTACAAACTCCCTTAAAATGTAGCACAATTAGTGACTGTATTTATAACTCAATACAGAAAAGGAATTACCAGCTTGTGTGCTACCTCAACCTTCCAAAATAAGTATGGCTAATCCACATACTCCACAGTTGCAAAAAAGTAAATATTCTTAAGTTTTTGATGTGGCACATTTTGAAGTGACTGACATGAAATTATGGCAAGACTGATGCTTTGGAGGCTGAGGATACAAGTGACTTTTCACTGAGTATTTATTTGTGGCAGTTCTGCACAGAAGGATGATTCCAGTGGAAAATGAGCCCTTCTAGATTTGTTTCTGGCCCTGCAGCTTGGACAGTTTCAATCATCCATTAACAAAATTCACTACAGGAAATGCAGGGAGCTGACCAGTCCTACAGTTCGAGTAGAGGTTTTTAAATCAACTCAGTGAATTCAGACTGGAGCTTGCTCAAGCTATGAATGGATTGCTGAATTGTGTGAATATTTAAAAATAGTATCTGTGCAAATATCTGTACGTATCTGTACAAATATGCAGAAAAGAACTCCATGTTCATGGATAACTATGGAAGAAAAAAAAGACAGTATTTAGAACTTAAATAGTTTGTTCAAATACATTCAAACACTTGGCCTTAAGAGCTCTACTCACCAGCTTATCTTGTCATCTCCCTCTGGATGACTCTACTATCTCTCTTTTTTTTTTTTTAATGGACCAATTATGCTTAGAAGTGAGTATTTAATTTCCTTTTACAAAGCTAGCAACTTGACTTTTAAAAACACATGCTATTATCTAGCACTGAAGCCTGCCAAAATAAAATAGCAAGGAGTGGTACAGTTCATCACCAACAGAAAGTATATACAGAGAGCTAAAAAAAAAGAGGGTGAGGGTTAAATCCTGTCTCTGTTAAAGCCAGGGGAGTTTTATCACTGTCTTCCCCAGAGCCTGCACTTCATCCCAGCTACTCATAACACTTTTCATATTTGATAGGGAACAATTTAAAGTGATAAATAGCAGCCAAACTGCACGTGTGTGTGAGGAGGGGAAGATTTCAAAACAGCCTCAGTGTCGAAACTAAACTACTTCTGTCAGTTTGGAAATTTTTTGGCCTGCCAGGCTAAAGCTGAGCTTAAGCAGGGGAAATATTTCTGCTTATGCTGGTTATCTGAAAGCTCCAGGCTGGTCAGACTGGCTCCTTCTGGAGTCACCTACTCAGATATGAAGTTCAGGCTTGCCCAAATTTCAAAAGGGGCCACCAACTTTCACTCAGAAAATGAAGTTATTTCTAATAATGTGTCTGTATATCAGTTTAAGATCTAATTTCAGGCAGAAAAAAATGCTTCACGCAATTCCAAAACAAATTATGCTTTTCCCTCATTTGCTGTTGGTAAAACCTTTGCTGCAAAGTCCTGAACCTGAAGCCACATTCACAATGTCTGTAGCTCTGTCCCTCTGAAACATGCTGCAAAATTCCACCTTTGAGACCTGGTACCCATTGCTGCTGAACCAACCATCATCATCATCATCATCAAGGGGGAAAGAGTCTTTCAGAATCATCCACTCCCAGCTTTCAAGGTAATTCTACATTACATCAGTTTTATTCCATTCAGAGAGCAGAACTCCTCAAAGCAGGGAAGTTTAACATCTCGTATGGCTTTCCTGACAGAGTGTTCAGTAATATCTAGCTTTGAAATAACCATTTCATTTACTCAGTCCCTTTAAATGACTTATAATTTTTTGCTTCTTAGAAAAAAAACCACCTTTAAAGATATTTCTTAAGAGAGTTTTTGCTCTCAAATATAAATATACAGATTGGATAAGAAAACATGTTTATGCTTTGGAGTAATGTAGCCAACAGACTTTTTGAGAATGGATTTCTACTGATTTGCTACCTTAAAATCAAAATCATTAAAATGTATGCTGACAGCAATGAAAGTTACATAATTACAGATTCCTTCCTTTCTTTAAAGCACCTCTCCCTTCAAAAAATGTTTCCTCTGCTCCCATCAAGTGAAATATTTAAGGAAACTCCCTCACAGCTTATCTCTGGAAGAGGGAGGAATATGATGTGTGGTGGGTTCTGCCCACACGTGTGAAGCTGATCCTTGTCTCCCACATCCAAGGCAATTTTTAGCCAAAATTGTTTGCTGGCCCAGAGGGAATAATGGTTTCTAGTTAAAGCCACATGCAGAGCAAGACAGAGAGAGGAGATGCTACCCCCTGTTAAGCCTCTCAGATGTCTGGCTCTAAAAATACTTTTCTCATGTCTGTCATGCCAAAACCAGTAATATTAACAGTGCTGCTATCACAGCCAGCACTTCCAAAACTGCCTTCTCGTTAAAGTCTCTCATCCAAAACAATTTAAATGGTCTGTATCTAAACCACATGAAAGTCTGTAACAGTGGGGACAGGCTTTATCTGAGCCTCACCCAGCCTGGTTTGCTCATCAGGATCACCATCAGGAACCAGTAAAGCATCTGAAATCACGGGCCCACTGTCCAGTTTCCTGGAAAAATGCTGTCAGCCACACACTCTCTTTTACACAGCTCCACCCAGGCTGCCACAGCCCTCATTTTTATCGTATTTTTTCAGAAAAGCCCGGCTGACGCCGTGGGAAGTCCTGCATTACCACATCCCCAGTGTTCTCATTAAACCTGTCTTGGAGAGCCTCTACTTAAGGCATGTACTCAGAAGACAATGAGAATTTTCACCTCTCAAAGACAAACCCCATCACTTTGGAGCTGCTGGTTCATTTTTTCAGTTTGAGATTTCCCTCTGCTGTAAAGGGCAATGGATGCCAGGCCTGAGCCTACAGCTCTGACTCAAACGTCCCACAGATTTTAAGAGGGGCAGAAATTCCTTTCAGAAACTTTCACAGAGGAAAATCACTAATTTGATTTGTCTTAAATGATGTCAGGAAGCTTTGATTTCTAGCACTGGGCATCCAACAGGGTGTCAGAGGATGCACCAGGCTCTTCTCAGTGGTGCCGAGCAATGGCACCAGAGCAACGGGCAGGAACTGATCCCCAGAGGTTCCAGCTGGACATGAGGCAGAACTGCTGCCCTGGGCAGGGCCCAGCCCTGAGCAGCTTGTCCAGAGAGGCTGTGCAGCCTCCTCCCTGGGGATATTCCAGAGCCATCTGGACACAACCCTGTGCCCTGGGCTCTGGGATGGCCCTGCTGGAGCAGGGAGGTGGCACCAGATGAGACACTGGAAGGTGGTCCCTTCCAGCCTGACCCATTCTGTAATTCTGCATGGTTTACCTCAGAAATTTTTCTGGTGTTTAACGTTTGCATCCACATGGCAGCTCTTTGCCTGATAAATTCACCTTCCTAAAGGATGCATGAAGTGGGAAAAACTTCTGCCTCCTTTGCTGGTGAGGCGCCATCTCCCCACTGCACAGCAGGTGACTGAGGCAGAGGGAGAGCTCAGGATGCAACAGGCGACTGGTAGAGATGTGAACCTGTCTGAAGATCAAGTGAGGAGAGCAGAAAGGCTGAGGGCACTTGGTCTGTCCAGCTGGAGCAGAGGAGACTGAGGTCAGAGCTCCCCGGGGGCTGCAGCTCCTCCCGAGGGCAGCTCCCATCTCTGCTCCCAGGGACAGGGACAGCACCCAGGGAGCGGCTGGAGCTGGGCCAGGGCAGGCTCAGGCTGGAGAGCAGGGAAAGGTTCTACCCCAGAGGCTGCTGGGCACTGCCCAGGCTCCCCAGGGAATGGGCACGGCCCCAAGGCTGCCAGAGCTCCAGGAGCGTTTGGACAGCGCTGCCAGGGATGCCCAGGCTGGGATTGCTGGGGGGTCTGGGCAGGGCCAGGGGTGGGACTGGATGATCCTGTGGGTCCTTCCAGCTCAGAATATTCCATATTTCTTTGAAACAGAGACCACCTGGGTTGTTACCTCCACCTGGTGTTGACTATAAGGATAGGCCAAAAACAAAGCTGGTTTTTCTTCCCCTCATCCTGAAGTGGGAAGGGTGAGGAGCCTCCCCTGGCTGCAGTTTATTCATGCCTTGTTTATTCACACTGAAGGCCTGGTCTCCCATGACCAATGCTATCACAAATACCAACAATTTGCAGAGTGGTCCCAGTTTTTCCGAAGTGCTGCAGACTCTTCCAGAGGCTGCAGGGACATGGCAACGATTTCCTCTGTGTGGTTGCCACATTGTCTCCCAGCACCGGCTCCGCTTCAGCGATGAGTGAAGGGACTCCTATAAAAATTGTCTGAAAAGCACTCAGGGATTGCCTCAGGATAAAAGCTGCAGTTCCTCACCATATGGTGCAAATGGCCAGGAATAATGTACCTCCTTGTCAGGAAAAGCTAAAATCTGCAAGAGGGAGGCACAGGGATCTGTGGAATGATACCATCAGCTTGGGTTGGAGGGTTGTGCATTTGGATCTATTTTAAAGGACATCTTGCCAGCACAGACAAAAAACTACGATAAAATTATTTAATTTTTAGGCAGATCCAAGCAGACACCAAATGTTAAAGCAAAACATTTCATTGAGCTCCAAAAGGGTCAGGATTAAATACATTTTTTTAAAATTATGAGTAATTCTACAAGTGTTGCTGAAAGGAAAATTAACATACAGAAGGGATTTATGAAACTTTAAAAATTCACAGTCCTGTGAGGCCATGAGAGACTGCTGCCCTCCTATCTCACACAGAAGACATTTTTTTAAAAAAAAATATTAATTTGTAAATCAGAATTTCTAATCCTTCTACCTCTGATACCTTTAAATGGGTGCTAAAACTACCCAAGGCAGCAGTCTGAAACATATTTGGTAGAACTTTTATTCCATCCGGTCCATTGTTATAAAGTTGGCATGCAAATTTTATTTTAAGGGAACTCTTCAAGCCTGTGAATACCCTTCCACTACAGAATCAAGAAGCAGCAATGTATGCAAATCCTTTAGAGAGATTATCTTTACCTTACCTTAGCTGCCCAAAAATTCAACATCTAGATTAAAATCGTTGCCTAGCCTCTTTTGAAATCTATTTTAAAATGGGATTAAATACCCTCAGGATATGCCAGTATTTCCATGAGCTCTGAAGACAGGTTTAGCTCTCAGAGTCAGGCGAGATGGATCTTGATCCTAAAGACATAAAGTCTCTTTTCAGTGGTGCCCAGCAACAGGATGAAGAGCAGTGGCTATAAACTAAAACTCAAGAAGTTCCCCCTCAGCATGAGGAAGAATTTTTTTCCATGGAGGATGGCAGAGCACTGGAACAGCTGCTCAGGAAGGGTGTGGACTCTCCCTGTCTGGAGACATCCCAAACCCACCTGGATGTGCTCCTGTGTCACCTGCTCCAGGTGACCCTGCCTGGGCAGGGGGTTGGACTGGATGATCTCCAGAGATCCCTTCCAACCCCAAGTAATTTGGGATTCTGTCACAGTAATGGCATGGCATGGAATTCAGAGCAGGATTTCATATGCCTTATCTGCAGGACATCAGGAAGCAGAAACAATCAGAGATGGGAAGGCAGAAAACACATCCTACAAAGCACATGGCCCTGGGCAGCCAGTGCCAGCCACTGCAGCTCCTGACCCGAGGGAACTCATGGCACACTGAGATCCCACTGACGTAAGTGAGAAATCAACTTGGCTCCCTCTGCACAAACTGATACTGATGGAAACTCTGAATGAAGCATGTGGCCACTGCTTCATGCAGCTCCCCAAGTGCAGATACATCCTAGAGCTGAGGAAGCTGTAAATAGAAACTGGGTCACCCACATCACCAGTTTAAGTCCAGCTCAGCAGACAGGTGCTTATTTAGTGGAGGTTTTAGTCCAGGCCCCAGAAAACAAGACATTGTCCACACCTCGGGACACACCCATGCCCTGGCAGTCTCCCCTGGAAAGGAAAAGGCTTCCTCCAGGGACAGACACTGAACTGTTCTCTCATCTTGCAGTGAATGTCTGAGGCCATGCCTGAAGGCACCGATGTGATGGAAATGATGCTCACACAGATTCCTCCTGCTCCACACTGCTGTCCGAGGCAAAAGGGCTCCCAGCTCCTTCCCAGTGTCCAGTCCACGTGCAAATGCTGCCATGAAGCCTGAGTAGAAACTTCACAGCCTAATACAACAACTTGGAAGGGCCACAGCTGACCCGGAGGCTGCCTCAAAGCATTTTTCCAAGGACATCACTTGACAGTGTGGCCAGAGACCTTTATTGTCACAGTCACTGAAGAAGTGAGAATTCCTTGGTCAGGAGAGAGTTATAAAGTGGATTCTAATACGTCACTGACCACCAACTCTTCTGTGTTTCGTTTTTGTATTTCATTCATTTCTTTCTGGAATCTCTCAGCTGGGGCTGCTCAGCCTCGAGAGGAGCCCCAGCTGAGAGGGGCCCTCAGTCCTGGGTGTCCCTGGCTGCAGGGAGGGCTCAGGGCAGGGCCCGGGCTCTGCTCCGGGGCCCGGCAGCGGCACCAGAGCCACGGGCAGGGCCTGAGCCCGGCAATTGCCCTGCACAGGAGGCAGAACTGCTGCCCTGGGCAGGGCCAGCCCTGAGCAGATTGGCCACAGAGGCTCTGGGCTCTCCTCCCTGGGGATATTCCAGAGCCATCTGGACACAGCCCTGTGCCCTGTGCTCTGGGATGGCCCTGCTGGAGCAGGGAGGTGGCACCAGTGACCCTCTGTGGTCCCTTCCAGCCTGACCCATCCTGTGACTCTGTGTGATGCTTTTAATCCAAATCAAACCCCAGGTATTTTTACTCCATCACAGCAGCTCCAAAAGCTGATGATGGTATTAATTACCATCCCTGCCATTTGTCAGCCACTGCACCACATGGATCACTGCCTGGCCCAGACAGGATACAAGTGTACCACAAGCTTAGGACTTTGCGCAGAGTAACTCTAAGAAAGTTATCAAAGAGAAATGGTTGTCATAGGATGCAGGTTCGTATTTCACTATAAATTAGAACCTGATAAGCAAAGAGCCAGAGATCAGTTTTCAGCATGGGAGAAGATTAATGCAGTGTCTCAGAAGTGCTTTTCAGTGTATTTAATTGCAGTAATAGTTATTCAATGGCACAGATTTTTTTTACATTACTTTCTCAGATGGATTTGTCAGAGCGCGGTGCTTTCTGCTTGGCTTGGTGAAACATTCTGTATTTCCTTCAGTTTGTCCTGAATGATCTAAAAAATACATGACCATGGATATCATCTCCAATCTGACTGGGGTCTCGCTTCCTGTTTTCCAGCTCATTACCAAATGGATTAAACAACACCAGATTTAGGATGCGATTTGAGACACCTTGCTACTGATCTTGAGTGCCAGACTGAAAAATTAGTTTTGACTATTTTTCATGGGTTTTCCTTGTTATTTTTTCTTGTTTCTTTCCTATCCATTTTTAATGGCTGACCAAATGTCACTTTTTCCTTTGACAAGAAAGCTTTTTGAGCTGTTTTTTAAAAAAACAAACTCGTTCTTTCAAATCTGCTCTTTTTTTGTGCAATCTAAAAAATGTGCTACAACAAAGACTTCCAATTTTCCTTTGGAAAATACATCCCACTTCATATGGTTGATGGAGGAGGTGTATTTATAACTTTGCCATTGTTTATTATTGCAACTGGTTAGGTGTTATTTTTGCCCTGCAGTAAGGCTTGGAGGTGCTTCCCAGCTCTGCTCTCATGTTTGTTTTTAAAAGTAAGTACAAAGACTGTCACTCTTAAGTTCCCCACTTCCCCTGAGTCCATACATTTGTGTTGTGAGCAGCTCAGGCACTTCATTCTTTAGGCCTTTCAAAACTCCTGGATTAATACCATTAGGTCTGGGTAACTTGTTGCTATTTAATTTATCAGTTTGTTCCAGCACCTTGTCTGTTGATCCTGGCAACAGAAGCAAAATGCTTTAAGGGCGCCTCTAGAGCAGATATCTAAAGAAAGTCACACACACATCCCTAAAAAAATCCTCACTCCAGCAGCCAGAATTGGAGATTAGAGCCTGGTTCATGGATGTGAGCCACACCAAACCAAACGGGGGATCCAAATACCTCAGGTCTTTCTGCTGCCGAACGTATGGTACCATGTCAGGACTCTGTCTTAGCACAGTCCATAACAGATTTGTTTTTTCTCCCACGTAGTAAACATTCTCACGCTTTATTCAGCTGAGGTGGCTGCTGCTCTGCTCCCAGCTGTGTGTGTGTGCAGGCACACGTATCACAGAGACTGCCCCAAGCACAATGTGCTACAGCTGAGAGACAAACCTGACCCACAGTGCAGAATCATGGAATGGCAGAATCATTCAACTTGGGAAAGACCTCCAAAATCATCAAGCCCAACCTGTGACTGATCCCCACCTTGGCAAACAGAGCACTGGGCGCCACATACAGGTGTTCCTTGGGTCTACACCACCTCCCTGGGCAGCCCCTGCCAAGGCCTGACCACCCTTTCCATGAAGAAATTCCTGCTGCTGTCCACCCTGAGCCTGCCCTGGCCCAGCCTGAGGCTGTTCCCTCTCCTCCTGTCCCTGTTCCCTGGCAGCAGAGCCCGACCCCCCCGGCTGCCCCCTCCTGTCAGGGACTTGTGCAGAGCCACAAGGTCCCCCCTGAGCCTCCTTTGCTCCAGCCTGAGCCCCTTTCCCAGCTCCCTCAGCCGCTCCTGGGGCTCCAGCCCCTTCCCAGCTCCCTTCCCTGCCCTGGACATGCTCCAGCCCCTCCAGGGCTCTCCTGCAGGAGCCAGAACTGGGCACAGCCCTCGAGGGGCCTCTCAGTGCCCAGCACAGAGGGACAATCCCTGCCCTGCTCCTGCTGGACACACAATTCCTGACCCAGCCCAGGGGCCAGTGGCCTCTCGCCCACCTGGGCACCCCTGGGCTCGTGTCCAGCTGCTGGCACCAGCACCCCCAGGTCCAAACCCTGTTCCAGAAGAACCCTTGGTGACACAATCACCATCGTCATGTGGGTATCATCCTGAAAGCAACTATGCTCATTAATTCAACCTGAAAGTGTGGGCTCAGTGCTGCTGGCCACATTTGCCACTTCCTTGCCCCAAAACTGTGGCAATAAGAACTGAAGAACTGGCCAGGCCGGCACACCTCTCTTTACACAAAGCAGCCTCGAGACAGACGAACCAGGGAGGGAGGGAGCTGACCTGGCAGCAGCCCCTCAGCCCTCTCCCCCCATCCCAGCACTATTAGGGCTGCAATGGGATCCATGTGTGACCGCCCCACATGTGCACGGCGCTTCCTGTGCTCCCAGCCCTGCCGGGGCTGGGTTGAAATGACAGCATTTCATTTATAAATCTGCTGCCAGAGGCCTGCAAAGGCTGGGCTAATTCTGGACACCTGCAAGGTCCGTGCAGGGAGCAGCCAGTCGGGAAGAGAGGCAGGAAAAGCATCGGGAAGAGAGAAGAGCAGCACCAGCCCTGCGGACAGGAGCGCTGGGAGCAAGGAGAGCTGCTCCCTACATTTGCTTTGGAGCATGTTTTTTGAGACCAGACAAAAACCCCATTAAATCTGGGGTTTGTTTGAGCTGTATGAGCACATCCCATGGTGGAGGCGGGCTGCAGGTCACACTGCCCAGGCATGACCCAGTGACCACCTCCCAGGCTCCACAAAAACTCTGGGATCTGGCTCCTTTCTACCTTGAGCAGATTAAACCAAGCACAGCCAAAAGCAAAGGTGGGGGAGGATCAAATCTGTGCTACAGCAAACCAGCAGAAATGCCTTCTCCAAAGCCTGCCTGATAGATTTAATAGGACTGGTTTTGGAGGCTACCTATCATTTTCGTTTGGCGTGAATATAAATCCAAAAATCCCTTGATCCCAAGAAGGCACTGAGGAGACTCAGTCAAGATTTCAGAAGGGATGTGCTCCTTAACTTGGAAAGTTGGCAGATGATTTAATTTCATTAGCAAATTTGACAGTGCTGTAGGAATTTTCCAAAAATCAAAGAGCCCTTTCATAGGCTTCCCTACCCAATACTCAATCCAGTGTCTAAGAATAACATTCAGCCCTCATTAATTAATGATATCAGTCCGAATAATGTCAGATTGCCTCAGAGGCCTTGCCGGGAGGGATGAATCACACCCAGCCGGCTCCAAGGCTCTCCCTCTGACAAACTCCAGTGTGTGATGACGGAAAGCTCAGCCTGGAAACCTCTCACCCACGGAGTCCCAGCAGCCCTCACCCCATCTGAGGTGTGTGGGGCACACTTGGAGAGGCACCCTGGCTGTATCAGGAAGGAAAATACCATTTTCACCCTGCTTAAAGGGTACTGCACCTCTCCATGTACTTTGTGTGGTGGATGCAAGAACGGACTGCAGAGGTCCACTCATTTTTGGGATTCCCAGCAGAGTCAAGATTGTATCCAACAGCAAAATACCACTAAGAAATCTCTGTGTCTGATTCTGGCTTTTACCAAAACTACAAACTGAAATTTCTCACAAGCCCTACTCAGCTGATCCTATTCCAACACAGGAAAAGACACACCAGCTGTCTCTGTAAATGTACAATTTTACTGAAGCCATGATTATGTATGAAAACATCCAGATTGCTTCCAGAGTGCTCTGTCCTAATATTGACGTAAAATTGCCTCGTTTCTATTTGCAATGTGATCACAAATCCACGATTGGAGTTTTCCACGTATCCACACTCTGCTTTCTGTTTCATCAGTCATGAACGTGAGGTTTGGTAATGTTTGTGTATCAGCATCTCTTCACGTAAATGCTGCATTCCTGGGCCTCATGAAAGATCTCCAGGCAAGAACAACCGCATTGTTTAATGCGTTCACATAAATATTTATCCGCAGACGTTCTCCCTTTCCCCTCACGATGGCCACGGCTGGCCAGGCACGAACGTCACCCCCGGTGTCCCGTGGAACAACCCGGTCCTGCCACGAGGACCAGCCTGGGGCTGAGCCCAGCTCAACCTAAACACGAGCTCAGCAGAAAGGCCCGTGTGGCTGTGGGGTCCCGGTCACAGAGGCGAAGTGTCGGGCAGACAAAGCTGAGACTTGTCTTTTTTTTGTGCACTGTTTGTTTATCCGCTGCACACGTCGTGCCCGGTAACACGAAGCCACCAGTTTCGGATTACAAATATACCATAAATGCCATAAGTGATTTATTTTTCTGCTGCGCCTGGAAAAGCAAATTTGGCGTTTTTTAAAAGATCTTGACACTGATGTATTCTGATTGCCACTGCAAATATAGATGTTTTTGTTATGCACAAGCACCGTTTTGATGTGACGGCCAAAGCTCTCGGAGGGTTTGATTCTGAGAGATGGAGCCTTGAGAAAGACCCATCAGATTTTGGGACCCCCGCCACAAACAATTTTCAGTTCAGTAGGACTGCTCTGAGAACAACTTTAATGTGCTGTTTACTCTGAGGCATGTTGGTTCTAAAAGCCACTGACAAGTTTCACACACAAACATTTGTGTTTGGAGGAGGCGCTGCCAAGCAAGCCTGTAAAAACCATTAAGTCTAGAATTTGTTATTTCGCTAAAGCATTCTGAAAAATCACACCGAGCTATTGCATTTTGAAAAATCTGGTAAAGTTAATTTCACCCCTGAAATGTGATTTCTTTTAAAATCCTTTTTTTCCTCCATAGTCCCTGCCAGAGGATCCACCCCAACATCTGGAGAGCAGAATCCAGGCTGACAGACTAATGCACATGTGGAGGAGTGCGTCTGCTCCTTTGCCGCTTCTCAGGACAGACACATTGTCTCCCTCTCCTTCTGCCTGTCCCCTCCTTTTCTTTTCCTTCTTTTTTTTTTCCCCCCTTCCTTTAATAAGACTCCACATGTCTTGCAGCTCTCTGCTGCGAATGTGACCGGGATGTGATATTGCCTTGCACCGACACACAACGTCTGGCTTAGGTGATACCAAGTTACTGCCCTGGCTTTGAATGCCTGCAAGGTTATTAACCAGCACATCTGGCTCTCTCCCTAGGAGGGTGAGTTCTGCAGTGCCCCAGGAATTTCTTTCATACACCACTTTTATTAGCTTTTCAAAAGAATAAGGATTACCACTGGAAGGGAAGACTTAGGTCGTTTGCAAACATATTGGTCCCCAACCTGCTTGCCATGTTTAAAAAGCAACAATAACCAAAACTCATTATTTGACTTTCAGAAGTAATCTTCCTTCATCTTAGCATAGTCTTATTGCTCTTGGTCTGCTTTACTGAAAAAATGGCTGTGATTTGTGATAAATAGAATTAAAAAAAAAAATGACATTACAGAAAGCCACAAGGATAACTCAGTTTGGAAATAAAGCCCCCAAAACATTAATTTCTAATCCTATTTTTCCTGCAGACCTCACTCAATGATCACAGAAGGGAAGAGAAATGTGTTTCAGGCTTAATCAAAAGAGAGAAGCGCATGTGCAGGTCCAGAGAGCAAATTTATCTCCTTTGCCCACACATGGAAGTTGCACAGGACGTGAAGTTTGAATGCACAAGTGATATTACTGTAATTTCCCATATGGACATCCCTATTTCAGTAATGCCAGAGAGGCCTTTTCTGGTTTCATTTATGTCATTTCCGAAGCAGTTTAAGACAAACGGGAAAACTACGAAAAAAAAATCCATGTGGGGTTGTTACAGAGGGAGCTCCCCAGGGCTTTTCCTTCTACCTGCCCAGAAAAGCTGAACATTCCTGGCCAAAGTTCTCCTGAAAAAAACTCGGGAAACACCTGTCCAGCTCCCTGCCTGCCTCGCAACCCACCTGGAACTCCACCTTCCCAGGAGGAACGTCCACCACCTGCCACTGCTGAGCACACCTCGAGTGCAGACAATATTCTCCATGCAGAGCTAAGCAAGCCCAGAAAAAAACCAAAATTGCTGGCCTTGTTAATTAATCTCCCTTGGAAGCCACGTGAGGCCAGATTTTCGGAAGCTGTCGGCACTCAGCAGCTCCCATTGTTCCAAGTGGGAGCTGTTTGGCACTCCCAGCTTTTGAAGGGCTGCTCCTTCACGTAGGTGTTTAAATGGGAGCTCTGCTCTCCACTAACCTTTCGCAACTGCTTTTGGCCAGGCTGCTCCTCCAGAAATATCCCATTGCAAAGACCAGTGCAAGCACTCACAGAAAAGTCTATTTTAAAACTGAGCATAAATAGCCCATACTCCTCCAGCCAGGGAAAAGAAACAACATTCTGTGATTTCCCCAGCCAGGCAAAAAGTTCACAAACTCCAGTAAATTCATACAATGAAAACAAAACAAAGATTCCTAATTATGCAAATGAAAACAGTGAATGTTTTCAAGAATGTCACAACCTTACGTGGGGATTTCTGCCAAACGGAGCAAGAATTCAAATCCATCAGATAAAATCCTGATTTCTTTAGATGAATATCCAAACAAAAGGGATGCCTAGTTGAAACTCTAAGCATAAATTCTATCATCAGACAAATTACAGCCAACAGAACATAAAGATCTTCTCACCTCCTCAGGTCTGAATCTTCTGAAAAGCCCACCTTGGCAGCCTTAGACTTGGCATTATTCAGTCAGCTCCAGCCTTCAAAATAACCACGACTCATTTGGTCCACTAAGGCTCATGGAAATCCTTACAGGGTTTTTTGTTGCGCCTGCCTATAAATTGCATTGTCTTCTTAAGGCTTCCTGTCCTGCAAACAGAGGCACCAGCACAGAGATTCAACTGAGATTGTTTTCCCCCTCTTCTGCTGCTTTTATTTAACACACACACCAAAAAAAAAAGGGGGGGGGGGGGGGGGGAGAGAACTGGTAGAAGTTCCTTACAGGAGTTGGAAGAGGACATCTGCAGGCAATTTAACATGAGGGTTTGTTTCTGTGTCAGCTGGCAACCCCTGGATAACTCTGTCATGTAACTTATATGCTAAAACATGATGTAGGACAACCAGTGAGATTGGGTAAATATGGCAGCACATCACTTTTATTTGATTAAGATTTATATACTTTTTCGAAGGGAGCAGCCCTGCCATAAACTCTGAAAACAAATACAACCCTGGAGCTGTGAGTGTCCCACCCTGATCTTCAAACCCACCTTTCTGCTGCCGCCCAGGAACAGAAAACAGGTTTTTTCAGGTGGAGAGGAGAATTTCTCCGTTCCCTCCTGATTCAGCAAGGATCCAGCTCATCCTTCCCTGCAGGTGACAGCAGCAGAACGTGGAAAGGCTCAGGCAAACACGAGGCTGAGCCCACAGTTTGTGCCTCGGTTCACTGCTCCCTGCCCATTCCAAAAGGCAGCTCAGGAACACAGACCAGCATTCCAAGGGAGCTCTCTGGAGACAACCCAGCTCCCCAAGTTCCCCCACCCCATGTGTTTAACTTCCTCCCAGCCAGAAGAATCTGGTCAAGTGAGGAAAGCTCATCCATCCTGGTTCCACTTGTGCTCTTGCATCAGATCTTACATATTTTGACATTTACAGCCACGCATTCGAATTGAGGCCCTGATTAGATTCAATTGGTGAAATTACCTTCCTCCCCTTCCCTTCCCCTTCCTCTTTGTGTGTGTGCACACTTTGGTTTAGATTCTCAGTAATTTAAAAATCAATCTTGCAGTTAAATGTTTAATGGCATAATTGCTCCTGTTGCCTAAATTTGTTTAGTTTGTGCTTTATTAGCATGTAATAACTGAAAGTATATTTTCCTCTGTCTGAGTTAATAACGTCTCTGCGATGGCTGATGCACTGTGAGCCGGCTGGCTGCAATTCTGGGACAGCTCTGGGGGAGCCACAAAGATTTTCTGAAGCTGTAACTTAGGAGTTGGTGGCTTCCCTTAACTGAATCCTCAGTTGGCCTCCACTTGCATTTTAAACAATTTTTTTGTTCATTTCGAGTTCATTCTGAGGGCCTCTTAGTCCAACTGTAGGGCAGGGAAGCTCTGTTGTCCCAGATCTGGCCACGTGTGCCAGCTGTGTCACACAGGATGGGTCAGGCTGGAAGGGACCACAGAGGGTCACTGGTGCCACCTCCCTGCTCCAGCAGGGCCATCCCAGAGCACAGGGCACAGGGCTGTGTCCAGATGGCTCTGGAATATCCCCAGGGAGGAGAGCCCAGAGCCTCTGTGGCCAATGTGCTCAGGGCTGGCCCTGCCCAGGGCAGCAGTTCTGCCTCCTGTGCAGGGCAATTGCCGGGCTCAGGCCCTGCCCGTGGCTCTGGTGCCGCTGCCGGGCCCCGGAGCAGAGCCCGGGCCCTGCCCTGAGCCCTCCCTGCAGCCAGGGACAGCCAGGGCTGAGGGCCCCTCTCAGCTGGGGCTCCTATTTCTAAAAAAGAGCTGAATTCAAGTCCCCTTGTGCTTAATGTAGCTACACCAAGTCCCCATGCAAAGAGTGGAAAGACACAGGTGGTTCCCAAGGAAAATTAACCCCTCCCTAATACAGGTCTCCCCCTTTCTTTAAAAAGGGAACCCAGATAATGCTTAAAGTGATTGAATGCTTTGGGAAGGAAGGGACCTTGAAGATCATCCAGTTCCAACCCCTTCTGCCATGGGCAGGGACACCTTCCACTATCCCAGCTTGCTCCAAGCCCTGTCCAACCTGGCCTTGAGTATTTCTAAGAATGGGGCAGCCACAGCTTCTCTGGGCAACCCTGTGCCAGGATTTCTCCCATACTATTCACAGCTCGGACAGGCCAAGTTTCTGGGATCTTGGAAAATCTCTCTATGTGACCAAGTCAGTATGATAGAAACCTGCATCAGCCCACTCTGGAGGGC
This sequence comes from Corvus cornix cornix, assembly GCF_000738735.6. Lineage (NCBI taxonomy): Eukaryota > Metazoa > Chordata > Aves > Passeriformes > Corvidae > Corvus > Corvus cornix. The sequence goes on along the minus strand of NC_046332.1, from coordinate 115,246,840 downwards.
TCACGGCACAGATTTACCTCCTTCCTTCCCAGTGCTACTTTGAATTTGCAATAGCAGGTTACAGTGTCCCACCAAACATTTACTGCTGTTCAAGGAGGTGATAATGACTGCCAGCAAGTTTATCTCTTTGATCCAAGGCAATCACAGATGATATGGAATATACAACACACATGCCAAACACTCTTTTAAGCCTCAGCAGCAGAAGAAATTTATCTCTTTCGTGTCACAAAAAAAACCCTACTGGAAGCAACAGAAGCACTGGCCTAGAGATGTAGGAGAGTAGGGTTAGATGGGATATTGGGCAGGAATTGTTCTCTGGCAGGGTGGGCAGGCCCTGGCACAGGGTGCCCAGAGCAGCTGGGGCTGCCCCTGGATCCCTGGCAGTGCCCAAGGCCAGGCTGGACATTGGGGCTTGGAGCAGCCTGGGACAGTGGGAGGTGTCCCTGCCCATGGCAGGGGTGGCACTGGATGGGCTTTAAGGTCCCTTCCAACCCAAAACATTCTGGGATTTTATATCTTACAGTAAAACTCACCCACATTAGCTGAATTTAAACATGCTGTAAATCTGGAGGGCAACATTTGGAGTTTATGGGTTATTAGGCAGCAAAAAGTTGAATTTCTGAGCAGGACCTGGTAGTGAAGAAAGCACTATAGAGCCTCCTGGGAACAGACCTCACTGGCCACACAGACATGGGATTTTAGGGGCACAGCAGGCACCCTTTCTGCTCTTCTAGGTAAGGACAAGATACACTTTTTTGATTAATAAACAAAATTGCACCAGGAATACACATGCTGCACAGAATCAGTTTCTCTTTCTAATTAAACACGTACGGAAATACCCAAATATTGGCTGCTGACTTGAGCCAAAGAAGATTTTCCACAAGAAGAATTTGAATTGTCTTGGGAAAGAACACTGGGAGTCTGAAAAAGTCCTACAGAACAACAGGGAAAAGACTTATGGCAAATGATAAAACAGCAAGTTGGTGAAAGGTATCTAATCAAATGCCCATAACTGTTTATGAGGTAATGTCTGTATTAACAATCTAAAGAAGGGGATAAAACAACACATCAGCCAAAGATACTGCACCCCAAAGTCAACTTTGGGACACCAGCAGGATGGGTGAAATGATCCAAAAGGGTCTTGAGGAGATAAGAACATGGGTAGGAAATAAAGTAAAATTTCAGATTTAAAGAGGACGGGGTTTAGTAGAACCTGAAATATGAGATTTTCTGAAAAGGGAGGGGAGGGACGAGAGAGAGGAGGAGGAGGGAGAGTGAGAGAGAGGAGAGATTCATTTCTGAACAGATGAAGCACATCACCAAGTCCAAGAGGATCATCCATCCCTGTCTGGGCTGCTGGAGCAACAGTCTCTGGGAAGGTAATACCTGCTAGGTATTACCAGGAGCATAACAAAGTGGTCATTTGTGACCACATTTGTGACCAAACAACCAGGACAGCTGAAAGCAGGGCTGCATGCAGAGGTGAGGGGCAAAGCTGCCTGACCCCCCACCACCCAAAATGGACTCTGAGCAGAACTAATATGCACAGGCTGTGAGTGCTTGGCAACCTCCCCTCAGCTCTCCCTATGAATCTCCCTCTTTAAGAAGGTAAGGAAGGAGGAGCAAAGTTAGTGTGAAATTAAGGAATCCGTACAGAGCTGATATACAAAGGTTTGCCAAGGAGGGGAGCAGGGCGGCTGAATATGAGGAAATGCTTCACGGTCGTGAATCATGGGGAATCATCTCTCAAGTAAGTTGAAGGATGACCCATTTCTTGGGATATTTGTGGCCAGATCAAGACAAAATACAAATCCAGTGTACAATAAACAGTGAACTCTGACTTGCTGGGAGACAATCTCCACACATCTTCAGCAGTTGCTCTGCAGATCTGTGTGAGGATAGTCCAAGGCAGGTGGTTTCTGTAACCAGTTTTCAAGGAAGAAGGACACAGTCCTTTAGAGAGTCCCAAGTCTGCTGCAGAGCCAGAGCTTCTTGCGCCCCTTCTCTTCAGTCATCTCAATGAAGCCACACACAGAAGCGATGGCCTTGGAGGCACACAACAGCACTGGACACGTGGGCTTATGGATTTGCTGGCCCCACATGCCAGGGTGGCCAGGACCTAAGGAAAAGGGGACAAATACTGTGGCAGTGGGCTTGAGAGACGTTTACAGGCCGAGATTTAAGAGCCCTCAGTCCCACTCCAGGCTCCAGAGCAGAGCAATAGGAACAGGAGGAATCTTCTTTCTCAGCGTCCCCAAAGTATAACCAGTTTTGTTCCTGTTCCAGTTTGTCTCGTCCGTCTTTCCCAACTTCTTCTCGTAGCTTCTCCCCACCCTCAGCTTCCCACCCTGGCTCTGGTTTCCATGGCCATCCATTTTATGATTTCTACCCATCACCAGTGGAAATGTTGAGACTTTCAACCGTCTGGCAGACTGCAGAAATGAGATTTAAACACATCTGACTCCATGTAACAAAGGGTTCGTGTAAAGCACATCTATCAGCCAGAGCTCTGAAAATGCATTTGGTGCTCTTTAGTTTGCTCTTTCCTGCTTATGAAGAAGATAATTTTTGTTTAAAAATGGCCCCACTTAAGGAATTATCCATGCCATTAGTCCCTATAACAATAGAGATTAAAGTCTCTAGACCATCCCCTATCAAAATAACATACTCTTCTTTGAACATGTCATTAACACTGTTTTCCATCTGGTTGTTGGCAGCAATCTTGGATTTGCTCCCAATTGCTGAAAGTTCATCAATTACAGCACACAGAAGCCATTATCTCTCTTTTCCTTTAGCAAGGAGGTATTTCCTCAGGCAGACAGAAGAGGTAGAGTTCAAGAGAAAAGAAAAAAAAAATAAAAAGAAGGAAGAATTTACTCACTGGAACTCTGTGGCAATCATTTGGTTACCATCCAGAATTTTAAGCTGCTGAGAAGTGAATCACAATTTCTGCCTAGGAGGGGATTCTAGAGTTCAAATCCAGTAGTGATTCTGGCATTATTACAGGTATCTGATGTGTGCTGACACAGGAGGGAAATAGCACAGCAAATTGAAGCCTGGCAGTGTGGGAGCTCTGAATGAGCACGAGAGGGGAGGAGTGCCACCCACACCCATGGTAAACTCTGTTTATGAACTCATCCATGGCAAACTTTATTTTCTGGAGGACACAGAGTAAGCTGTGGTAATCATTCAAACAAGGAGCACAGTGACACTCAAACAGTGGTTTTACCCTGTCACTACTAAAGCAAGGGAAGAACTTTTGAAGTTTCTCCAGAATAATGAATGAAGTCCACAGTGAGGGGTAAGAAAAAGGGATGGAGTTACAACTGTTCAGCTTCAGGGGCTGCTGATACTAAAACCTTTTCACATCTGTCATGGAGCAGGCTGGAGTTATCCCTGAGCAGCTGTCAGGCACCAGTTTGCAGCCCAGGTAACATCCAGGAGCTTGTTCACCTCCATGCTCTGGGGCTAAAGGCACCTTCTCCCAGTGAGAGGCCACTGCAGGACTTTTGCCCATCACCAATTCCTGCCTGGAGGAGGGTTGGCTCATTAGTCAGCTGCTTTCAGGAGCAGTTATTCCATATTTTCCAGAAGGGATGGGAGTGTGTTATCACCTGGCGGCACCCTGTGATTGAGCAGTACTCCATGCTCCACATGGATCACCTCCTCATCCAGGCTGCAATGGGTCTCAGTTTACTTCGCATGGGACTTTGGGCAAAGCTCTTTGTATCCTTGGCTCGGATTTCCATGCTCTCACTCCCAGCTGAGCTGCCCAAATATTGCTTTATAAGCAATGAAAGAAGTGCTTTAGCCACGCAAAGAATCCACGAGGACCAGGCTTCTGGCTTAGGAAAGACCCTGAAAAGAGGTGGGGGTAAAAGCCTGGCTTTATCCTCCTTATCCTGGAGGATAATACTAATTCTGTTGTCCTTCCCTTCTTGTCCCCCTGCCTGTTCAGGCAGAGACTGTATTGTGCATACAAAACTCCCAGCATAACAAAGTCTTGGATCTTATTTAGAGACTCAACAATTCCAGGAAAAATAACAGATTATATCAGACCCAGAATATGCTCCTTAACAAATAATACCAGTTCAAAAAAAAAAAAAAAAATCAGATTTAACCATAACACAACAGATTAGGTACATCCAGCAGCATCTCTACACTGCCACAATTTGAAATCTAACACATTCTTTGGCCAACAAAAGGTTTTGTGATACTTCCAGTGACAATATGGGATGCTGTGCACAGAAATGTGGATGTGCCACCACAACTCAGGCAGAGCAGTGCTAAACTCAGAAGAAACAGCTATGGAGTAATTCTTTTATTTCTCCTGAGAAACCATGTTTTCATTCATTGTAGTATCAGGAACAGCTTCCAGATTTGATAACCCAAATTTGACAGATTCGGAGGCAACAACTTCAGTTACACCCACAGAACAAATGAGGTTGTACAGACCAGCTGAGCTTGGCTTGAAACGTCTGATGCCCTTTGAGAATTTTTTTATCAAGAATGTCCTCTTTGATTAAGCTGTCTGGGGTGTAAATTGTTCCCATTCTTCACCTGCTGCAATGAAAAACCAGGGTGTGCCATTAACCCATCTCTTCAGCCAGCCCACATCTCAAAATCATCACCAATGAACAGAAAAATCAACTAAATGTGAACAGACCAAATCTTCCACCAGCCTTGATTCAATGAAAATCACACCATTATCCCAGGATAAATACCATTCCTGATAAATACAGTAATTTTTTAATCTCCAAACCATGCCCTGCATTCTCCTCTCCCAGTGAGGCCCAAAGGAACAGCAGTAATTTGTTTTTTCTGAGTATTGGTTCCACAAAATCCCCTCACAGTGATGGCACGAGCTAACTAAAGTCAAACAAACATTTGACCTTTCCTGAAACCAGAATTTAACTCTTAAAAAAATAAAAGGTTTATTTAAAGGTCAGTATTTACAAAGCATAAATCCCTAAAAACAAAACATGCAAAATTCAGGCAGCATTTCAGAGTTTTTCTGTGACTATGGTTGTAAGAACTGGAGTTTAATGGTAAGAGAACAACAAAAATATCACAATAAAGTGTGTGTAAATGACAGTCTTGCCCATAAAAAGCCACAATTTTATTGATGTGAGGAGTCTTATTTCTTCCGGTCCCCTTACAGGCACTAAATGTGTGAAACTGCTCAAAGATCAGGGTCACAATTCCCCATATTTTGCTGAACTGAAACTGAAAATCCAAAAACATCCATAGTTTTTCTTGTCCACATCAAATGTTTCTTTCCTTTGCGCTTGGACAAAACACAAGGTGGTGACTCAGGTGAAATTACACATTAGGGAGCCACAGGGTCACCAGACCAATGTCAGATGCTTCATTCAAGCTGAAAAATGTAAAGCTTAATCTTTAGCATCTCTGGAATGAAGCTGCCCAAACAGAACGAGGACACACACTTTGAGGCTTTCCAAACATTCCCAAAATTGGACAGGATCTGCCTGGGTGCAGAATGGGTGATTCTGGGTAAGAATCCAGCTCTTACCATTTCCCATTCAGGAATGGAGCATGAGAACATTGAGATTTGTTACATTTTCCTCCTGGTAGCAGAAAAGGCTGATTTCAAAATAGCACACACAAAACTCACACGAAGCACATGAAATCCCCCTTTCTGAAAAAAAAGACATCTCTGAGTATTCATCTTGCCATATTCATGTATCTTTTGCATCACTTTTCCACACATGTTCAGGCAGAAAACTTAAATCTTGAGATCTGTCAAATCTTAATAATCCAGACACTTCCCAGAAAGTGAATTTTCAAAGTTCCAGCTCTAAATGTGCATGGATGGGGCTGTGTCTGCTTATTGAAGGATATAAAGAAACAGCACCACGTGACAGAATACAGTTAATTAAACAAAACCTGATCAAGGATGACTGTAATGAACCCGGTTTGCCTCTTCTGCTGATAACAGCAATGAGAGATCGTAGAATCATAAAATCATGGAATGGTTTAGGTTGGAAAAGACCTTAAAGCTCATCCAGTCCCACCCCCTGCCATGGGCAGGGACACCTCCCACTGTCCCAGGCTGCTCCAAGCCCCAATGTCCAACCTGGCCTTGGGCACTGCCAGGGATCCAGGGGCAGCCCCAGCTGCTCTGGGCACCCTGTGCCAGGGCCTCACCATCCACAGGGAAGAATTTCTTCCCAATATCTTTACCCAAATTTTCTCTGTTCCAATTTGAAGCCGTTCCCCCTTGTCCTGTCACCCCAGTTCCTGATGAATTGTCCCTCTCTGGCTTCCCTGTACCCCCTTCAGATTCTGGCAGGCTGCTGTGAGGTCTCCACACAACCTTCTCTTCTCCAGGCTGAGCAATGCCAGCTCTCCCATCCTGTCTCCATAGGGAAGCTGCTCCCCTTATCAACTTCGTGGCCTCCTCTGGACTTGCCCCAACATTTCCATGTCCTTCTCATGCTGGGGGCACCAGAGCTGTGCTCAGTACAGACAGAAAAGACCATCACACCAAAAAGGCTTTCCCACATCCCCTGCACTTTATCCTGGCTTATTTTTAAGAATGTAGCTATGTCCACTTTTAAAGCCTAAATGACCCGAGCATCCATGGCAGCTTTCCAGAGAACGTGTTTAGACCACAGCAGGCCCTAATGACATAAACAGAAATCAGAAGGATTTGAAGTGGAGTTGGCCAGCTTTCCTACCCCAAACACAGCATTAAAGTAATTGCCTTCCTCACACCCTTTTTCAATAAACCAGCAACTTTGGGGTGATGTTCTGCTGAGAACAGGCTCCTACAATTCCCTCGAACACACCATTACAGAGATTTTTATGCAGCTCTCTTGCTGTAATAAGATACTTTCATACCCAGCCTTGCCCTCTCCCACTAACTCCTGTGGTTACAAAAACCTTCCTCGGGCACCAGTTTTGGCAGAAAGCATGAAACTGAGTTATTCTTTATGTTATTTCTGCTGCTGTGGGCATTTAGACAGCATGAAGAGGTACTAAATCCCCTTCAATGTTTTGAAGTCTTACTGGCTGTAACCAAGTTGTAGGGAGACTCCTTTTTTGGAGGGGATGAGGGCTTGTTTTTCTGCTCTTTCCATAAAAACAACTGAGGACCAGAAGGCTGTGGAAGTGCTGGGTTTGGAAAACCTGGACAGGGGGAAAGAATGAGCTCTCCCACTACAACAACTCATCCTAGTAACTAAACATGACCCAAAAACAACACAGAGGGATAGAGAGAGAGAGATTCTTTCATTCACTGCGTTTTACAGAAAAAGGGAGTTGTTTAAAATAATATTTCATTTTTATTCTATGCTTCAGTTAAAAATAAGTTGTAAAGTGGAGCTTTTTCTAGAGAGAGCTGCTGAGTGGTAGATGGCAGCCAGCTGAGGAGAAACTCCATGAAAGGTGTTGCAGAAAATGTAACTTCAAAGAAAAACAGACAGAAAGGCAATCAGAAAGAATGAAAGAGCCCTTAAAAGTCATCCAGTGCCAGCCCCCTGCCATGGGCAGGGACACCTCCCACTGTCCCAGGCTGCTCCCAGCCCCAATGTCCAGCCTGGCCTTGGGCACTGCCAGGGATCCAGGGGCAGCCCCAGCTGCTCTGGGCACCCTGTGCCAGGGCCTGCCCACCCTCCCAGGGAACAATTCCTTCCTAATATCCAACCTAAATTTCCCCTCTTTCAGTCTGAATCCATTACTATTTGTCCTATCACTCCAGTTGCTGATTAAATTTGTGTGGAGTACTCCAAAATTACTCATTCCCTGCAACAGCTACACCTGCCAGGTCTCACAGGTTCCAAGTCTTCCATAAAAAAGGGTAAGAAAACCACAGTAATAATAGCAATAATAATAGTCATAATAGAGTAAAAAGAAACATTTCCTTCTGAAACGTAGCAAACCAATGCTGGTTTTAAAGCATTTTAAACATTGCACTGAATCTATGGAAGGGATGTTTGTTTGGCTTTGAATATTTGCATTATGCTCATTTTCCTTCTTCAGCTGAATTTAATGTTTGCCACTGGATGTCATGGAGCAGAATCAGGGACATAAAAATCCAGTATTTTTCGAGGAGGTGTATTTTATCAAACACACCAAATATTAAAGGATGATCAAGGTGGGTTAATTTTAGAAAAAGTTATCTTTAAAATATCCACGTACTTCAGAGCAGATCACACAGGTGTCAGCAACAAAGACTGCAGGGCTGACTCAGACAACACCATGTAAATATTGAGGAATAAAAAAGCCCACGTGGGGCTGTAGCACAATTTATAAACATGCAAGAAAAGCTGTGGTATGTGTACATACTCTTTAATTTTATGGCTCTCCAAACATCTGAGGACTTGCAATAAACAGGAAACTAACCTTGATGTGAGCTGCTGGATCTGGGACAGTCTGAATCATGTCCTTTACCAGGCCAACGTGTTTACCAGGAGCTCAGATCCCAAGGCAGCTGCATAACCAGAGAAACAAAAGTCATATCATTATACTTTAAATGTTTATTTTCAACAGAAATCTCTTTTTATGGACTGATAAGCATCTTTCCTTCCCCAGACCTCCTTGAGACTCAGCACAGCTGAAGCTCTAAGACATTTCTGTCCCCATAGTGTTGAGGATTTATTTCATGCAGGAGAAAACACTCAGCCCTGAAATTCTCATGGAAAAAATGGTCTTTATTTGCAATGTACAGTTTTCCCAAAATAAGAACTTGAGACATGCTCCGCCCTGCCCAGCCCCATTATTCACCTGGGATATCAGAGATTTCCACAAGCTATTCTTCCCAATTTAGAAACACACAGCAGGACTGGGACAGATCTGCAGCTGATATAAAAAAGGACCATTTCACTGAAGCTGTGCCCATTTACAAGAGCTGCAAATCTGGTCCAGACCCTCAATTAACAGCACTTCAGAGCAGGGATGTTCTGGAATCCCTTATCCATGTCCAGTAATCGAGTGCAGAGGGGCTGGGGCAGGTGGGGTGAATTTGTCTGCATGTGTAGGGGGTGGAAAACCATTAAAGCACTTTAAAATAACAACAGCATTTAATGTAAATAATGGAGAGTACTACTCAGTAACTTGAACACCAAATAACTGTTAATGAATTGGGATAAATAAATCAGGAAATTAGAAAATGTGGAAAAATGTAGGAACATGAACATCATTTAAAGTAATCATCTTTTTCTCCACTTTACCTAAAAGCCTGGAAATTCCCATTTTTCACACAAGAGTTTTCCTTCCGCCCCTGACCTCGAAGTCAACTTTTAAAGCAGCAAGGCACTATCAGGGAAACAGTAATTTTCCTCAGCATCAGCTTTTTTTATTTCATTTTCTGCTCTCACATTAACACTAACTTGGAAATCAAATTGCATTTTTACCTAATGGTTTAGGAGAAATATTGCCAGACTGACACTGAGCTGCAGCTTGCCTCAGAGACAGAGACGTGAGGGGACCATCTATGATCTATGCAAGTTTAATTTGCACAAATTGCACTGAAAGGTGAAATTAAAGATATCACCACTCAGATCTTAACACAATTCCCTCTTACTACTTAAAACAGCCAAGTTCTCCCCCTTCAAATCCATGGAAACAAAGTATTGATTTGCTGGCCTATTAAAGAAATCCCTTAACAAGCCCAATTCCCATTTTGTCCATTTTTCCCAGCTATCTGTGGATGATCAAATGGGATAATGACGTCATGGTTTTAAATGAGGCTTTTTCTTTCCACAGAACTTCAAAAGCAAGAGAAGCTTTTTCAGCAAAAGCAAAATTTCACCAGCAACATTGCTCAGATTGAAGTCAGACAGAAACACCAACAGCACTGACGTCCTTTCAGTTCCCTCCCTCCCTTCCCCAGTAAATCCATGCCTGCCACATCCTCACTGGATTTATGGGATTCATATTTTAAGCTTTCGAAACATCACACACAGGCTCTGGAAACTGCTACGTTTCACATAAACTGGGCAGAAAAATTTTTTGAACCCAGTGTTAGATCATGTTGTCAGTGTTTTCATACTCCCAGCACTGTGCTGCCACAACTGCACCTCGCCCCCAGTTAAAGAAGCCCACCCAGGAAAGGGGATTTGTGCCATGTCCAGATTTATTTTGGTCTCTCTAAAGCCTTTGCTCCATTTCCAACAGCACCTAGACTTAGAAAATACGTGTTGAGCTCAGAGGTGGGAACCCCATCCCAAAAATGCCCGGTGTCACCCAAACAGATCTTTCTCTCCGAGCTCAGTCTTGAAGCTCTCGGGGTTAAAGAGAAGTCATTTGAGCTATTCCAGGCCACTCATTTCACATATTTTCCCCAAAAAGATGGATCCTTTATGGAAGAGAAGATGACAGAGAACATTTGCAAACCAGTTGCCAGCTCTGCACCACAAGGAATGGGAACCAAAGACAAGCAAATGTTGTCCAATATGAGTTGGAAAAGTGCATTCTGGACATTTGACTTTTGCCCTGTACTGTTGTGAACTTACAAGAGGGGAATTCTGCTTTAAACTCAGCCTTTGGCAGTGTATTCTTCTTTCTCACCTGGATATTCAATTCTTCCTACTCTAAAGGGGGACAAGTCCTTGTCTGACAAACACAAGATTTTTATCTTTTCATCTCTGGAAATCATGGCTAAAAAAATAGCTGTGACAGTTTTCCTTGCTTGTTCCAAACAGAAATACAATTTCAATTATTTCAGCTCCACCTTTACGGGCTGGAATTGGAAGCTTCCAGACATCTGGTACTAACTTGCTGAAGCAGATGGTATCTATTGCCAGGCCCTCCTCCACCCCCACCCCAAATTTCATGCTGGTCATGTTTGTGCTTGATGGTCTGTTACAGGGTCTGCTCATGGCTCTAGGGCTTGCCCCGCATCCCCTAAATTAGCAGGATTTTAAGGCAAGAGCCAAAACTGACACTAAAGCCTGATTTAGGGAGACTCTTTTCAGGAAACTGAAACAAGGGAATTACAATGCAAACTGAAAGTTAAACACTTGCTTAAGTGCCTTCCTGATTTAGGGTTATCCTGGAAGGATATCCTGGACAAGGCTCTGAGCAACCTGGGAGAGTGGAAGGTGTCCCTCCCTGCACATGGCAGGGGGTGGAAGGAGATGATCCTTTCCAACTCACACCATTCTGTGGTTCCACGATTCTACAGAAGGATGTATTTGTAGCCACAGAGCAGGTTTTCTTGCACTTCCCAGCATCCTGAGTCCAGACTAGCATTGATTAATCCAGCTTTAGCAGTACAGGTTTTTGGGACTGGTTTCCATCCATGCATCCAAAGTGTCACACGAGAACAGTGGCACTAGTAGGAAGTAGCAGTACTTGAGACAGGAGATGTAAATTCCTCTCTGATGCTTGGGACAGATTAAAATATCAAGATTGAAACAAGTTATTGTACAAACCAGCCAGAGCTGGGTGTGCCAGTGCTACCCCTCACAGGAGGAGATAGATAAGCTCTGGAGCCTGCTGTCTTTCTGTGCATGCGTTTGGGGAGTTGTGTAAATACATCAAAGGGTTGGGGAATCGTACAGATCTAGAGCTCACCAGATGTGATTGCATTGTTCTTTCTTTCCTGTAGATGTATCAAGAGGATCAAACTTTTTAATGGACACATATATTGCCGAATTACTGAGAGGCTGAACGTCCCCTTTATACGGGGGCTATATATAAACTTCTCTTGTGCATTTTCTCAACTCGCAGACAGGAATTTAGGTGCATTTTCAGTAACTTGGCATGCTGTGCTCACCTAAAAACCCCAGCAGTTCTTCCTGATGTGTTCTAAACCCTGCACCAAAGTGCTGCAATAAAGCATGACCGGGCAGTGAGCAAGGCTGACAGAAAAGGGCTCCAGGCCAAGCTCCGGCAACGCGACGCCCACGTGGAGCAGAGCAGGGCTGCAGCAAACATTAACACGGCCTGGGCTGCTCTTTGCCAGGAATGAACATGGCCCAAATCACAAATAACAGAATCACTGAGGCTGGAAAAGCCCTCCCAGCCCATCGAGTTCCAGCTGTGCCCCATGCCCACCTTGTCCCCAGCCCAGAGCACTGAGTGCCACATCCAGGCCTTCCTTGGACACCTCCAGGGATGGGCACTCCAAACCTCTCTGGGCAGCCCCTTCCAATGCCTGACAACCCTTTCATGAAGAAATTCCTCCTGGTGTCCAACCTGACCCTCCCCTGGAGCAGCTTGAGGCTGTTTCTTCTTGTTCTGCCCCTTGTCCCCTGGGAGCACCCTCCTGTCAGAATTGTAGAGGCTCCCCTGAGCCTCCTTTTCTCCAGGCTAAAAGTACTTATTTGCACAGGGAAAAATATTCAGAATACAGCCACAGTTGTAGCCAATTCTGGATAATGAAGGGCTTTTAAATCAACAGCAAACAAGATGCCAGAATCGCTGGGCCTGATTCCTGGTACACTGAAAGCAAGGACAATATTAAATGGTGAGCCAAGCACAGGCTGCCCGGGAAACACAGCTCTGCCTGCAGGACAGGGGCTCTCTCCAAGGAATCTTGTGCCTCTGCTGCCTGAGATGTGACTGTCAGACAGGAGAACAGCTCTGAATGGCACTGACAGAATAATCAATCACACAGGGCTTGAGGAAAGCCCCCCTTTCCTGTGACAGGCACCCAGCACCGGGACTGGCACACACACACAAGGGTGCACACTCTGGTGTGATGAATAACCACAGTGGCATCACACCAAATTTCTACCAGCATGACTTGGGATGGTTACCATTACTCACAGGAGGTGAATCCCTGAGCAGCTATGCAGAACATCCCAAGTCAGTGCCAGCAGGACTTCCAGACCCCCTCACACTGTCATGCAATGGGACTGGTCACATATTTTAAAAGAACTGATGTTTTTCAGCTGTTGGAAAACTTTTGAGACGTCCCTTGCTGGATTGTTTGCTCAGGAAATCTCTTTTTGTGTGCCTGGGTCTCACCAGCACTGGTCAGACAGTGTGTACCACAGAGAAAGGCTGGGATAGTTAAAAGGCAGAGCACTATAAACCTGCTCTCAGTGGTGTGCAAGAACAGCATAAGCTCCTGTTGCTGCAGGTTAGAGCTGCACTTTTTTTGTAGATAAATATGCCACGTGATTTTCAGCCTTTCTGGACACCTAAAATAATTCCAGTTATGGTGAGAGCCCTTGTATAGCGAATTTAAGCCAAATTTAGGCTTGCTGCACTTTAGAAGCAGCCTACAGGTCCAAGGATCCCCTAAGAGAAAACCAGAGTGCAGTTATTCCCCTGTGCTGCTGCTTTATTCACACCATAGGGCTGTATTAAAATTATTACACTGTTATTAATTTATTTAAATTAAGTCCTTTAACAGGACTATGAAGATAAAAGGTGAAATCCTCATCCACTGAAATAAACTGTTTGAACCAGCCCAGAAATTCACCCACCCTGCCACAGTTGATGGGAGCAAAACTCAGGAGCAGAAGATCCTTAAAAGCCTGCAATTTGGGAACTGCTAAGCAAACAAAGTAACTTTCCTGCCCAGCATGGTACTGTAAGTTTATGCCTTCCCTTCTCTAACATTTCTAGGTTTAGAAGAAGGTGCTGCAGCTCCTGCTGACACCTGGGCTTTGCCAAGAAGCTGAGGGGACCCCCAGGAGGGGCTGAGGCAGCCCCAGCCCCTTTGTGCCCTCCAGACATGGATTTCTGGGGGAAAAAGGCTCAAACATCAAAACCCAGCAGTGACCAGTGAAGAAAGGCCACAGAAATGTTTTTAATTCCTATTTGTAAAGCAGGTAAGTGTGAAACACCACAACTCTTCCACTGGCAGGGAGCTATGACACAGAAGAGCTGCATGACATGAGCTCAAAGCTTTTGTGTTTAACTTGTGGTTGGGTATAACCACTTCAATTTTGGGTTGGTTTTTTTTTTTCTTCTTTCACTGTAACATGTGTTTTAACAGCCTGAACAATAAAACCTTGAGGAAAGGTCTCCTCCAGAAATGCTACTGCTAAGGCTGCTCACATGCAGTCAATATTTGCTGTTAGGGTAAGATTTGATTGCAGGTGAATACCATAAATAAAACAACAGTAAAGAACAAGAAAACCAAAACAGGAAAAGATGCATCAGCCAGGAGGTTTCTTCAATTTTCCATTCTCAGTGCTAATTTTTTGTACTCACCCTGACCTTGCAAGACAGAACCCACTGGCAGTGTTATGCACTGTCTGATGTGCTTAGTTCTTCAGGAGCAATTTAAATAGAAGCATAATTCACTGATAATTTTCCAATTACATCTCTTGATAGTTTGGATGGGGGATTCTTTAATAATATGGCATTATTTGTTTAAAAAAATCAGTGGGAGAAATAGAAGCTGAGTGGGGCTGGTTGACCAATGGGGCTGCTCTCAATGCTGGCAGCAAAAAAATTTGCTGGATTTTTCACTTTCAAGAAACACCTCCAGAAGTTAATCATGGACTCAGAGAATGGTTTGGGTTGGAAGGGACCCTAAAGATCATCCCATTCCACCCCCTGCCATGGCAGGGACACCTCCCACTGTCCCAGGCTGCTCCAAGCCCCAGTGTCCAGCCTGGCCTTGGGCACTGCCAGGGATCCAGGGGCAGCCCCAGCTGCTCTGGGCACCCTGTGCCAGGGCCTGTCCACACTCCCAGGGAACAATGTCTTCCCGATACCCAATCTAACTCCCTTCTCTGGCAGTGGGAAGCCATTCCCCCTTGCCCTGTCCCTCAATGCCCTTGTGAAAAGTCCCTCTGCAGCTCTCTTGGAGCTCCTTTAGGCACTGGAAGGGGCTCTACGGTCTCCCTGGGGTCTTCTCCAGGCTGAACAGCCCCAACTGTGTCAGTGTGTCCTCATAGGAGAGGTGCTAAATCTCCTTTCTCTTTTTTTAAATTTTGGGGTTTTTTTAAATTTCTTTCTGGAAATAAGGAGAACTTGCCCCCCCCCCAGCCCTGCTCTTGAAAAGCCTCCCGAGGATTGGGTTTCATGGCTATGCTGGCAAGTTCTCTCCCTCACACAAGGTTAACACTGTTTCTGTCACTCAGAGGAAGAATACTGCTCTAACTGGCAGCAAATCCTCTTCCTGATGGGATTCCCTTCCAGCAGCACCAGCTGGAATGCAGCAAGTCCTGGTGCCCCTGGAGACCTCAGGACAAGGCAGGAGGAAGCAGTCCCAGCTTGTGGCTGCAGGTAAGACCTGCTCCTGCTGAAGCAGCTGTGGGTTCAAGCTGACCATGACACGCCACAGCTGCAGTATCACCCCAAGCAAGTCAGTAACCGAGGGACAAGCCACTGTCACCACCTGTTTGGGAAGCACAGATGGCCAGAGTTTGGCTGGCTCTGGACTGACAGCAGTACTCCATGTCCCTAAAGTCTGTGGGGACAAAAAAGGATGGAGCAATCTGAGAACATGTCTCTGCCATCTGTGTCTGTGTCTGGCCCTTCTGCAGTTCATCGACACTGAACATGGCTTTTCTTCTGAGTACATTTTTCTTGGAAGGGTCAGTTCTCCTACAGAAATTCCCCCTCTTCCCCTCTCAATGCAGAGCTGATGGAGAAGGCACATTTCTGTGCTACCACCCAAAAGTGTCTGTGCAGCTACTGCTTATCTCATGTTCCAGCCCATGATCTCAGGGGAGGATACGGCCCTAAATTAGCTCATTTACAGTAGGAACTTTAAACTACAGCCAAAAATATTTGGTTTTATTAGTACTCCCTATATAGTACGCCTCTGACCAATAACTTGTTTTATTTATTTTTCTGGCGAATTACCATGTTCTTATTCAAAGCCATAATGAGGATTATATATCAATGTGGAATGCAGAGCAGCCATTCCTGAAACTCCCAACTGCATATAAAAGAGTTTGGAATTCCCCAAACACTATCTCTTCAGCCCAGGCCACTTACAAATGTGGTTAACATGAATGAAGTAATATCTTCGGAAAGGAAGGAGACTTTTGAGTCACGTCTGACACATTTAACTGCACCAACCACTTTCCAGAGCTCAAGATTTTGACTGTGTGTCTTAACACCAGGCAGGGGTGTTTGATAATGATCACTCCCTGATGCTGATCCTGTTGCAGGATACTTGGACACACACATGGGATACCAAAGGGAGAGCTAAGGCAGCTATTCAAGACTTTGTGCCCTCCAAGTTCAAAACCACAGAGGTCACCAGCAAAGTTCTGAAACCAAGTCAGATTTGCTGCCTTTCTGTCTCATGCTAGAGCTGCCCTGGCAGATTTCTGTGTTTAATTATTCAAACTCAGATCAAGTCCCAGATTAGCTGAAGGTGTGCACCAGCCATGGAGTAACCACCACATTATTCCTGACTGCAGGCTGTAATTATGGACCTTAGCTCTCTACAGAAATACAACTTTCCGAAGAAAAATATCGCATTGTGGAAAAGCAGGATGACATCAGGAGAGATATATAGTGACAAAGAGTAGTTTCTCATTTACAGTCATTCCACTGGTTAAAGCCCAAGAGTGTTTCAAACATTTTAATTGGTGCTGCACTTAAAATTACATCTGAGGAAAGATACACAAACTGTTTGAAAAAGAATTAATAACAAATTACCTCGAGGCTGAAGCCATAAGCTAAGAAAAACTCACACCTTTGTTGGAAAGATAAAAACAAATGGAAGTGTTTTAGGAAGTGAAACAACAACATCCAATTCAATTATAACAAATTATATATAAAATCATGGAATCAAAGAATGGCTGAGGTTGGAAGGGATCTTAAAGCTCATCTGGTTCCAATGCCCTGCCATGGGCAGGGACACCTCCCACTGTCCCAGGCTGCTCCAAGCCCCAATGTCCAGCCTGGCCTTGGGCACTGCCAGGGATCCAGGGGCAGCCCCAGCTGCTCTGGGCACCCTGTGCCAGGGCCTGCCCACCCTGCCAGGGAACAATTCCTGCCCAATCTCCCATCCAGCCCTGCCCTCTGGCACTGGGAAGCCATTCCCTGGCTCCTGGCCCTCCATGCCTTGGGAATTGTCTCTCTCCAGCTTTCCTGCAGCTCCTTCAGGCCCTGCAAGGCCACACTGAGCTCAGCCCAAAGCTTCTCCTCTCCAGGCTGAACAATCCCAGCTCTCGCAGCCTTTCCTCCCAGCAGAGCTGCTCCATCCCTCTGCTCATCCTGGTGCCTCCTCTGGCCTCTCTCCAGCAGCTCCACGTCCTCCCTGTGCTGGGCCCAGGGCTGGGGCAGCTCTGCAGGTGGGCTCTCATATCACCATCCCATGGTGGGTGTTATCAGCTCCTTCAACCTTCCTTGGCTTGTGCCTCTTGGACCTTAGGGCCATTTTTTTAGGAAAGATTGCTGGATTGGACAATGCAAGCATTCTGCACTCACTTCTGATTACTGAATTTTCCCGAGCAGGAAGGTTCCTCTGTGAGCCTGAACCTGATGTACAGAAGATTGAACTAGATCCTCTAGCTGCCCTCTAGCTGCCAGACACCTCTGCCTCTAGTTTTAATTTTGTTCACAGAAAATCTGTTTCTAATAATCCTGTGGAAAATGGGACAGAATCAGGACAACTTTTGCAGCACATGCACACCAATTCATATTTTCAACCACATTTCAGCATGGAGCACAAATTGATGGCATAGATGTAACAAGCAAACAGTAGTAATTATAAAGTGTCATAAATAATTGTGTAAACACCTCACAGCCTTTTCAAGGATAACTACTTGATTAAATTTGCATAATCAGACATTACATACACCATGCACTTTCAATAATCACTGAGTATATTAGACCTGTATATTATTTACTGCAGATTATCCAACAGTTCTGTCAAACCCAGAAGAGTCCTGAATTGTTACAATGAAAAACAGTATCTACAAACTGGACAATCATCATTTTAGGGAGATCTAAAGTGTAACGACGGTTTAGGAATACATGAGCAAGGAAAAAAAATATATTGAAAGCATTTTCTCTGCTTTCAATAAATTTCTTCAGTTGTCATATTCAAGAAATGTATATGTTGTTCAGGAACAGAATGTACTGGCACTGAATCTGTTGCATGCAAGCACTCACTTTTGGGGATGCAACAAATGTTTCTGTAATCTGCCCTGGAAAGTCGTCCTCCTTTTTCTCCCCCCTGGTTTCTGCGGATGCTTCTTATTCTAATGAAGGAAAACACAGTTTTAATGAGAAATAGAATTGATTTTGTTTCCTGTGCTTATGGAGTTGCTTCTGTTGGTCCAGGGGGCTGCAAAGAGCAGAGGGAGCTGCCTGTCCTGGGGGAGTCACCCATGAGGCAGCTCCAGCGAACACCTTGGAATCTATCCCAAGGAAAGCCCAGCTCTGGAAGTGTTCAAGGCCAGGGGCTCAGAGAAACCTGGTCTATAAAAAGTCTCCTTGCCTGTGGCAGGGCATGGAATGAGCTGATCTTTAGGGTTCCTTCCAACCCACACCTTTCCATGATTCCATGGTAAACTGATGTAGTTTCCCAGCCTCTACCTGCACACCCCAGTCATGACCTAAAAGAGATTAAATTAAGTTGGACCTAAGGTGCTCCAGGGAGTGTGAAAAGTGAAAAAATATGTGGAAACTTTCCCAAAAAGAAGCCTGGCACAGCTAAGGACACTCACAGAAAGTGAAACAACACCCGACTGAGGTGCACAGCTTTGTTTCCAAAGGCATTTGTGGCACCTGCTTCCCTTCTCCAGGCATGTCTGGGTGTCCCCTGCACTGGCAGAAGGATGGGGATGGTTTGTGGGATATCAGGAGGGATGGATGAATCCTCTGTGAAAGGATAAACAGAACAGAAGCGTGGAAGGTCCTTCACAAGCCCCTGCAGGGCTTTTCTGTTGTTTTGAAACTCCACTCTCAGGATGGCAAAGAGGCTTCACAGGGAACATTAACACAAACAACATGACTGGCAACACCATTTTTTTTTTCTTAAAATATTCTTAAGACAAAGTGTAAATACTTGTGGTGATCCTTCTTCAGCATATTAGCAAATACCACCAGCTTCCAGTGGAAATGATCATCTGACCACAGAAAAAAACTGAACACCCTTTGAAGTTCTCCAGACCAATCCTCCTTTCTGTTACTAAATGCTTTTTTACTCCTTTTGTATGTCTTTGGCACAAAATCCTTTTTTTTTTTTTTTAATTTCTCTTTTTACTTGTAGCACTTTCAGTTCAGATGTTGGAAAGCAAAATCAAAAAAAAACCAACAAACAAAACCAGACCAGCTGTATAAACACAAGGTATTTAAGAAATAAGTGACTTCCATTAAGTGTTGACCTGGACTGCAAAAACTGTTCAAATACACAGATCAGAAAGACTGGCACCTCCACTGCAGCTTGAATCTCACTTTATCAATAAAAAATGTTAATGCATTGCAAAAATAGAAATATGCCACATCCTCAGCAAAAAAGTACCTTGGAAGGATATAAGTCATCTCCAATAATGCTTTGATTTGTGACCTTCACAGCTTTGTTTTCATTTTTTATTTCAAATGCATCTGAAGAATGTCTATAAATAGCTAATACTGACCGAATGCATAATTTTAGGCTGATTTTTTCAGCATCTGGATTTTAAAGTACTTTGCTGGATGAAACATGGACCTGTCATCCGTGAAACTGTAAAGTTCAGTGCTTAGAAAAATAATATTTTAAGGATTTAAATGTATTTGCTAATAGTGAGTGTAAAGCAGTAGTATTAAATTTATAATACATTACTGAACCTGCAAAGCAAGTTTGCATGCAAAAATGGAAGCTTGACTTAGAAATTCAAAGAAACAAATTTCACATGGAAAAAAACCTCATTATTTCTATATATATTGCAAGGGAAATGCCTGTGTTCCTCCTCACACACTAAAAACAGAAGGAAGAGGAATGTATTTAGTTCACCAAACCTGAATTCACAGCAGGCAAAAAAAAAACTGCAGCAAAAGCAGCACAGAGAGTTTTGTATGTGGATAAGAGAAAAAGAAATATTAACAATTATTATGTGTTTTAATTCCAGCTGGAGGAGAAAAGTAATTTCAGGGTTAAGGCAGGTCCAGTCCCCCTTTTCCAGCAGAACCTGGGAAGGCCCCAGCATGGAAAGGAGATAGAGATGCAACCATTCTGGAAGCAGTTCTGCCAAAACAAATGGGGATAGTTGTAATGTCTAAAGACATGGAGTCATCACAGAATCCCAGAAATGGTTTGAGTTGGAAGGACCTTAAAGCCCCTCCAGTGCCACCCCCTGCCATGGGCAGGGACACCTCCCACTGTCCCAGGCTGCTCCAAGCCCCAATGTCCAGCCTGGCCTTGGACACTGCCAGGAATGGAATATCCACAGCTTCCACAACCTCTCTGAGCAAGAATGAGTAGAACTTTGCAAGGATAAGGCTGCAGTTTCCTTCAGGCTTAGCTTGAATTCAAAATCAGGGTTTAATGGAACAAATACTTATGATCCAGACTCTCCATAGATGTAATAGGAAGCTCGGGAATGGGATACAGGAGGGTTTTCTTAAGCAGTGGGGCCTTTTATATTTAGTTATTCTGTAATTAGCTGGTTTTATTGACATACGGCCTACAGATGGGCTGATCCACTGCTGCAGAAACAGGGCCAGAGTTTATGGTCTTGCTCCATTTATCGTCGTGCCTTCCACGAGGGCTCACAGAAACACCCAACGAGCACAGGGCTCCATCCCATTGCTGTCAAAGAGCAAAACTTGCACGGATTTCAGCCATGCAGGATCAAACTCCAACCACTACACAGGCACACGCATGTGCTTCACCCACTTCTGAAGGGGTTCATGCCTGGAAGGAAGCAGCAATTCTTCCAGCAGGGAATTCTGCTGCAGAAAATCTTTAATTCCCAGGACTGGTAGAAATAGAGGGATGTTTTAGAGGCAGGAATAATTCCAATTGTTCCTTTGGCAGGGGAAACCATAATAATGAAAGTGGTGTATTTGGGATGTTATTTGAGGGCTGTGAGTTTGCACAGGCGTTTTGCCACAGGAATTTAACACACTGCACCCCAAGCTGGCCATCCACCCTTGCTTTTGGTCCAGCCATATACTGAATACCTTGCCACAACAGACCCAACCTGAAATTGTTTAGATTCTTCCAGTACTTTTATAATCAACATTTTTCCTTTGTTCTCTCCCTCCAAAGCAACAGATCCCATCTCAAATTCTCCTGCTAAAAAATTATGAGACATAGACACATAATAATGTTGAGATTTTATGGTGGTTCTAAACCTGACTGCAAAGTCTGCGTTTAGAATAAATTTTTATGTACTGCCATGCATTTTTTTTGTTGTGTTTCAGCCCCTCTTCCCCAAAGATGCAACTCTAAGCAAGATCAATCAATATGTTTTAATACTACAAATAATTGCCATTCTTTTTTCCTGCTGCCCTCCCCTGGATACTTCCCCAGCTCCCACTATATCTAGGAAGGACATTTCCCCAGTTCCTATTATTACCTAGGAACTGATCACTTCTTTTTTCCACTTTTGATGTCTAAAACATTCTTAATTTCCAGGTCTCACTCCCATCCCTATACTCAGTGAGAGCAGAAAAATGTTTCACCCAAAAATTAATCATCATTTTTTTATCCCAAAACCCTGCTGGCCCTTCTGTGCTCACTCTGACCACTTCCAACACCAACCTCCAGCACTGATGGCAACGTGAGCGCTTGGCTTTTGTGTCAGCTGCAGAGATGCTGTCAGTGGAGGCGGCGTGCCCAGTGGGACTCCAAACACCCTTTGGCCTCAGATTTCCCAAATGGTGAAGTCCACACTCACCATGGAGATCTAGCACAGGAAAACCAATCTGGGTGGCAGAGGACTGCCAAAACAACTGTGGTGTTCAACTGTGAGCCTTTAAACTGCTTTGTGTTTGACAGGAACTTACAATGTCCTCTATTTTCTTCATTCATCCCTCAAGAAATGGTTTCTACTCCTTACCAATGTAAACTGCCCACCATGGATGTTGATACGAGACCCCACCTGCAGAGCTGCCCCAGCCCTGGGCCCAGCACAGGGAGGACGTGGAGCTGCTGGAGAGAGGCCAGAGGAGGCACCAGGATGAGCAGAGGGATGGAGCAGCTCTGCTGGGAGGAAAGGCTGTGAGAGCTGGGATTGTTCAGCCTGGAGAGGAGAAGCTTTGGGCTGAGCTCAGTGTGGCCTTGCAGGGCCTGAAGGAGCTGCAGGAAAGCTGGAGAGAGACAATTCCCAAGGGCTGGAGGGCCAGGAGCCAGGGAATGGCTTCCCAGTGCCAGAGGGCAGGGCTGGATGGGAGATTGGGCAGGAATTGTTCCCTGGCAGGGTGGGCAGGCCCTGGCACAGGGTGCCCAGAGCAGCTGGGGCTGCCCCTGGATCCCTGGCAGTGCCCAAGGCCAGGCTGGACATTGGGGCTTGGAGCAGCCTGGCACAGTGGAAGGTGTCCCTGCCCATGGCAGGGGGTGGAATGGGATGATCTTTAAGGTCCCTTCCAACCCAAACCATTTCATGATTCTACGATGATTCTATGAACTACACCCCTGCTCTGGCCACCTGCTCTAGCTGTGGCCACCCTTAGAGCAATCTGGGTTTTACTCTTACTCCTAGTCACAGTTTTCACTGCTGCAAGTTAAATTGAAACCCTCTGGACTTTGCTGCACTCCTCAGAGAGAAGTGTAGCTCTGTTTTCTCTGCACCTTCCCATTACATAGACAAAGATGGTAACAATAGTAATTTTTTTTTCCCTGTTCTGCAAACTTTGGACTTTTTGATTCATGCTTTTGACCTCTTCGCTCAGTGCTACACTGGCTACTATCTGACTGTTGTAGCCATTTGGTACAGCTAAAGAAGAGATTTAATGTCCATCTCTGTGGGTACATCTGCACATGTGTGTGGTGTTACAAGGGAAGGCACTATTTCAAGAGAGTATGAACCATTAAAATAGGTAATCAGGCTATGTTCCATTTCTGAGGGCCAAACAGGCATTGTAGGTATCTTGTACTGACTACATGTTAAATACCTTTTTGCCATCCACTAAAACAAAAGTGCACTAAAAACAAATTGGCATGTGGCCATGGTGTCCACATCAATTCTTCAAACCACTGCCTTGACATGTCAGAACTAATGGATGATCACAGCTTTAGCAGGATTCAAAGCTCTGGTGCAGCTCTGAAACTTCATTTTGGGTTCCCTGAAGTTATTAACCATTAGAAAAACTCAGGTTGTGTCGGTATTAAAGACCTTTTATTAGGCATGTTAGCATGCAGATTAAGATTTATGTTCTCTGTAACATCAGTCTTGCTGTTCCTGAAACAAATGTACCCCTAAGAGAAGAGAAGGAATAAAGCAAGCTGCAAGTTCAAAGAATTTAACTGACTCAAAATATTTCCTTTAAATGCAGATCAAATTTCTTCTACTTTTTTATGTTCCAGGTGTGTATAAATGTCAATAACCAATCTCTAACGGCAGTGACTCTGGCTTTTCAGTAGAAATAAAGAAGTAAATTACTGTCCTCACCACCCCAAGCTTTCACTTATCTCTGTGCTAATGAACCAGAACTGGGGTGATAAGAACGAATCAGTATTGTCACTTCCACTCACTGTCTGATGCTTGCAGTTGCAATGTGGCATAATTTTATAACAAAGCAACTTGGAAGTTGACTTTTAGAGTGTTTGCAGGATGGGTTGTGTATAATTCATGTGCATCACCTTCAAGCAACTCACACCTTGCAGAGGAACTCCTTAAGCAGGTAACTGACCCAGTCTCAGATATTACAGATCCTCCATTAATTCCATTTTGCCTCAAGGAGCTGCTCCCAACATCCTTTTGCCCCTCTCCTCGCAGAAAGGCAGGAGGACACATGCTGGTGTTTCCTGAAGTGCACAAAGCACAACGATTTGACAATCTTCATCCCACTTCTGAGGCCTGTAGGGCAGCTGGGGACCCACAGAAATCCCCCCCCAGGGACACCATGCTCACCATCGACGGAAAAATAACATGCTCCAAATATCTTCCCTTTTCCAGGGGCTACAGAGGGAGTTTAATGGAGATGAAACACCCTTCACAGCAGTTCTGCTTAGCTGAGAGTAAGCAGGGCATGTAGTCAGGGGGTAAGGAACAATTAGGCCTCGTTTATATTTGTGAAACAATTAGTCATTAATTAGGCCAGTTTCACATTTGGAAAAGGGGAATAGCTTTAATTAGAGTGGAATTACATCCCTCTGACAGACTTCAGAGGGAACTCTAATGGCAGGATGCAAACTATAAAGTCTGCCAGGCTTTTACAGCATTTAATGGCTTATGGAGCATATTGGAAGTATACAGTCCTTTCAGTGTGTATAACAACCATCTGCCACAAAACCCCACGTCCCTGCCAGGATCACAGCTACTAAACAGGAGGAGAAAAAGAATTTTAAAACAGTAACCAAATCCCCAGTTTGGATCAAGCATCTTCATAGCTGCATTTGGGCGGCTTCCCTCCCTAATCTAGAAACTTCTCTCCCTGTGGAATTTTTGCCACAGAATATGAAGAGAAAATGAAGTGGCATTTAAGGAGATAAATATTTAATGTATAGCTACAAAGCACACTTTCTCCTCTCCAGTCATGCTCTTAACTAGAGGAAGGGTCTGCACATGAACTTTCAGCCCTAAATAAATAAAATTAATTTAATTGATGCCTTCTGTTCCTCACGCTGGGGCAGAAAATGGGCACTGGCCTCAACACAGAAGTTTCTTGGGAGCTGCAGTTGTTCTGCAGCCTAGTTTGGATTGCCTTAGCTTAGAACCCCTCCCACAGGGATAAACAGAAAATCTTCCATTGCAAGCTGTGGGATGACTCCTGTAGAGTCCAAGAAATTCTTTCTGGAGTTTGGCTTTGAGGCAGGACAATCCAATCAAAGATATTTACCTAAAAAAATACAAGCACGCTCCCATCCTCTGAAATCAAAATGAGCAAGATGGAAGCAGATCATGTTAAAATCCTAGCAGGGACTAGCATGGATGAATCCTACTTCCCAGGTATTTCCACCATGGAGCTACAGACTTTTCCACCCTATGACTAAAGGTTTTATTAAAAAAATAACAAACAAACTACTACTCTAAATGTTTTAAAGCACAATTGTGGACACCTGTAGTGTCTGTGAAACAAACGAAAGGGATTTGAAAGTAATAATTTGGGCTTAGGAGCAAGAACTTCCTACAAAGAATTTCCTACACTTGTAAATACTCCCCCTTCTCATCTCAGCTATGGAAAAATGGGACACTTGCGGTAACTGAGTGTCAAAGCATTTAGAACTACAGGTTTAAAGCAAGACCTGGGGTAGCATAAGTTTGTTGGAAACCAGCACAGGTGACGTCCCACAGACAAAAAGCTCTTCCTGCACTCACTCATACAAATGAACAGGTAAACAGTGCACCAACCATGTATAGATGTTATTTTCCATAATGACTGGCGAAAAAAAAATCACTCTGGGAGTAATTTCACAGCCAGATTCCCTGCTCATCTAACATTCCCTTAGGACACAGGCTGCCTCTACCACAGTCATCAGGTGAAAGGCAAATAAAAGAAAAAAGCATAATATGCATGAGGGAACGTACAGGCAGGACACAGTTTGTTTCCTAAATGTTGCTTTCCACAGGAAAGAAGAAGAGATAATGGCAAAAGAAAAGCAGAATAAAACAGTGGCTGCTCTCTCAGAAGGTCAAGGAGGATAAGTAATACCCTGCTTTGTGCCAGTCTTCACTTTACTGCACCCTTGGGAATCAAGTAACAGCAGCACACACAGTCTGGGATGCCCAGGCTGCCTAAAGGTTATTATGACCACTATGACCTTTTAAATCCTCTCTTATCTTGGAGTATCTTATGGCAGGCCCAGGTTAGTTGATCATTTTAACCCTAAGTATTTTTTCATCAGATTTTTTTTATATTGTCATTGCATTTTGAACTTTTATGGTACAATTCTCCTCAGCTTTATCACCATCACCTGCATGTCTCGATGTACCACCTTTGTTTGCTTGTGGAAAATAAAACCACAGTGTATCATTTTGCTGAGAACACTCTATTACTGTCATTCAATTCTATTACTGTCATTCTATTTTTTTATTATTGTTGAAAGAAATAAAATAGAAATAAAATAATCAGCTTTAGTTTCCAAGAAAAGAGTATCTACCAGTTATTCCACTTCAGTAGTGGTGAGATAGCAAAGAAAGACAAAGATAGTATCAGTATTATACTGATTTTTTCAAGGTCAGGTTGGACGAGGCTCTGAGCAACCTGGTCTAGTGGAAGGTGTCCCTGGTTTTGGCAGGGGGTTAGAACTGGATGATCTTTAAGGTCCTTCCAACCCAAACCTTTCCATGATTCCATGATTTACCAGCATGGCAGAGGCTCCAGGAGGTACTGTCTGGAGCTGGCTCCCTTGTACACTGAGGTCTTGCATCGCCAAGATCTGTCTGGACAATTTCTCCATGGTACAAACCCAGAACGTTGTCACAAAGTCCAGACAAATTTATGCTGGGAGAGCGAATTTCCTCCCTTGAAATTCCTCTCCTCACATTTCCCTCTGCCCAAGACTTTATCTCTTCTGCTCGTCTTGGGGAAGCCACAGGAATGAAAAAAAAGGGAGACTTTGTCAGGAGCAGGACTGGACTGTTAATCAGGAAAATAAATGAACCTATAAAACTCATATAACCTCGCAGAATATGAATTAAAATTGGCCTGGTGGTGACAGTTTAATTCTAACCACTCTCTGCCAAAGTTTTGCTCTGGGTATGAATACACAGGTTGTCCAAAAGAGCAGCAAATGCCCCTTCTTTCCTAATGCTGAGACACTTCTTTCAATGCACATAGATCAAGATAAATCAGATGTTAAAGGAGATATTTATGATCTCCAGGACTCAATAAACTGCATTTACACTTACAGTACCTTGGCTCTTTCGGGGCTGAAAAGACCGTAAGGCCTCATGTATAGTTGTATAAATAAATGAATATATGAAATTTAGTAACAGGAACTCTTCTGACTCATAGGAGTCTTTGGAAAAATCCCCTCTAATCTATTAATAATAAAGAATCTGTAATGCTAAAATTGCAAACCCCAGCACGTCCCCTGTTTTTAGCATACCAGAGAGACTTTTTTTCTGGTAACAGTAGCATATTCAAGACAGCAGAGGCTTGACACAAGCCTTGTTCAAATTCTGAAGCCGGATACCTGGAATTAAGAGCATTCCCATGCAAGACATTGGATATTCAGCAAAATTCTCAGCCTGGTGTAAAAAGCAAATATTTTTAAATGAGATAAGTACAAAAGTGCCCAGTGCAATCAATCAGTGCAGAACTCCCAGCGTTACTGGGACGGGTATCAAATTGTGTTCATTTTTTCCATGTCTTTTATAAGAAGGGTCACTCAGATCCTTCATAACAAGGACATGGAACTGTTGGGGCAAGTCCCAAGAAGGGCCATGAGGTTGGTAAGAGGGATGGAGCACCTTCCCTATGGGGATAGGATGGGAAAGCTGGTGCTCTTCAGCCTGGAGAGGAGAAGGCTGTGTGGAGACCTCAGAGCAACTTCCAGTGCCTGGAAGGGCTACAAGGAATTCAGAGAGGGACAATTCATCAGGAACTGGAGTCATATGACAATGGGGAATGGGTTCCAACTGAAAGGGGAAATTTAGGTTAGATATGTCGAAGAAATCATTCCCTGGGAGGGTGGGCAGGCCCTGGCACAGGGTGCCCAGAGCAGCTGGGGCTGCCCCTGGATCCCTGGCAGTGCCCAAGGCCAGGTTGGACATTGGGGCTTGGAGCAGCCTGGCACAGTGAAAAGTTCCCTGCCAATAGCAGAGATGGTTTGTAAGGTTCCTTCCAACCCAAACCGTCCTATGTTCCTACAGTTCTTCCTACGTCTAAATTAGAAATTTAGAGTACAACAAACATGCATTAAAGTCGCTTGGATTACATTTCAAAGCTTCTTTTATAGGCACTGTCTCTGGGGATCTGAAATTTTGATTATGCAGTACAATTCTGCTGATTCCTGAAGTCAACTGCATCCAAGTAACTCAGCAGCATTTCACAGAGCTCTGTACCCCAAAGGACCCTGCCTGTCACTCTTGCACTTAACTTCAGAACAGAAAACACAGATTATTCCCTACTTTCTGCCTGTTCTCCATCCTGAGCACTGATGTGACCATTCCTCCTATCTCCAGGTTCCTAAACTGGACAAATAATACAACTAAAAGCATGCACACAATATTTCATCAGCCATTAAAGGCACAGTGCTGTGACTGGGAGGCCTGAATTCCTTTCTTCTGTTCTCTGTTAGTCTTTGTGTATGCTTTATTTTTTATACAGTGCTTCAGGCATCACTCAACAAATGATAATCTCCCCACGCTGAGCCACAGTACAGTAAACACAGAGAGGTGGAGAAGATCTCTTTAGCAAGGAGACCATGATGGTTCCATTTTTAGCCTCATTCTTCAAGAAATGAGACTTGAGATACCACGTTGCATGCACAAGGGAATGTTCTTTGACCTCTTCTTCCATCAGCTTAGGAATCATTGCCTGTTTTTTTCCCAAATTTAACAGGGTTTAATAGACCTGGAAATACTCCATTCCATGAAGATTGAGGGGAGCAAACAGCTGGACTAAGGAAAGATACAGAGTCCATGCCCTACTGAGGGGAAAGCTAAGAAGCAGCACATCAGAGAATCCACACAGGACAGCACTGCTGAAAGGGGCTGATTCCTTTTGCAGCTCACTAACTGTGGGTTGAGATCACTAAAAAACATGGGTTTGTTCATCTGAACAAAACCCTTTTAGTGCCCACAGTCCTGACCATCAGCAAGGACAGACACTTCGTAAGTGACAAGTTCCTCCCACCCTCTGGGCACCACCACCACATGCTGGGGCTGTCACCAGCAGGTTCAAGTTTACCTGGGCAAAGCAAGGACTTCAGCAGGACAAGAGGAAATGGCCTCAAGTTGCATCAGGGGAGGTTTAAATTGGATATTAGGAAATAAAATTCTTCACTGAAAAGGCGGTCAGGCATGGGAACAGGATGGTAGCACCACCTTCCCTGAAGTGTTCAGCAAGGTGTGTGGATGTGGCACTTGGGGACGTGGTTTAGTGGTGCTGGGTTAGCAGCTGGACTTGATCTTAGAGGTCTTCTCCAACCTTAATGATCCTATGATTCTAAGGTTGATGGATCAACAAAGCTGGATCTCAAGGCAAGTCCTGCTCCAGCCTCTGTGTTACTGTAGTCTGAGATGGTATTAATGGCTTCAAACTGAAAGTAAGGTTAGATGGGATCTTAGGAAAAAAATTCTTCGCTGTGAGGGTGGGGAGACCCTGGCACAGGGTGCCCAGAGCAGCTGTGGACTCCTCATCCCTGGAAGTGTCCAGGCTGGACATTGGGGCTTGGAGCAGCCTGGGACAGTGGAAGGTGTCCCTGCCCATGGCAGAGGGGTGGCACTGGATGACTTTTAAGGTCCCTTCCAACCCAAACCATTCTAGGATTCCATGAGAAGCAGCATTTGCTCCTTCTATGTGATATCTCTTAGCAGTACTTCTCCCTTTTGCAAATACCTATAAGATTATACCCACCCAGTATTTTGAATTAATCCTCCTGTCCCTGTACTCTGGAGATGGAAAAGTCCCTTCCCGACTGTCACACACCTTCCTGGTTTGACACAGAGTTGTTAAAACACCACCAATGTATCCAGGCAGGAAATACAGGGAATATCCAGGCAGTGCCTTGTGGAGGTACAAGATACCCACAGATGCCTCCACAGTATCCAAATCTGTGATTTGGCCACGAATTTTGCCAGGTTAACAAACAACACACTTAGCAAAGAAACAAAAAAAATCTGTGAATTTCTCATAGTGTTTCAGGCTTCAGTTTTCCTCACAGATTCTTGAATCTACTTCAATCTCAGTGACAAAGGGATATTTGAACACAAATATCCCTTTGTCCAACGACTGAGGCACTTACACCTTATTCATGTAATAAACCCACTTTTTGTGACAAATTTATCTATTTGTTGCCCTCAGTAAATCTTAGAAAGAAAAATACCAAGCGAAGAGAAAAATAGGAATTTTTAGTAAGACTGTATTTAAAACAAATGCTCTTCCAAAAGAATACAATTAGCAGAAGTTGCCCTCAAGAAAATCATCACTGCAGCTAAATAATATATTTGTATTTGAACAAGAATGAAAGAATATTCAGATAACCTGAGACATTTTCCGCTTACACAGGAATGTGTTAGCTCTATTAACACAGTGCTTTTAAACAGAATTATACAAAAACTAATTTTAAACTATTAATGTTTTAGTGGTGAAGTCAGAATAACATTGTTCCTTATCCACAGCATGACAAGCTTTTCTCTCACAAACATTTTGACAGAAGAATAAATTGCAGACGTCTACTTTTCAACCCAAAAACACGCCCCAAAAAAACAAAAAACCAACCCAACAAAAAACCCTCCAACATGTGAGCCACTAAAAGGTAGAAAATAGCCAGAGAGAATTATGACCAAATGCCAGATATTAAAAAGCTCTCCACATGTGGCACAGAAAGAAACAGCCAATTCACTCCAATTGTCTGCTTAACAGGTTGAGCCTCTCTCCAACTGGTAGCAATCAGGCAGGACACTAGAGCGGGCAGGAAATCTAAAATTAGGTTTTACTACCTATAATGGAGGATTTATGGGATAATTTAATTGGCAGTCTTGGGACTGAAACCCATGGTGGGGGAACAAAAACATCTTTCTGGATATACTCCCTGAACCCTTCCTGTAGTGGGCTGAACAATAAAAGTACTGGGGAAATAACCTAGAGATGTAATATCCCCTTTCTAGTGCAAAGTAAGTGGTGCATGACAATGTTTGTGGGTGTGAGGGGGTTCAGCAGAGGTAGAAGGCAGTCATAAATTGATGCAAACTGATTTTTCTGCTTTTTAGGAGAACTGAATTGCTTCTTGTAGCGAGATGTGCCTGTAAGGACATGAGGGATGATAAAGAGCCCCAGATAAATGGCAGTCAAGGCTGTAAGGGAATGAAAGCACAGCCCCAACACTTTATTGCCTGTGGCAGATAGAACCCAGCCCTGTCCTCGCCACCACGGGACAGCCATCCCCAAGATCTGCTGAGCCACTTGGGCTTCCCTGTGGCCTTCCTGTGCTGACACAAACCTTTTAAAGCCAAACCTCAGGGATGTCAGAAGTACTTTCTTGCCTTTCTCTGCTCACCAGGAGAGCTTTGAAAGGGTTAACATCCATTCTGTGCCAAACAAGGGGTAACAGGATCCCCTGCTCCATCCTCAGGGGTGTTCCACCCCTGTCAGCACTCGCTACTGATGCCTTTGCCTGGCTTATTGCATTTATTAGATGGGCTTGGGGAGTTCAGGGAGAGGAACAAGGACATGTCCCACTGTCACATAATGAGGGGGATGCACTCCCACGTGCTGCTGGCAGGTGATTCCCATTCATTTCACTGTAAATTCCTCAAAAAACTATGGGTCCCCAACTCCATATCTGACTGGGATGCAGGGAACAGGCAGACATCAGTATGAGGGAGCAACAGCCCTACCAACCCCTTACAGAGCCCATCTCCTAACCCTGCAGTGCCACCACCAAATCCGCTCACAAATTCAAAGTCCCCTGCTGAGATTCCTTTTTAGTTTGTTTTTCCCATTCCTCAAATCCAACAGTTTAAGCATGGCTGTCACTCATCTCTACTCCCAGCTCCTAGAGCCAAGGCCTACACCCATTCCAAAGTTTTCCTGTAACGGGATCTCCACTGCAGACCTTTACGGAGACATTATGGCATTTGTCAAATGCCTTCATCTTTAAAACACACGCACAGCCATCTTCTATTCCGTGGTGACAAGTTTTGAGAGGATGACAGAGGAATATGTTTAGTGTTATTACCTCTGGCTTACCACTGGCAGTGCCAAAAGGAAATGTAAACAATCAAGTCAGTGTAACAATCCTTGATTATTATTCTTAGAACAGCCCTGACATCAAGTTATAAGCTATCATAAATTAAAAAATGCATTCCCCTTTATTTCAGAAAGCAACATGCAGGAAAAGGCTGAAAAAATCTCAAGGCTGCCTCAAGAACTTCTCTCTCAGCACATTTCAAACTTGACTGGTGTGACATGAAAAAGTCCCAGGAAGAAAGCAACGTTAACTCATTCCAAAAATCACCTTCTGGAAGAGCTCCGCTGATAGCCACTCTGCCTACAGTGAAATCAGTCAGGCAATTTGGAAACCAACCCACTGAGAAGGCTACAACAACTCCAAAAAAAAGGTGTTTAAGTAAATCGAAGTGTGGCAGTTTCAAGATTGGGCTCAGGTTTTTTCCCTTCTGCCACTTTTTGAACACTAACATCAATCACCCTTCATTTCTTGCTTCTAATACGGTTCCCCTAATCTTTTACTCTGGTAATGTGAACAAGAAAAGTCCCATTGCCATCAACAGGGAAAAGTTCTGAAG
This sequence comes from Corvus cornix cornix, assembly GCF_000738735.6. Classification (NCBI taxonomy): domain Eukaryota; kingdom Metazoa; phylum Chordata; class Aves; order Passeriformes; family Corvidae; genus Corvus; species Corvus cornix. Next base: position 115,214,438 of record NC_046332.1, on the reverse strand, counting down.
ATTTTGTAGTTTTTAAGCTAATCCTGCTCCTACACTAAAAGGATCACCACACCCCCTGACAAAGACCTACAAGTCATTGCTATCTCTAGGATGCTGTTGAAATGTCAAATCAAGATCTTTCCATGATCCTGAAAAGTGTCCTTTCTGATAGATCAATTTACTTTCTATTTCAAATTATATTTGACCTTTACTTTATATTTGAAATGTTTCTTCCACAAACTTCCCTTTTTATTTTCCCCTGGCTTACATTTTCTTCCTTTGGGGATAACATAATTACATTGACATAAAGAAGAAAACCTTTGTGTCTTAAATATTGCCTCTCTGTTGCCTGAACTTAAAATATGTGAAAAGTTTATAGACCTTGACAGATTCAGGGTGTGGTACAACACACTCTCCTTCATGCAATGCAGCCTCCATCTGCGAGTAAGTTGCCTTTTCATGGAAATACTATTCAGAGAGCATTTCCATAAAAATTCACCCTGGCACTGCTCTGTTTCTCTTGTCATTGGCCCAGCTGTGTTCCTGCCTTGATTGAGTTCTCATTTTGAATAAGGCACAACAGTCATTTTCATGGGGGGAGCTGGGGGAACTTTCCATCTTTACGTAAGAGCAAGCCCTGTGGTCCATGCGGCAGGGCTGCAGGAAGCATCAGTAAAACCCAGGGCAGTTGGATTTACAACCACAGATAGTCTAAGAACACATTTCAACCTCCTCCTGCCCTTGCTTCTAGTTCCTTACTGAAGACAAGGAATGCAGCACGCTCAGTCCCAAACTTCTCCTTCCCCAGAGGAAACACCAGGTTTTCTTGGGGCTTGGAACGAGATGATCTTTAAGGTCCCTTCCAACCCAACCCATTCAATGATTCAGTGATTCTCAAAGGCTTGAATCAGTCCTGGCTGAGGTCAACACAGGGTTCCACACACTGAGCAGGAGACAGGGCCCAGAGGAAGAAGAGATGCAGAAGAAGGAGAAGGAGCCATCCTTAGAGAAAAGATCACCTGGCCCAGATGGATGAGTTAAAGAAGGTCACGCCACTGCTGCTGCCACTGCTCCTCAGCCACCAAGTCCCAGCAATGCCCTGAGGCACCGAGTGCCTCCCGGACCCAGCACCTTTTACTCCCCCCACCAGCAAGCAAGCCAACCTAGGACTGAAATGTCACCATTTCCCAAAAACTTCCCTACTCCAGCAGCAGGAAACAGCGAGGTCACTGCAGGAAGGATCCCAGGACGGCCTCAAGTACCTGCTGAGCACTGGGCCACTACCTGGAAACTGCAAATTCAGCTGTCCCCATGCAGGTGGGGATCCCAAAGGCATCCTGGAAGGCAGAGGCTGCTCCTGCATTGCTCCCAGCAGGTGGATGAGCCAGTGTCCCACCACAGCACCAAGGCAAGGACACCGCGTGCTGGGGCCCACAGATCACCACGCTCCCCTGTGTTCAAAAGGCATTTCGATCATGCTTCCCAAACACAAATACTAAATTATTATTTTTAAATTACGGGGTTTGTATTTTTCCTGAAGCCTTTGCCCTGCACTGAGGCTGAAAATGGACAGTCTGCGGTCTCTTTTACGAAGCTGTTTTTATCCTCTAGGAACCAAAGTGGTAAACCACTAATGGCATGAGCATTTTTCTCATTATCAGTTACAATGTTAATGACTCTTATTTAAGCAAGCAGTATTTAAAAACCTTTCAGCCTTGCTTGTTCACTTATTAGACCTCAGACTATTTATTGTGTCTTCTCTCAAGAAAGTTCTTCTATGATGTTAAAGGGAGGAGGCCATTTCAAGACCAGGCAGTAATTTGCATCAGTAAACACTTTAAGGAACATGTTGCTCCAGTGTCTTAAAACAGACTCATTTTCAAAATCCCTTGCCTGAAGGATCAGTGCACTCTGGTGCTCAGGTCAAACTGTAAATAGCTAAATGTTCAAATAAAATCAGGGTCTAGCAGCTGAAGCAAAGGCAGGTTTTAAGCCCAGTGTTACTACCCAGCTCTGCTTTGTAGCCTTGTGCAAAACACTCAGCCCACTCTTAGAAAACACTGACAGAAACAAAGTGTTTCAAATTTGTTTTCCCTAACCCTCCATCTCCAGGACTCCAGAGCCACCCACACAGAGGAGCACAGGCCACAGAGGTTATTTTGACAAAGGGAGCATTAGGGACTTTTGTGGCTTCCCTTTTTTTTCAAGCCCCATCCCAATGGTGACATAGAGAAAAACAGAGGCATCATCACAGCTACCTAAGGGTACTCATGGAGAAGTATCCAGGGTTGGAATGGGAATGGGAAGGTTTAAGAAGCCAAGCACAAAGGCTCTGGCAGCCAGAAAATCAGAGCACATTCATAAAACAACAGCCCAACGTTTTGAAAAGTATCGAACAAAGTGGTTGCCAAAGCGTTGCTGTCATCTCCAGGAAAAGCAAGCATGCCACAGATATTTCCTGTGCACGCTGATCCTGGGGGAACAGTAAAAGTGGGTTATTACACAGACCTACTCTCAGTGTTCTCACTTTCATAACACACACGAGTGTTTCCTCACTGCATCCATTCTTGCTCGAAGCCATTGGTGGGCAGCATACCTAACTCAGCTTTTGTTTAAGTTCTTATGTTCTTCCCAGGTAATTGGCCCTACGGGACTTTAATCTAAATGGAGTGTGTCTTTGTAGGGACCTCGCAGAGGTATTTCTAATGTTTAATGGTCTCCTGAATTACTACTTTCCTCCCACTGTGAAGGAAATGGGCTCACCGCCGTCCGCTTCCCCGTAGCATTCATTACCACTGGAAACACGGATGTGGAAACAGCATCCCTCAGCCCATCCCATGCAGCAAAAGCACATGGAAGAAGAGGCAAATATTCATCCTCCTTGACAGAAGAAGACCTGCTCCACGTGGATGCGACCAAGCAAAGGTTCCCCTCACATGCGATTCCTCACAATCCACCCATCTGGGCTCACTCCAGGAGGGTGAGGGAATTGGATCCTGGCACAGCTCCCTGGCTCAGGGTGACATGGGCACATACCTGGCAGCAGTGTGGGAATGGGGATCTGGCTCTGTGGGGTTATTTGTTGCCTTTCTTGTGCAGCCCTTTCTCAGACCACGTCCTAATGTCTTCCAGACCCCCAGCAGCCCTCACACCATATGTGGAGTACCAGTAATGTGGAGTAACTGGTTAACGAGTTATTCTCACAGCCTGCTCCTGTTAGGAGCTGGTGCACATCTCAGTGCCTGCCAGCTGCAACACTGGAGAACCAGTTCTCAACTGCTGTCAATACCTAATTTAAAACCTTTCTAATTATAGCACTACAATAGTAACATTTAGTTCACCTAGAAGCCAAGTGCCTCCTTCGTTCCCTCTGCCGCAGCCTGGATCAGGAATTGTGTGTCCAGCAGGAGCAGGGCAGGGATTGTCCCTCTGTGCTGGGCACTGAGAGGCCCCTCGAGGGCTGTGCCCAGTTCTGGCTCCTGCAGGAGAGCCCTGGAGGGGCTGGAGCGTGTCCAGGGGAGGGAAGGGAGCTGGGAAGGGGCTGGAGCCCCAGGAGCGGCTGAGGGAGCTGGGAAGGGGCTCAGGCTGGAGCAAAGGAGGCTCAGGGGGGACCTTGTGGCTCTGCACAAGTCCCTGACAGGAGGGGGCAGCCGGGGGGGTCGGGCTCTGCTGCCAGGGAACAGGGACAGGAGGAGAGGGAACGGCCTCAGGCTGGGCCAGGGCAGGCTCAGGGTGGACAGCAGCAGGAATTTCCCCATGGAAAGGGAGCTCAGGCCTTGGCAGGGGCTGCCCAGGGAGGTTTGGAGTGCCCATCCCTGGAGGTGTCCCAGGAAGGGCTGGAGGTGGCACTCAGTGCTCTGGGCTGGGGACAAGGTGGGCATCGGGCACAGCTGGGACTCAGTGATTTGGAGGTTTCTGCAGCACAGAAAACTTCTAAACCAGCTCTACTCAAACACTGGCGTTTAAAGTTTCCCTTCAGACAACACAAGTGGGGCTGAGAAGGGAGGACCATCCCCAGAGCCACTCAGTGCCGGGTTAGTGACAATCCTCTGTGTCCCACAAGCCTGCTAGGCTTTTCCTCCCTTTTCTTGCCTGCTGAAATCACCCGACTTGCTTCACAAGAAGGAGACAGTATTAGAGGTGATGTGCTTTGGCTGTAAACGTCATCATATCCAAAACGCCTTTCAAATTTAAACCAGAAAAAAACAGGATTCCCCAGCAAGAGGAAGCTACCGGGTCCGGCACGGAATTAAAACAGGAGACCTTGACAGCAAATCTTCACTGACTCCTGCCTGCCAAGGGACTGGGAGGAGGCCAGAGATGGAGCAGGAGGGAGTTGTGAGATTCGCAGGCGTATGATCCATGTCTCCTCCTCTGTGAAAGATGAGCCCACACAGAGAAAGTGGAAATTCTCTGAGCTCATACAAGGGAAATTTTATCAAGAGAAAAAGCAGTGGCTGTTTCCTGTGCAAGAAAGACGGTGCCTTTAAATGCTGTAGTAACTGGTGGGAATTAAGGCTTTAGGAAATCAGCAGTGAGAACACTTCCAGGGCTTTCCAGCCCCAGCAGAAACATGAGGAAGGAACACTTAAGCTGAAGAGCTTTGCCCCCTTGAAAGCCATCAGAGAAGCTTCAGCCACTTCAGCAAGGTCAAAATTTCATCCACTGAACAGGAATTCAGAGTTTTCAAACTCTTTCACAGATTATTCTGGAACAGAGGAGGAAGAGGGATTTATGGGTTGGTGTTCTTTTTCCATGTAAAACCAACTGAAAGTGGTAAATACGTTAGAACAGGCTTGTTATTTTTTTTCTCAAGAGAGCAGTGCTCCAAAGGAGAACAACAGGACTGTCAAACACCCAGAAGCACATGTGGTGTGCTTGCACCACTGGTTTTGAGTTTCTGTGCACCAGCCAGGCTCCAGCTTCCTACCAAACCATTAAAAACGAGAAAGAGACAAGAAGAGTTCAAAAATTCAGTATCACCTACTTAGCTGGGAGTGACTTTCTGTGAAATGATTTGCCTTGCTAATCCTTTCCATGGAATGCAGATGAGAGTCGATAGGGATAGGGATCTGGCTGGAGTGGGAAGAGCCCAGCTCCATCAGCCTCCCCAGGACCTGGAGGAACCCTGGGCTCACCAGCGCAGGGGGAACTCGCCCCTCATGTGAGGGACAACCACGTCAGGGCTCTGGTTGCCAGCAATGATTTGTTTCCTCACAGGTCCATAAACACGGATTACGTCAGTGTGGTTTCAGGCTCATTTTTAGCTGAGGCCACTCAGTCCAAGAGGAACCAGGGGCAGTGGTCAAATGGAGCCTCTCCATGCTCCAGACGAGCCCACTGATCCGAACCTGCTCCTGCAGGGACACAAGGATGCCAGAAACCGGCGCAGAACGCTGGCCAGAACTCATCCAACCGTAACAGGCAGGAACGAGGGATCACACTTTTCCACTGCAAATGGTAAAACTATCCAAGCCCAAATCCCCTCCCCACGAATTTCAAATGCCTTCTTTCTGCTCTTCCTGGTGTTAAACACATGTTACATTTGCCTTACAGAACGTGCACAGTTTGTCTGGGTCCGAAGCAGCGCAGCAAACGTCCTCACTCTCACTCCCATTCCTGCCTTCCAAGAGATGAGCCAGAGAAAGGATTCTATTTTTGTAAGAGTTTAAAGGGCACGGTCAGAAAAGTGACTGTGTAAAAATGGCACCTTTTCATCCAGCAGATCTGTTCCCAGTGAGTATTCTGAGTCATGTCTGCTTACTTTAGTGACTAAAATAGATTTCTAGTACTTCTCACTCCTCTCTGGTCCTGTGGAACCAACACAGCAAAGAGGGAGTTACATAAATCCTATTCTGGATTGAAACCTGTCGGGATAAGCCCAAGGGGCAGAAACAGGCTGGATGTGCCCCTGTGGGTGGCTGAGGGGACAGTGCCCCACCCCAGTGCCACAAACGCCGCATCACACAGGGAGGTGCTAACCCAGAGGGAGTGGAGGGCAGCTCAAATTCCCTTCACCTTGGCTCCTGCATCCTTCAACAACCTGATCCTGACCCCCCATCCCACATTCCTGCTCTGCAGACCGACCACAGGCCGAGCTCCCTGGGCTCACCTTCGGTTGCAACTCTGTCTCCTGTAAACTGTCATGGAAATCACATGCAAATAACAAACACAGAGCTCTCCCCTCCTTCCCCGCCGGCTTCATGCAGAGCTGCTTTGCAGGCCTGGCTGCAGCTCTGGAGCTCAGCTGTGCTTCTTGCAGGGACCACTGTCATTAAGGGGCTAAGAACTGCCCCTGACAGGTAAAAAGCTCATGGCCTGTCCAAAACAAACTTTCCATCATTGTGCTTTGAGAGATTTAAGCAAAGTATAGACCCAGGGCTGTCATCTATACAGTTGGACCAGCCTAAAAAAAAATCACCTGAAATGGTTGTTACTATTTCTTTCACTGAGCAGAACAGAATCCTAATAGAAAGGCAGCAGTATTAATCCATTCTTATCTTACTCTGAAGCTGGAAGAAATTATGGCTAATGTTTTCTTACTCAATTCTTCAATGAAGTTAAGAGAGCAGTGCAGAAAGCATAAAAGGCTTTTCTGTTGCTGTTTTTAATGTTCCTATTTCTAAACAAAAAGGAAGCTTGACAGTAAAAATTAAACTATTATGTTTACTTAATATTAAATTTTAAAATTAAAGTAAGTAAGTAATAATAATAATTTCCACTCAGACTGTAAAACATTCATCTGGTCTCTCTGCTATATTTTACTTACATTTTTCCCTTCAGTCTCCCTAAGATCAGCTGCTGGGAGGCCTGGATTTGTCTCTGGATGCAGAATTCAGGGCGCTCCATGCCAGCCATGTAAAAGCCAAAATAGCCAGTCCTTCAACCTCAATTCCCACCCAAGTTGATGGAACATCTTCTGCATCTTCAGTGCCTTTCCCAGACGAGCATCACTGTCTCAGACTGGCAAGATTAACCTGTCCTCTGGCCAGGCTGGAACTTACACAACTGCTGTCAGCCAGGTCCTTGATTTTTGGATGGCTGCAGCGAGGTGAAGTGAATCCTACCTTCCTAAAGCCATTTTTCAGTCTCATCACTTAGAACTGGTTTCTCTGCACAGAAGAAGGAAGAGGCCAGCTTCAGATTTCCTCAAGCTCTTCATTTCAACAGGGTGGTGAATTGCTCTGCTGAAATGAAGCCTTGGTGGTGCCTACAAAACAAGGTGCCCTCGGTTGGTCGGGATGTTGACACGCATATTGGTGACAGATGATTTGGCTTGTCTTGGTTGCAAGAGATACAGAGACTGCCACAGACTGTTTGCTATAAATACATAAAAATACCAGAGAACTTATAAATGTAGCAAAGGAATGAAGAGCACCAGTCCAAATTCCCAGCTGCACATTCTGGGCAAATGTAATGAAATTCAGGAAAAGGCACAAGATATCCACCAGATCTTGATTTGCTATTAAATCCTTTATCATGTCTTAATGTGGTATTAAAACTTTTATTTTTTCCTTTTCCAAACCAGCTTTTAATGCAAATTTTTGCACAAGCCTGTGCAAGAAAAACCTTCTGTAAGTCTTTGAAGAGCCAACACAAATGAGAACAATCAATGGAACAGCAAAAGCAGTTCTTTGGAGAAATGATGGAGAACTTTTCCCATGTCTGCTTTGCAAGTCCTGCAAATCAGCTGCTTTTCCTAGCAGATTTCTCAGTTCAGTCTCAGTGCATGTTGCAATGCAACATCTTTATGTTACTTTAGTAGTTAATCCTTTGTGTATAATTTGTGAACTCTATAGAGAGCAGTCCATTTTATAAACAGAATTTTAAACCACCAGGTTTAAATTTATTGCAGGGTTTATTCAGAACTGACAAAGCCTCCTTAGAAAACGGGATTTCGCTAAGAAGCCTTTCCTTCTGCGTAACTACAAGACTTCCTTCTGTATAAAACCCTTTTCTACTTAGACAGAAAAATATAAACCATAACAGAAATGCAGTTCGTCTAAAGTGAATTGTTTGATTGCCATATTTCATTTTTTTCTCATTCAGTGAGAGTAATTTACAGAAAAAGATACATTGTGCAATTTTCTAAATCCCTGATTTTTACATGTACATTTAATTGCACTAAAATCACACAGTGACTGCATGCACTATAACTACTGAGTAGCAAAAAATAAGTGACTTGCTGAAAGGGTTTTTTTTCAGTCAAATCAGGTCAAATATACCATGTGCATTCATACTCAAGAAGCTAAAAATAAAGTAATCAACTCAATGTGAAAATTATGAAACTGGGAAACCTACATGCCTTAAAAATTAGAAGAAATCAATCAGATTTCACAAAACATTTTGTTTTAAGTCATCCACAGGGCAGCAAAAGCTGCTCCTTTTACGCCAGCACTCCCAGAACCAGAAAAATGAAACGACCTGAACAGCTGATAAATCAATGCATGTTTTAACAGCATAACAGTAGTAAAAAAAAAAGAAAAGAAAACAGACCCTTACCGGCCACTTGTAGGAGACAGTAAAAAGCAGGAGGAAAAGATGCTAATTCAGCAGGCAACGCATTTGGGATGACGGGAGAGAAACCTTCCCCTGACCCACTCACACCTGCACAGCCTCTCCGGGGTGCCTCTGCCCCAGCCAGGGCTGTGACCTGCTCTGCTCCCCTTAGGGAAGGAGCTGAGTGTTGGCCACAGGCAGCATTCCCAGACCCTGCAGCTCCAACACCTCCACGCTGCCCCGTCCAGCCCAGCACCCCAAATTGCTCTCCCGCCGCGGCCCGTGCGAGCTCAATCAGGGCTTTCCTCCCGCTGCCGTTCCTCTGAGAGGTGAAAAGCAAACAAGGCTGTTTCATTACAGACCTCCTGGAGGAAGCTCAGAACTTGGGTGTCTGAGTGGAGCTGATTGAAACCACATTTGGGGTGGTACTTGCTGAACTCGCCTCGCGCGGGGCCGCCGTGCTCATCATCCCCTTACGAGCCAGCCTTGCTCTCCCCAATCAGCTCATTAGGTGTGTGGGGTTCCCAGCTACAGACAAATTCAGGAGGCCTGAAACACTACTGAAGTCAGTATTTGTTGGCAGGAGCAGCATCTGGAGGAGGCAGCAGCTTTGGGATATCCCACCAATGCTGCCGAGCGCCCAAGCACAAGGTCCAGCACTGGGAGCAACGCGACTGCCAAGACACGCCAATAAGCACCTGGGTGTCGTATCATGTATTGAATATTAAAATCAATCAACACAGAAGGCCTCAAAGCAAAATCAAACCCCGACCTGTGCACAGGAACCACTCCCCAACCCTCTGTGGTCACCCAGAGCTGTGTGGCTACAGCTTGAGGCCCTGGGGTTTAAACCATCCCCTATCAAAGCTGGTTGTATCTCCAGCTAAAATGAAAACACGTGTTTATTGTTTTTAGTTTGGGCAGACGATTAATATTTATGTGATGCATTATCAAACAAAAATAACTATGTATTTTGTTCCTGGAATAATGTTTTTTTCTTATTGGAATGATGCTGTGCCAAGGAGGGATTGCAGCTGATGCAAGCAGCGTGCAAGAACAATCCACTGACCATGGCAGCTTTCTAAATGAAAAAGGGACATTTCTGAACGGGGGCAAGTTGAGGAAAATAATTGCTGTGGTGGCATCTCACACTCCACACAAGGCAAAGTGCCACCCAAGGCAGCAGGGGATCCTCCTGCCATAGCAGTGCGGGAAGAGCAGGCGTGCTGCAAATCCATTCATGCTTATTTTAGATCGAGTCTCATTTTTTTGCTCTCAAACAACATAAAAAATACCTCACTGCACACATTTTACTTCTGATAAATCGCCCATTAACGAGGATGGGCCCTGTGTCCACAGCAGAATAAACTCTTTGGGTTTCATTGTGAAATTGCTGTTTCTTGAATTCAATTAAGCCCTCCAGATTATACACAGACCACTAAATATAAATAGAAGAGGTTAAAATGCAGTTTAAATATAACAGATACGGCCGCAACTCCATATTTAGATATACCCTTTCATTTTTTTCCTATTGCCTGCTTTTTACTTACATTTAAATTTAGCAAAGTAATTTTAGACCGACAGTTTTCTACCTACACTAGTTAACTATCCTGTGAAGGAAATATATTAGATTTTCTCCACTTGTACCACTACCTTCCAAAATGCCAAACTGATACAAATTTTTTGGACTCAAACCTTCAGCCAAAAAGACAAAATGCTTGATTTCCCTGGGAAACCTGCGTGTCAAAAAGGGCATGGCCAGAACCACCAGGGGAAGTAAAAAATACTCCAGTGGCTGTGAGAGTGGCCAGCTGTGGGTATAATGAAAACCAGTGTGGTGTTATCGCACAAAAGGTAATTCTTCCAACCCAAGACAAACAAAGTCATATTTCAGGCTGAAAATATCTTTGCCCTGTGTGAACTTTTTTTTTTTTTAAACAAAAGCATTTTAAATCAACTGTATAGGAGAAGTGCCATACAAAGCATACACTAATCCCTGGCATCCCTTCCCAGCTGGACAGAAAACCAGTGGGCAGCTTTAGGCACTCAGGGCTAAGCCTGCCCCGCTGACCTCAGCTGATATGGATCAGGCCCAAAGGGCCCTTTCCGACCCTACCCCCTGTCAACAACTTCCACCTCGAGTTTGGGACACAGATTTCCACAGAGCTGCTCACATGATTAGAAGAAGTACAGTCTGCCCTTACAGCTGCCTTTTCCTGAAAAAAAGTAACTATTCACTTCAAAGAAAATGGCAAGCTTCCTGACAGTGGAACAAAACCCCAATGCAATGGATATGCAAGGGAAAAAGGGTTTGTTTCGACCCAAACATTTTAAATTATTTGGTTGTTACCTGCTTGTAACTCCTGGAGCATTTAGTAATGTACAGGTGAGGAAAGGAAATGTAACATGTAATGTTTTGGGGCTACCAGATGCCATCAGCACCGCAAAAGCTTCTCATGTGTTTTTGGATCCTCACGGGAGGAGGAACTGCTGCGTGCAGGGATCACAGTGAAGTCATCAAAACTAAACACTCTGCAGAGGGAGAGCAGTGCCATGAGCCTCAAGCTCGGATAGAAAAGCACTGGGAGTTTGGAGAAAGCGCAGTGGGAAAGGATTTGCCTCATCAGCAGCCAGGTATTCCGTTCACAGGGTGTTGTTCAAACCAACGGGACTGCCACAGCCTTCCCAGGCTTTTCTGTTTGTTTACACAACTCCGTGCATGCACAGAAAATAAACTTCCCACAGCAGAGCAGGTAGCAAAGACATTTTCACAGGGCAGGGTCTTAGGCAGAATTGTCATTTGAGCACTGACAACAGTGGGATCCAACCTGGTGTTCCAGACGGAAAAGGACAAACAAATGAGCATCCTTGTGATGAGAGACACAACTCCCAAGTCTGGAACAATCTGGGGTTTAAGCTCATGGTTCCCATCATTGTGAGTCCTCACCCAGATTTCTGCAGTGCCTGACAAAGTTCAAATTCACTTACAAGAAGGTGAGAGAAGCCCCACAGGCACTACTGCTTAAAAACCATCAGAAGGAGAACATGAACACGCTTAATATACGTGTCTATTAGAATCTATCTCTAAGAACCAAACGCTACAGAAATGACAATCCAAATGGAGCAACAACTTAGGAGCAACAAGTCCAACTAATCACACCTAGGATTTACCCTGACAGATCATTTATAAAATTCCTGTAACATGTAACTCTATCCAGTACTATATGATTTGTTTAACTTTGGGACTAAATTGTGGGAGGTGGGGACAGATGCTGTTCAAAGCTCTAAACCCTGAAATGTTTTTGGAGGTAGTAGATTTTTTTTCTTGCAAAGTTTTTCAAAGAATTTGCCATTGTTTGCCCACATATGCACACGAAAGAGAAAATAAGCAGTGATGTTGCTATTCCAATGTACCATATCTTTGTTTTTATATATGCCCTTTAAGAAATAGATCAGACAATCAACATAAAAATGTATTTGTCCCATATGAGGTATGGCTTGGTCTGTTTATGCCTTTATTTATTTACTTTTAATTGGGAAGCTGTCAAACAACCTATTTCTCTTCCTTGATTTTCCTATCAGTTCAGGTGTGCCTGAAATCACACACCTGATATATGCATCCTGACCAAAGTTTACATTTCATAGCCCCATGAGAAGCTGTCTTTGTCTGCTTCACTTGTTTCAGTGAAACCAGGGAAGTGCTCAAAGGGTTAAACCAAAGGAATGTGACATTTCTCCATGTGCAGTTCATAGACCTATCCTGGTTTTCCTAATGGACTCAAAATTACATGGGCAGAACGGGGCAGAATGTAATTTCCAAACTCTGGCTTCAGAACAGAGTTAATTCACAGAACGACACTTAGAATACAAATAAAAAGCTTCATTAAAGAACGAGCCATTTCCTCGCACCGTGGGCTCTTAGCAAAGGCAGCAATGAATGGAAGTTTACGTTAGCCGGAACTTGCAACTCCAGCTTTTGTAAATACAATTACGTGCACGCCAAACTCCTCAGCAAAGTCATCTGCTCACCAAAACAGAGCCCTGCATATCCCTTACTCTGAGAAGTACCAAACCCAACCCTGACTCCCCTCAGCCACGCAGGTAATTGAAGGTTTTCCTACATGCAAGAGCTGGCCAGCTTTTGAAAGGCCATAGAGCTATTAGTTAATTCAATGATGAATTGCTGAAAGAATTACAAAGGCACCAACGCTGCTATTACGATTCAGGGGCGGGGGGGGGGGGGGGAAGTGATGGCGAGGGGGAACGAGATATAATTTCTGCCCGAAAAGCCAGCGGCCAGCCCGGAGCCAAACAGCGTTAATCCTTCAAAACTTAAAGGAACTCGGGCAGGGTTCGCGCAGAGGATGCGCGGCTGCGGCTGCCGAGCCCTCGGGGCTGCCCCGCTCCAGCCGCCGACGGCCCGCGGCCAGGGGACAGCCGGCCGGTCCCCGCGCCGCCCTCGGGGCCACCGAGCCCCGGCCGGTCCCTGTCCCCGGCTGGTCACTCGCCCGATCAGTCACTCGCCCGGCCGATCCCTCGCCCGTCTCCCCGCCGCTCCCGCCCCGACGGCCGGCGCTCCGCCGGCCGCCCCCGCCCCATCGCGGTCCCGAAGGGAAAGCACTTACCGGGCTGGGACTGGGGTCAGTCCGGGCTCCTGGGGAGGGGGACGGGGCGGGACGGGATGGGACGGGGGAAGGCAGCGGCCGCCAGCGGCGGGAGCTCGGGAGGGAGTGAGGGAGCGGGCGAGGGGACGGCGGCGTTGCCGACGGCGGTGAGTCACTTCAGTCGGGACGGGCTCAGCCCATCGCGCTGGCCCCCGGCTCCGGGCGCCTCTTCCTCTCTCCAATCGCCGAGCGCGGCCGCCGCCGCCGCTCCCGGCGCTGCCCGGCTCCCCCGCCGCCGTCGGGGCGGCCCCGCGCCCGGGGCGCTCCGGGACCCCCGCCCCCGGTGTCCGCGTCCTCCCCCGGCTGCGCTCGGGGGGCGGGAGGGGCCGGGCGGAGCTGGAGGTGAGCGGGAGCCGCGGGGGAGGACGCGGCGCTCGGCGGGGCCCGGCCCGGCCCGGCGGGGCCGCTTCGCCCCCCGGCGCGGGGAACAAGAGCGCGTTTGAAGGGGCGAGAACAAGCGCGCGGTTGTGGCGGGGCCCCGACGTGAATCCCAGCCTGGCCCCTAAACCAGGTGGCAGCGGGGGCGAGGAGGGCAGCGGGAGGAATAACGGGATGCTCGGGAATAAAAGGGGAGCGGAGAGGGGGGGGAAGCAGAGGAGGCTGGTCCGGCCGAAGCTGGAGCCCCATCTCCCAGGGGTGCAGGGGCATGGAGAGGCGACCCATCCCGGTACTCCATCGGCACTCACCTCGCACACGCTGCCCACGGGGAAACCCAGGGGAGAAGCGGGCGGTGCGCCCCGTCCTGTCCCCGTCCCCGTCCCCGTCCCGTCCCTCCCGCGGCGGCCCCGGGGCTCCTTACCGGGGCTCCGCTTGTCCCCGCCGCCGCCTCGCCCCGACCTTCCCCGGGCACGCCTCGGCCCCCGCCGCACCGCCGGCATCGCCCGCCGCTCTCCGCCAGCGGTCAGCGCCCGGCACCGGCGTC